>NC_134403.1:315443474-315763474 GCF_038048845.1 Mixophyes fleayi | reverse complement strand
ATCTCCCCCCTACTTATTAAACAGCAAAATACACACCCAACAGCCAAGGGCTGCAATATCTTACCATATATGCCTCTGTCAATTTCCACATATCACATAGAAGCCCAAGATATAGTTACCCGCACTGTCTAAAGTCAAAATAAATGGCTGATGAAATGGGCCAAAAAGCTCAAATAATAAAGAGGGCACAACACTTAGCACCTGTAGTAATATAAATTATCATTTGAATTCACCAGTCCACACAGAGAATTTATGTTACCTATATGATCGCAAGTTAAGCTCTCAAATATTAGTCCTCTATGTATTGATCATCCGTCCTCTGGACAGAATAAATTTGAAGAGAACTCCAATCATAACCATTTTTGTTTTACCAAAATCTCTACCTCTCCTCAAAGAGAAACCCATTGGGAACCCTTCTATAAGAATAGTTATAGCTGGTCAGGTTCCTCTCTTACACCAGGGGTCTTACTGCCCGTCAGTGCAGGGAAGGAATAGTGCTATCGCCTAATGCGGATATGTCATATTGTACGTTAGGCTTAAATCCAGATATAGCTGTGCACATTAGTCTTGGCCCTAGATATGGATCTACACATTAGTTGTGACACTAGATATGACTATGCTTGTTCATTTTGTCACTAGTTATACATCTACATTTTAATCTTGGTATCAGATATGGCTCTGCACAATAATCTTGGCACTACTTATAGCCCTGTGCAAGAATATTGTCACCAGGTATGACTCTGCATATTAGACTTGACACCAAGTATGGCTTTCATTTCAGTCTCAACACCAGAGATGGCTCTGTATTTTACTCTTGGCACTAGGTATAGCTCTGCATATTAAACATGGCACCAGGTATGACTTCCTCCAGAACCTGTGGTTAGCTCTTTACTGAAAACCAGAGGTGAATGCAGAATGTGAATTCAATGCAGCAATGGACCTCATCTCTGACTGCATTGAAAGAGGGAGCATAGTTGTCACAACTTAGGCTTAGAGTATCTGCTAACGTTGGCGCAACTCGAGTAGAAGGTGCAGAATCTAACGTGCCCCTGGTTTTCCCCAAGAACCCCCGCAAGGAAGTATGGGCTCCGCTGCAGGAGACACGCAGGTCGCGGTCCTTCACGGATTCGTATAGCGAGGCCCAGAATGAGAGTAGTCAAGTGAGCCGATCTGGTAACATACTGGCAACGAGGTACAAGGGAGAATCCAGAAGAGAGGTCAAACAACGCAGAGTCGTTAACTTTCGGGAGCGCACAATACACAGGGGAAATCCACAGGAGTAGTCAAACAATCCGGATAGTAAGGACACTGGAGATCAGAGGGCAGTCAGACAAGCCAAAAACACACTAGGACGCTGGAGCAGGAAAAGACCGGATACTCTGGCACAGGCATGGGGACAGGGGCTGCCTTAAATAGTGTTGACAGCCAATGGAGAGAGAAGCAACGTTGCTGTCATTGGCCGCCGCCGGAGATTAGAACAGCGTCCCTTTGCCTAGTAACGGAATGCAGATACGCAGATGAACCGGCGGTCTGTCCGGAAGTATTGCGTCTGGTTGCCTGGCAACCAGACATGACGGGAGCAGAGACAGGCAACCGCCCCGAAGGAGCAGTGGGATGGCGCCTGACAATAGTAAAGAATATACTGTATGTATAAGAAACAATGGTGTTTGTATAATAGTGCTGGAAATGTGGTATAGGCTGACTTGCAACCAGGCTGTGAACTAAAGCTGTCAATGAGGCATGTTACATTACACTGAACTGCTGGTCCAGCATTCAACGTGTAGGGGATTGCATCATGACTTCAGCCTAGGGCTGACAAGATGAGCTGCAGATTGCCGCTAGTTAGAAGTTGGGGGAGGGAAGGAAAAAACTTCTTAGGTGGCAGAAGTACAAGTACCTGCCAGGTATCAGAGATATGATTTTTAGCTGTGTAATACATACACATTTCTTAAATTGATGCCCACTACAGAATTAATAGATCTAAATACAAACATTTCCTCATAACGGAACAGGTAAGACATAGGTGCCTGAAAAGGGGGGAAACTAATTCAGACAAATCCACAAAAATATATATTTCCTATAAAATATGCTTCTATGAATAAAATAAATACAACAGATGATCAAACAGAAATGTTCACCTGTAAGATATCAATAAAATGTCACATCTCTCCCTGCAAATATCAATTTTATATGGTGTTGTACACAGGGGTTTTCAAGCTCAGATTCTTTAGACATCTTGACTTATCCAAGGTCACAGTTATTATATTAGTCATTTTTTAGACTGTTATCCTAAGCACTGAGTCACTCCATCATCAAACATAAAATATGCATCTCACGGGCATGCTTTAAACAGACAGCATCACATAAAAAAGAAAATCCAAGGGTTCATATGAGTTTAAATAAAATTTCCACTCTATCTGGGGCAGTGAAAAACAGAGTACATATGCCCATCCTTTACGTTGTTAACATACTAGATCAAAGTCTACACTCTTCTATATTATTTATTCTGGTCATTTCATGGTTTCCTTGGATGCTGAATATAGTAACATAGTATGACATTTTCTATGTGTGCCTCTGTATATCTGCCTATAAGTATAAAAAATGTTTTGCATGTATTGGGTACGTTTGAACAACAGCAAAAAATATCTATGATTGAATTATAGCTTTAATGTTAGAAAATAATAATAATAATAATAATAATAATAATAATTGCTTTGGAAGTACATAGATAACCTACTAACTAAAAAGTGCAGCATCAAAATTGCAATCCTTTTATTTTTTTGTATTGCAATTTGCCATTTTCAATATGTAGTCTGTGGTTGCTAACAATGGTATGTTAACTCTCAAGAAGACAATCTGATTTAAACAGGCTAAATAATTATATAAAAAATACAAAATCAGAGGTCTACGGCAGCAATCTCCTAAGAACTGTATTGAAAGCAACCCCCAGAAGAGGAATAACTCACAGGCTCATCCAAGATAGAACAGCTTTACTGTAACTGTACTTTACAAGCTGTTAGCAGGGACTGCCGAGGCAAAATTCAGAAGAACTGCAAGCACATAATTCTGTGAAAGATGTCAAAAAAGCCAACTTATTTTCTGAACTGAAAAGATGCCTAATCTGAGATTTTTCAGTCAGACAATTCAGTTGTAATTAGCATCACCACCGAGACAAAATCATTGTGAAGTCTGCAGGGCCTGAAACCGACTGAGCAAATATATTTGACAGTAATTTTAAGGACTAGTTATTCTGTTGCTCTGTGAAATAGCCCCATATCCATCAGTTGTTTTGTGTGGTCTTATGTCTTCTGGAACGACAAACGACTGATATGTGATATGCCCACATCTATGCTAAAACTATAAAAATAAACTACTAAAATGACTATTAAACGAAAATAAGTTAATTCTTGTCTAAACTGACAATCCGATGCAACACACAGATTTTGTTTACTGTTTGCACTTTCTGCCCATAAAGCAGAGTAACCAATTATTCTTGATTAGACCATGGCTGATTTTTTTTCACCGACAATGTATATATTTTTTTCTTAAGCGGGAGGTACACCTATCGAACCGTAACGGTGGTGGACAGAAACCTCCTGTGGAGCAATTTTCTACAATCTCATTAATTTTAATGGGGTCCAACCCATTAACGTAACAATTACGTATGGTCTTTCCTTTAAAACAAAAAAGGATGTTTGTTCACAAGGAAAGTGTCAATAGAATTCAAATGTTGCCATCTAGGTTAAGTCCATCAGACAATAAAATCAAAATAGAAATGATGATATTTTCACAATGTCAAACAAATGCTAAAATTAACCAATGTGTGTGCACTGAATGATGTAACGTGACGTTTAACAAATCAACAACTTGCATTATAGCTGAATTTTGTTTGAATAAAATATTTGTAAACATGTTTTTCCACTTTTATAAAATAAAAAAAAATACAAAAACAAAAAAACCCAACTTTTCTGCAGCCTAATTTCATCCAATAAGCTATACTTTAGCACCACATGCCTTTGTAATGAACACGTAGACTAATTCACAAGGGAGAGAAAGCAGACAATGTTAGGAAGGTGTGCGAGGGATGAGCTCCTTAGCCTACTTTCTGATCTCCTAATGAGAACAAACTATTTGGATCACATTCTACAGTTATAATACATATAGTATCTATGCATATGTCTTCTACAGGCACAATCACTTTCCCAAGCATGCTTAGTCATGTGTGCAGGGCAGTGTTAGGTCAAATCATATTACTAATATCCACCATAAGTACTCTACACAGTCTGTACACTTTACGATTTATAAAGATTTTAAGAATGTAATAGCATTTTTGGTGGTTTTTATTTTTCGCACAAATATTAATGTTATAGGGACAAATAAATAAAGTGGTTTCAGTGAAATAACTCAAACATTAATTGTAGAGCACTTTCATGATTGGCTAGAAATGTTTCAGGGTCTTCGCATACAGATGTTTGATTTCCAAACAATGAAACAGAATATATTGTTGGACACTAACCACTGGTTTAAAAACTTTTTGTGACTATCTCGTATATTGTTAGGGCAAGACGAGTATGGTAAGTGAGCAGAAGCCTTTGCAGAGGTCCAGAGTACCAAAACACAACCTACCGGCACATAACCTGGCAATTTGCTATGTGGGTGCTTTGTATAATCTTCATGTTCCCCTCCTCTTCTATGCTTGTGGTTTATACACCTAACAATTGCACTTTATAAATGGCTTTTAACATCAGTGGCTGTCAGTGTGGCTCTTATTCCACACAATGACAGTGAAATTAATGCAGGCCAGACTTGTAAGGCAGACAAAATTAAACACCAGGAAGCAGAAAATCTATTGTGCTTCCCAATACAAATATAGGGACAAAACCTTATCTTCCCCATCTGTGACCTGGTTCAAAAATTAAGTGTTTTTCTGTAGTGAAAATGGCTGTTAGCCTTTTCTAGAAAACAAGAAACAATCCTAAAAATGGCTAACACTTTGGTAGGTTCATATCTATTATTTGGTTAATGTTAGGGCTATATAAAGGGTAGACTTATAACTTTTTTTTTTTTTTTTTTTTTAAAGTTTCAGCTTAGTTGGGAGATCATATAAATATCTTGGTAAAATAATTTTTCGAAAGGAGAATCAGTTCTTTAAAACAAACAGTGAATTTGGACAGCGAGTTGCAGTCAATAACAAGCAATAAAAATAATATATGAATGAGATTCCAAGTGCCAAAGGTTAAAAAATAAATACGCTTGTTTTAAAACTTCATGTGAAAGTCATTAAACATATTGTATAAAGACTAATATCAGTTCTACAGATCTTGCAGAATGGGGGCTGTAATGACGATGCCTCTCAAAGTGGGTGGTTCACCTCTCAAACTAGTTTAAGTGAAGCCCTAAGCTGAGGGCAATTAAAATATTGTGTTATACTTCCATCGGCACTGACCATTAGGGGTTAAACAATGTTGGCAGCCAGCCTGTCACTCTTGGGGGAGTGGCTTTCCAGGAGGTGATAAATTAGCTTGGATTAGTGGGCTGACTCTCTCTTGGTTCTGGATTTCAGATACCTCCCTCCCGCCCGGCATAAGTTGGTCATGCTACGATTTAAGTCCTTGTCTTAGGACAAGGCGCAGTAGGTAGGAGAGCAATGCAGTCAGCGACTAATCAAAGGTGCTACCGTTGAATTGGCCGCACGTCACTGCCCCTTTCGCAGTAACCTGACTCTTGGTCCTCTGGGGCAGAGGATATCCTGTCGTACGCGGCAATGGGAGTCCAGAAGGGGGCAGTCGCGATGACGCCAAGTTTAGTACCGGCCAATCGTAAAGACTTGGGATTCGTAAAGTCTTGGGACAGCGGGATTGAGTTTCACCTTACGCTGTATTGGTTTAAAGATTGGTTGTTAGCGGACTGCTTCGCTCTTGTCGCCATTCAGAGTTTAAATAAAATTTCCCACTAAATAAAATACGCCCTTGTTTGCCAAACTTATATCTGGTGTCCGTGTCATTATTTTAGATAAGAAGGTTATCAGTGGTTAACTATAAGGTATAAGTGTAATGATAAAAAGGTATTAACACTGAGCATTTTAAAGAACAGGGGGGTTATGCTATAGTTTGCACTATCGCTAAGTAACAATTAAAACGGCAGCTTTTCAATAATTTACTTTTGAGTGATTTTCAGGATAAAATAAGCTGATCTGATATCCAAGGAGAAACCTGCTTTATGAAAACTTTTATTTAATACTTTCGCTCTCAAGCCTCCTGCTACCTAAATAAATAGAATTGGAATATCTTGGAATCAATGGATATCTGCTGATGAGTCATAGTATAAATGTGCAATTTGTTTCCTCAAGTAATTAGACCTCTTACTAAGCAATACTTTAATGGTTTAAAAAGTGTGCCATGGCTTTATGACCAGAGAGGAAGCTCTGAGGTCACATTGACATAATGGAAAACACAGGAAACTGTGAGAGTATAGCACAGGAGCCATTATCATTTCACTCTTCCGTATCCACGGGACAGAGGCTGCAAATCATTGCTCTCATTTACGTCAGCATCTCTCCTAGAAAGGAAGCTCTACCAGGATTATGTTATAAAGTGCTTGTCCTGTGAAGATATTCTCTGCATTTCAATCAACCTGTAAAAGATTGTATTTTCCTTTTTATCAATGTGTCCTGCATTCATATATACGAACAAGCCGGTTAATGGTTAGGGACGCTAAGGTTCCATTCATTTTGGTATGGTCTGTTGTGTGTATCCTCTGGTTTGTACAGTTTGGAAAGGAACATGGGTGGATCAGACACAGGAGAAAATTCAGTGTGCATAAAGTCATCTAATGTCTGTACAATGTGCTTTGGTAAATGGATCATGAAGGAAAATGGTACATGTACTGTTCCCCCATTCGGTAATTCTTACAGGCAAAGCGTATACCTGACAATATTGTACAGTTAAGTCCCTCCCACATTCTGCCTAAAGCAGATCTAACCAACCACATAGCACATTCTCCCAACACCATTCCCCTTTCCCAGAGCTTCTGCCCTACTGCAAGTATACAAAAAGTGTCCAGCTCATTCCCAAATAAACAGTTGTCAATAAATGACAGCACAACTGTATGTACCGTCATGTGACATGGTAGTGGGCGGGGACATGAGTGTATCAGAAGCAAACACACAGCTGTAGCTTACAGTTTCATGAGACGTATTAAAAAAAAAAAAGAAGAGCCCAGCCCATTAACATCCAGGTAACTATGGTCCTATTCTGCTGCATCAGATGGGAGGATCACATGATGGTGAACATATGTATGAGTCCATGGTGCCAATCTCCTGGCTGCCAACACTTCAGTCTGGAGGTATAATGCAATAGTGTGGGGTGTGTTTCTGAGGGTCCTTGTATGTATGAACATCATGGTCAGGTACATCCTTTCATTACAGCAATGTACCCAGTGTTTCAGTGAATTTTATTGTTATTTTGCCAGGAGTTTGTCCATCTTTCCTTTTAACCTATTAAAATGGTGCTTGCATCTGTATACTTCCTCTCCTGTACACTAGCGAACGCAGAGAGAGCGAGCAGGCAATGTTCCTGGAAAGCTACCTTCCGCAAGGTGGGTGGGGGCATGATACAAATTGCATCATCACACCGCGCCCACGTCAGTGAACGTTTTTTGTTGTCTTTTTAAACTGAGTTTTACAGTTTAATAAAGTCGCTGGGGCTTAATAACACATCTGCCTGACCAGCTGACAATGCAACTCACACCATTAAGCCCTGCCCATATCTTCTTTTCCTACCTCACCTCACAACTACTGGAAACGAAGTGTGAATACGTTAACTATCTAGCCTAAAGGATATTTATAGTGATATAATAGGATTATTATAACTTTCCCAATATCATTATCCTGGGGATAATTTTGTTATCACCCAAGCTTAAGAGATAGCCATTTACAAGACAGTATTTGTGAGAATGCTCAATATTCTAATGAATTGATGGGCTCAATTCTCATATGTATACTAGTTTAGCTTACAAAATGGCTGCCTCAAATGTGTTGCAAGTAAAGCCACTATGACATTAATATACATCAAAGGCTGTATATTGCCAAGCTGATTAATACATACAATATGAAATTAATGAAGTGTTTATGAATATACATCTTCACCATACGCTCCTCTGAGTGCGCCTTTCACTCCTCTGCAGCCGGCTGCCATGTTTAAAGGAGGTGCTTCTCTTACTAAAACAAACAGACAGTGACTGTCATAACTGCGGTGTGATATACCCTCCAACATTTAAAGTGCTAGGTTGCCCCGTTTTCTCCTCCCCTCCAAACACCTTCATTGACCTGTTCACAGCTGCTCTCCCTGCTACTTTATCTGTAGCAAACCCATCAGCACGCTGTACTAAAGATGTGGGAGAAGATTAAACTGTTTGTAGTGGAGCGGGAAGGTAATACTTTACTCTTTTGTAGAGCTGCAGTGGAATGTCGGGATAACACTAAACAGTGTTTTTTACTTCGTGTTCATAATTGAAAATGTAAATTGTATGGATTAGCGGTCCTTAACAAATTACAAATTAAGCTTGCCCCTGTTGGAAAGGTGTGCTTTGTATGCTGTCTCCTCTCTCACACTCTCTCTGTTGGTCCTCTAGTGCCAAGTGGTGCAGGAGGAGGTTATTAATGACATCAGCATCCTGCTGGTGTATGAACCTAACTGCATTCTATAACTGTTACAACTGCTGCAGCCATTAACCCTGTATGTACCTGCATCACTGCTGTTGTTCCAGTTCTCAAATAAATCAACAACTTGGCTAAGTTTAACGCTGTATGAACTTCACTAACATCCCTATGCCACAATGCTGACACCTTACAGACACCAAAAAGTCCTGACCACTCACATTTCTCTGCATAATACCCACTGCTGTCCTCTTGTCCTTTCTCTTAGCACTGATTAAGCCTATGCTTAGGAACATAGATTGGTGTGTCACTGACATGAGTACAAGAAACTAGAACACAAACACTATTAGCCAGTTAGTGTAAGTTATCTACTATGGGTCTCATTTAGCGCTGGATGTACATAAATATTTTTTTTTATAAGATACGCATTTCTGCACTCCAATAATGTAAATGCCAAGGATACGCATTTCTGCACTCCAATAATGTAATGTATATGCCAAGGCTGCATACAGTAATGGCATATTTAAGTAGTTGCAATATAATTAGACAAGGACGCATACACAGATATGCTTTCTTGGAGGCGTACCTCTTGCAGGTACTGGAGAGCTGGTGGAACAATTAGCTACGATAATGATGATAATCAGGAGCACTATGTAGTAGCTTATGATTGGCTCATTGCGTACTGATCCCTCCAGTACCTGATAATACTTAATTCATTACCATTCATTATTCTATGAAGTCATCTGACAGCATTGCTTAATTGAAATTTCCATTTGGACTACTGCAGGAAAGAAGTTTCCCATTTGATTTTTAAAGAGGTGTCTGTATTTCATTACATTTTATATTGAAAATGTGACATTCGCATTTATTAATAATGGTCAAGACAATATTCTCTCTTTTGTATATGACACTTTGTTACATTATTATAATGTGTACTAATTGGGTAATGTGACTTTTGCATTTATTACTAACACTTTCAAGTCACATCCCTATGCTTTATTGGGGTGTAATTATACAACTGGTATGACTGACTTACATCTGCACAAATACTACTGTTTTTGAGCTGGATACATCTTGAGATCGGTCCCAATCAATATATACACATAAGTACGCTTTTTCTTGAATGTTTTTTCATACTTACGTTTGGTGCTCAAATGCATCCAACTCTAAATGAGCCCCTATATCTGACAAAATGTCATTTAAGGTGGAGCGAGTTGAATCAATACATATATTGTAAGTTTTTGTTCATTTGTACAAGGAATAAATTACCAAAAGTCCAAAGTAACGAACACCCTAAAGTTTACTTTTAGAATCACCTCTCTGTACTCTGTTCTGCCCTCCAACTGTTCTTGAACGTACATTGTTTCCCCATAGATTTCCTCTATCCTGAGCCAACTAAAGGGTGTCAAGTCTGCCTATCATATAATGATGCCACATGAGAGACAGGCTGGTCATGATACGTCATCATGAAGTGACAAGTAACAGATAGCTCTTTTCAGCGTAACAGTGGTGGAATGTTACTGAAGGGGGTGCGTTCGCTAGGTGGCCCCGAGGTGAGGGGGGCAATGCTTCTATTGCACATGTGCTGATCCAATTGGGATTTCCCTGCACATGCGCCGAATCCACGCATTTGGGGCTTTAATGTGCATGCGTAGGACCCTGCATGCTCAGAAGAGCTCCCCATTTTGCTCTTCATAGAACAACCACTGTAACCAATGTATAGCACTATAGTCATAAATTAGTCAGATGTTCTAAATTCTTACATAAAAACTGGTATTTATTGGTAGTCCAATAATAAGATAAACCTTTTTTTTTTTTCATTATTGCCTTAGAAGGGCTATATATAGAGATTGCACTAACTGAAGATACAGGCACCCTCACACCTTGTAGGCATGAGACTGATCAACTGGCAGAGGAAAAAAAACACTATTAACACACTCTGGAGAAGCCCTCATCGGGTCTACTGTGTTGCTAAGGAATCTACAGCAGCCCAGCTGCTTCAAAGCTCTCAATTTACATGAGCTGTATATTGCTACCCATCTTGCCTTTTGCAACCTGCTATAGAATGGGAGTCCTGGTCTGATTAGCTTATCTGTGTCTCCCAGACATGAGCTCCACACCCCTCTATACACAGTGTCCACTAGTGGTGTGGTGGATGGGAACTAGTAACTAGCATGCATCATCATTCAGTGAGTTAAGGTAAGCTTTAATTTACAGTTATGTATTTTAACTTATCAGGACATAATTAATCAATCATCTATTCCTCATCCAATTTAATCTTAAGTAACAAATAACACATAACAGATTTTACATTGTGATTATTTATTCAACAAAAAATAAACTTGAAGCCATGTGTGAAGAAGTACACCTCATAATTCAGTCGCTTCTAGAATCCCCTTTAGCAGCAATAACATTAAATAATAATTTTATATATGACTATCAGTTTCTTATATTGCATTTGAACAATGTTTGTCAACTCCTACATACAACATTGCTTCAGTTCATTGATGTTTAAGGTCATTTATGCACTACTCCCTGAAAGCCCCACCCAGCATCTTCATGTGGTTCAGGTCTGGACTTTGACTTGGCCATTCAAAAACTTTGATTCATTTCTTTTCAGACAATCAGTTGTAGATTTGCTGGTGTGCTTAGTATCATAGTTTATGATGCATGATACAAATTTGGCCAAACTTCAACTGTCAGACAGATGGCCTTACATCTTCCTCTAGAAACTCTGGTATAACGAAGAGTTTACGGTAGACTCAACTACTGTGAGATGTCCAGGTCCTGGTGGCAAAACAAAACCTCAACCCTCCACTATCATGTTTGAAGGTTGGTCTGAGATCACACTGTTTTGGTTTTGCCAAAGATAGTGTTGTGCATTAAGACCAAAAAATGTCACTTTGGTCTGATCTGCCCAGAGAACACTGTTCCACAAGTCTTGTGTTTCTTTCAGATGCACCTTTGCAAATCTAAGCAGTAAATGCAATATTTTTAGGGAGAGTGTGGGCTTTCTCCTGGCTAACCTTCCATGAAAGCCAATCTTGCTTGTTTTTTTTTCTGATGAAATAGTCACTAACTTTAACATTACCTTGTTAAGGTAATCCTTTAAATCCTTGGATGTAGGTTTTCGGCTACATGAAATATCTTGGAGCATCATATGGTCTGATCTTTGGATGAATTTCCTGGGTGTCCCATTGGAAGACTTGCTACAGTCTTCAGTGTTCTGCATTTTCCAACTTTCTCACAATAGAATGATACATTTAAAAAATGTTGAAATGGCCTTATAACCCTTTCCAGACTTATGAGCAGCAACCATTTACTCTCTGAGATTATTGCAGAAGTCTTTTCTCCTTGGCATGGTGTTATCTGGATCCTGAATACAAAGACAAAACTGCCAGAGGTTTTGCTTTTATATAGATGTAGTACTAGTTTCTGATGATCAAATAATGAAGATCATCTGCCTCACCTTCTTTAATGATATCATTTATAACTATTTATTTATAAAGTATTTTATAAGGAAGAAATACATTCAGGTTTTCAAGTATGCTCTGGATAATTATATGGGAGCAGTAAGGGTTTACCTTCTTTTTTCAAACCTGGCTTCTTAATGTTGGCTTATTTTTGTTCAAAAATAACGACAAAGTAAATTCTGCTCTGAGTTATTAGTCACATGAGGTTAGATGTATCAAATGTTAGGACTTATTTCAAGATATTAGTCACTTTATGAGAGAAGCCAAGTAGCTCATATCAAGTGTACAGTCTAATGAATTAATTATAATATCTTGAAATGAAACTTACAAGACCGTTACAATATGAACGGGTCCCTATGGTATAATATAAGAAAATCAAGCACCATAATATCGTCGCTCACAAAAAAAAAAAAAGTCAGCTGTATTCCATGTTTTAGATTCTACATTATCTATGAAGAATATGCTGGGTAGGCAATCTATGTCTTAATTAGTTTGCAGTGAGAGTGGGAGTGTGTTTATTAACTGTTGCACATAGTGCTGGTAGCACTGGGCATTGATTTACTAATTGTCAGGGAAGGTAAACCTATTTATAGCTTATGTATATCTAATGATGCTGTACAACACTGTGTACAGATCTTAGGCCATACACTGGTGCACTGACCATAGGAATCAACCCCGAGCAAAGTTATAAGTCTCTCACACAATTTGTATGCATAAAATGTTGACGCTAAACAGCAGACGATATATGCAGTACTGTATTTACTATCACATAGGATCTGCAGTGTAATCACAGATATATGCATGAAAACACTGTGCTGTCATTTCACAGGGAGGGGGTAATTATATGCGCTGCGCAGATGCCATTGCTATGATTTTAAACATATAGAGCTGATGGTGTGTGGAAGGCTGCATTAAGGAATTAGCAGGAGCTAGTGCTGTGAGGGTCTCAACTCTTTATTTCCAATCAGAACTGTCCATCATAAAGACGCCATATAAACATTTGAAATGGGGTTAAAATATTTTTTTTTTATTTGTAAATCTATATCTTATCTGGGCAGTGTATGCAAGATAAAAAATTATTGTTGTATAACTACTGAATAAACTAAAGTGAAAATACAGGTTAAAGAAAAACAACTCAATTTCACATTCTGCAATCTGACCTGTATAGCTATATATTGAGTTTTGAAAATCACCAAATGTAATATCTTAGAACCTACTTCAAACCACTAATTGAAAGCTAGTTTAAAGCAACAGGCATCTGTTACACTGTAATTATATGTTATGCTGTACTGCATGCAGGAGTGAATCTGGCAAGGGAGGCAACTGTACTGACAGCAGTATACACAATATCAGAGGTGTATTTCTTCACATCAGGAAGCCAGAGCTGTATTTAGAATGTATATTTAAAGGTGATACCTCATATGAAGCTGATGATCTGGAATGCATTCTATTAATGAGCCAGCAGCGTGTGATGCAGTGTTTAACCATTACACAGCCATATGCCCCCCAGCATTGCATCTGCATCAGCAAACACCATTTGACAGCGCAGAACCGGAGTTGAAATACGGTAATAGGTTTATAGGTAAAAAATAAACTGCAATACCATTTGTTATTTAAACGCATAGATGAAGGTGTATAACTTAAATACACATTGGTGTGGTTCACAGCTGAGAAATCAAACAATATATATATATATATATATATATATATATATATATATATATATATATATATATAATGTGACCATAAAAATGTAATGAAAAATGTAAGGACAACTTGTAGTCTGCTGAACACGTCAGGCAGATTGTGCTGGGATCGCCAGACAGTCACCCATGCCAGCAACATGTCTGGGTGCCACGGAGAAGACTCGTATGCAACAAGTAAAAGAATCAGATACTCACAGCACGCAACTCCCGGGTGCGATCCTTCATCCTGACCCCCAAAGGGCCACACGGGGCGGCGATCTGGGCTTCTGGAAACAAAGAGTGACAGATGTCTCCTCAACCCTTTACTACAACTGGATGACTGTCAATGCCTATCAGTCATACTGTTCGTGCATCCTAGCTACATATAGGTCAGAGCAACTTGTCTGACTCCTAACAACGATATGTACTTAATATTAGACACTATAATACTTATTTAGTATAGCTATATATGGCATCTATACATTATAATTGTCTAACTTGTCGTTTATATATTCCCTTAGATTGACTTAGTTGACTGATAATAAAAGTGCTAAAGCTGAATTACGCACATGCTTCCCCTTCCCTTCCTATATTCAGTATATATCCTCCTGTAGCACAAAGCCGACTCCTTGCAGCAATCACATCCCGTCTGCTGCTCGCTCTGCACAGTTCCCTCCTGCGATCACATCCTCCCCTATCTTCCTCTCTCAGTCAGGGGATTGTGGGAAGAGGTGGGGCTAGCTGGGAGCTCCGAGTGACTGTGGTGTGTGCAACAGTGTGTTCCTGATAACTGATTCCTAATCTGTGCTGTGTGCATTACGTGATTTATCTGTGGCTGCTGATAGACACAAGCAGCGCGCCTGGCTAGTGCCTGGACTGCAAGTATGCCTGTGTGCTACCTGGCTGATGTTAGCTTCTTATTCATGCTCCAGCTTCTTATTCAGAAAAGATTATTTTTAAAGGATTAAATCAATTTGGATCACTGATTTCACATCAAATTAACACTAAAGGAGGTCCCTTATATAAAATGCATTAGTATTTCGCCTGACCCAAAAAGGTTATGGGTATGAAATCAGGGGGCAAAGTGGGCAAAGTCAACATATTTTATCATTTTGGACAAGTAGCTGCAGTTTTCCAAGAGTTGAATGTCGTTGGGCCAGATATTTGACAGTGGAAATCAACAGTGGTCAGTTACATATAAAACATCTGTCTTTTGCCTGGCCCAACGCTGTTTTGGCTATGCAATCAGGTGGCAAACTTTGATTCCCACTGTCAAATTGCTGGCCCAATGGCATTAACCTTTGAAAAACTGCAGCTACTTATTCAAAATGCTATCTGTGCCCATTCTGCCACCTGATTGCATGCCTAAAACAGCATTGGGCCAGGCAAAAGACAGATGTTTTATATGTAACTGACCACCCTGTGTTGATTCCCACTGTCAAATTACTGGCCCAACGGCATTTAACCCTTGAAAAACTGCAGCTACTTATTCAAAATGATAAAATATGGTGACTTTGCCCACTTTGCCCCCTGATTTCATGCCCATAACCTTGTTGGGTCAGGTGAAATACTAATACATTTTGTATAAGGGACTTACTTTAGTGTTAATTTGATGTGCAATCAGTGATCCAAATTGACTTAATCCTTTAAAAATAAGCTTTTCCGAATAAGAAGCTGGAGCGTGAATAAGAAGCTGGCCAAATAAGAAGCTAATTTCAGCCTCCTCTGTGTGCTGGGGTTTGGGAGCTGACCATGGTACCTACCTACTAAATTGGAAAAAGAACGTCTGCATACAAAATTCATACAAATATGTGCATGATACATGCGTGACTTACCTGGTATGCTGTTAAAATATTCTATGAAACACTGCAGGGTTTTAACAAAAAACTTTTTTTTAGTAATAAATATACATTCTTATGAAAAAATGCACACCTACTGTACTGTGACCATTATGAAAGAAGAAGAACAGCAGTTATTTAATTGATGTTGCAGTTTATAAAAAAAGATGTAACAATACATTAGGTACTTGTTAATTGTATAGGTGTAGTTTGAAATGTGGAGTCTGCCACCTGTCATTTCAGTTGTCAAGTGCCAAACCTGTAACGGGGAATCCTACTCAGCAAGGCCCATCAGCCACATGCTGAAACTTTCACTCAAGGCCACCCATAAGAATTATGGGCCCAATTCTCTGTGAGATATGATTTGGGTGGTAAGCTGTGAACTGGTTATTACAAGTTATTACAGGTCAGAAGATCAGCTGTAGCTATAGATGGCAGTTAAGCTTTAACTGTACTGTAAAAAAAAACAAATTTTAGAAACTGTGTTATGCAGCAAAACTGATTATCGGAGGTGGGGTGGTGCAGTGATTTTCTCAGTTGACAAATAATAACGCTGTACAGCACCGTCATCTGCGCTTCAAGAGCTCAAGGAGGAGGAGCGCAGTGTAGCTTGTGAGCAAAAGTTATAGGTAATGAGAACAGGAGGAAAGGGAATGTAGTTGAAAAGGCAGTGAAAATGTCTACACCAAAATGTCTACAGTCATAATGTAGACACAGTTAAAAGGACAACAATCATAGTGTTCATAAGGTTGACACAGTTCAAATTTTGACATGTAAAATGTTCTACAGGAATGTAAAGTTGACGGTCAAAATGTTGACATAAATCACTAGATTTAAAACGGCAATACATGAAAAAAATGGCAAGAAATGTCCCCCACCCCCAAACAGCTTAACCAACCTCAGTGAACATGTAGAAATTATGACTGTCAACATTTTGGTGTACACATTTTCATTTTGACTGTCGATATTTTGAATGTCGTATTTCATACCCAACCCGAGGGAAGAGGGCCTGGCTCACTAGAGCTTATAGTCTAGAGGGAAAGAGGGGGGCAGACAAATGGTTGTCACATAAGGGTGAGCCAGTTTGAAGGGATTTAATGGTATCTAGTAAAGCAGTATGGCTGATCACTATAATCTTGTGCCTCTTATTTTTATTATGAATCAACAGATTTTGAATGGGCAGACTAGAAGGAACTTTGGAATTAGAAACAAGACAATTTAGAGAAAAAAACCTATAACCTTAGATATTATTTTAAACATACTGTATATCTAAGGTTTGTATATCCATGGACTGCGCTATCATTAGGCAAAACGAGGCGGGAACCAAGTGCGCCAATGATTAAGAGCTGAAGAGCAGAGGATGCCCCCTAACCTTCCGTCTGCTAAGGTAAGAAGCAGCGGGTGTTGGGGCGCCCAAGGAGGGGAGGCACTTTGAGGAAGTGAAGGGGTGCGCCTAGGGCACCCAAGGAGCTTGTTCTGGCCCCATGTACAATTGAACTGAAATGACTAGTATTTGAATTCTGTGTGCTGTATTACAGTGTTTAGAAGGTAAACAACATTACATGTATTTATGAAAGTAGTGTAAAAAATATTTTTTTAGTTCCAAAAGTGTTTTTTTTCTGCTAGAATCTTTTTATATTCTCCATAGAAATGCAAGTTTAGCAGACGCTTTTTTGGTATATCACTCACTTCTAGATCTAATTTGTTAAATATGAATAAAAATTGTTATTTTTAACATTGTCCGTCTAGAAAAGTTGACAAAATTATGGTGATCTAATAACCATTTTTATATCCATAGCCATTCAACCTAATTTAAGGAAGCTGTGGTTTAAATTAGCAATAATTAAAAGGTGTTTTCAACTCCGTTATGCAGAGAGGGCTAGGAATCCACCTCAAAATGTAAACATGAATTGGCTGTAAAAAATATTTCTGTCACATATTACCACATAATAAATCTTCAGGTCTTTGCAGTGGTTGTTTTCTCAACAAGGCAACCTCTATTATTTAGAGAATATGCAGAATACTAATAACTGTAAATAATGAATTTCACCCATTGTCAAATTGTCACGTAGAGCTACAATAACAGGTGAAATTAAAATAAAAACTGAACTTAATGTTTTGTTTTGAATAAATATTGTAAGTGAAAATAATATCTGCGCATACACCTATAAATTATATTTGTACAGATGATGGTGATACCATTGCTTATTATTGGAGATTCATTATTAGTTATATTAAAGGCTAACTACCGTTTTTTAATACTCTAGATCTACAAAACTGAACTGAAAAGACCTAACAAGCGTCTTTATTCTGACATATACTTTCTTTTTTAAGGATTATTCAGGTTGTCAGGAGCAACCATTTGAGGCGTTTGGGGACCGCGAAAGATGAGACCTCCTGTCTCTCCACAACATCACCAGGTTTAAATTCCCATGACAAAAATCTTTCTGCACTGGGAATTTAAATGCAGATGTGGGCTACAGTTAGTCAACTAATCTATTAACAGTGGTGCAGAAAGAGGCTTATCAAAATGCACAACCCGTTGTACTATGCTTCAGGTGGGGTATGACAGTGTCAACTATCCCACCCCGAGGAAACCTTATAGTCTCTGCAATTATTGCCTGCAGGAAGATGCATAGGGTAACATTAATTAACAATGCATTTTTTCGGCAATCACTATGCTAGGACTGCAGTGACTGACACAGTGAGTGGAGTAGGGACAGGAAAGAGATAATAATTCCTCTGCTTCTCCTGTACCTATACTCCACTACTCCACTTGCTATGTCAGCCACTGCATTGTGCTGCTAAGACAGTTATTGTAAGTATTACTGCAATAAGTCGGCTGAGCTTCTAATCATTAATTATTATTAAGTACAGTTGGTGACATGAGTCTGTCTATGTGGAGGAACAAGTAAGTTAGGGGTCCGGAGGTTAGAACTTCTCTTCTGCCTCTGGGATTGTGCCACTTGAGATATGGTTTTCACCTAGCCTCAGCCCTGCCAACAACCCCACCAAGTTTCACTCCTGTCATTGAAACATAAGCAAGGTGTGGTCGGACTAGCGTAAAAAAAGTGGAAAGACTGCACACTGGAGGATTGGCAAAACATTGCCTGGACTGATGAATCTCGGTTACACTCTTGTTTTACTCTGATGGAAGTAAAATCAAATGTTGAAAATTTCAGGCTGGATATCAACAATGCAGACAAGTGCTAGCCGTTTAATGGGACGGAGTGTGTTTTTGTGTAATACATTGGGCCCCTTGAGGTGCATTCCTTTGTGGCAGCAGTAACGTAATTTATGAATGGGTTTCTTCAGAAAGATAATTCTCATTATCACTAGTCTCAGAATGTTCTGTAATGGTTCCAGGAACATGACAGTGAATTTAGCTTGTACAGTGGCCTCACCAGTGACTGGATATCTATTCATGTCTGTCTGATACTGCTGCTACTACTACCTGTCTGATCACTCATTCATGGCTTTTTTCAAGATAAGATTTATCTTCACCCATCCTTCTCGCCTTATGGGGTATATTTACTAAACTGCGGGTTTGAAAAACTAGAGATGTTGCCTATAGCAACCAATCAGATTCTAGCTGTCATCTATTAACTACATTCTACATAATGACAGCTAGAATCTGATTGGTTGCTATAGGCAACACCTCCAGTTTTTCAAAACCGCAATTTAGTAAATATACCCCTATGAGTTTGTTTTAATGTCTGTAATCAAAACTATGCAAATTTTATTGAAATAAATTGTTTTGTGTTTAAAGTATTTGTCCACTTTTGGACAAATCCTGTTGTTTAGCTATATTTTAGTCCTTTCATGGGGCCTATGCTCATTACCTGCAATTATGTCCTGGACCGCCACATGATATTGTGTGGCTCTTAACTTACACTACAACTGTGGCCATTATTACTTCCAATGTTCCCAACAATTTAGGCAATACTTGTTTATGAGGTGTTCTGTTATGTAAAGTTAGTCAATGGATCTATTTGA
This sequence comes from Mixophyes fleayi, assembly GCF_038048845.1. NCBI lineage: Eukaryota > Metazoa > Chordata > Amphibia > Anura > Limnodynastidae > Mixophyes > Mixophyes fleayi. The sequence goes on along the minus strand of NC_134403.1, from coordinate 315,743,826 downwards.
GTAACCGGCTAATACGCTTGTAGCGCCCCCTTGCCTTCCATGTCAGGCTTATGATGAACTCATTCTTAATTTACAATCTAGCTTCCTTCAGTCCACCACACCAAAGATTATGTTTCATTGTTTTCGATATTCAGCGTTACCGGGCTTTTCCAATGGGTCATGGCAATCTTTGTCAATCATTTCATTTTAATTAAACTCTGATCTGTACAGCAGAACGGAGACATGAACAAGTGCTAAAGAGGGTGAAGATATGAAGGTGCCTCTCCTACCCATGGATAGCTGATTGTCTTCAATCTTTACCATGTGAATACTTCAAGGTTAAAACCTTACTTTTCTTTTTACTTTGGAGAACAACTATTCTCTTATATTGTTAGGATTTTATACCTCTCCCTCTCTTTATTTTGCACCCCCAAAATTTGTTGCCACACCCCAAAAATGTGTGCCCTAGGCTGCAACCTAGTCAGCCTATTGGACAATTAGACCCAGCACCCTTATGTCATGCTGAAGAAGAGCGACAGTCAGTGGATCATACAAAGGAGGACACTGCACAGAGACAAGAGAATAAAGTGTGGCGGGTTCACTATTAGTGCTGCTGTATGCTATAACTGTTGCGCATATTCATATTATTGGATATTATTAGTGTCACTAATGGCCATTATAGTAGTGATTATGCTGCTGAATATTATTTCTCATGGACATATTAGTGGCATATTACTGCTGGGTATGGTCCTGTGCATTACTAACAGTGCTACTGTATACAATATGTGAACATTATTGTCATATCACCACGGATTAGCATAGTTCAGGGTATTATTACTTGTGCTGAGTACATTACTGGTAGGCCTATTAGTGGCATATTACTACTGATTGGCATCATACAGGACATAATTAGTAGTTCTGAATATTCTTAATGATGGGCATTGTACTGGGCATTACTACTAGTGCTATGAATATTTGATAGACATATTAGTGGCTAAAGAAGAGAGAAATATTTAAAACTTCCATGGTAAAGTTTTGTCTTATTCCTCATTTGAGTGTGGAAATTTGCACATTTCTTTGGTGAAATTTGCCCTATGTGATCCATGCGGAATTCACCTAATCATTTTTGTTTGTCCACAGAGCAGATTGTTTTTACACTGTTGTCATCCCTGCTCTATATATAGACTAGAAATGCAGTGAATTTTCGAATTCAGAAGCAAAAACAAAACTCAAAGTTTATAACCACCCATAGCGTTTCATACCCCAACCACACCAAAATTATACTGCAACTGCTCATCTCTATTAGTGGCATATTACTATTACTGGTAGATAAAGAAGGGGATATTACTACTGCAGCATATTAGTGCTGGTTATACTATGGATGAGCATAGTACTGGCCATTACTACTAGTGCTGTGTGTATTATTACTGATGGGCATATTCTCAGGTGTTGACCCCGCTCTCTCCCCTTGCAGTGCAGACGGACGTCTTCTCCCGGATGTGTTTCCAGGTTTTCACCGGCCGGCTGTAGGGAATTTCCCATTACTAGGCAACGGGGTGCAACTTCCAAAAAGACCTATAGGGAATCAGTTCGACGGCACTGTCCGCCAGAAATACTTTTATACAGTGCCAGAGTATTTGTTCACTCCTTGGTCTGTTCCTGGTTCCTACCAGTGCTTGCACTTTTGATTCCTTTTTATTGTACTTTTGCTGCCGACTTGCTTGAACCTGACCATCCATTGCCTCACAATCTGTTTCTGTTTGGATCTCTTGGTTTGACCTCTTTACCCTGACTATTCTTCAGCTCTTCGATTCTGGATTTGTTTAGACTCCTGGCTTGACCTTGGCTACCTCAACAATTATTTTGCTTCACGTTTCTGTCTTCACTTGGATCTCCTAGTACTGACCCGGCTAGTCCACTGCGCTCTGTCTGAGCTATCAGGTGCAAGTATGTTATGCTAGTACTTTGTATGAAATGTATGTAAAGTACGATGAGCCATGGGTCTCCGCTTCACATTTGTTGTTCATGCCTCTTCACGCACTGAAACACTTCACTAGCCACTCCTGATCACCTATTACAGTGGTTTCCAACCAATGTGCCAGGGCACGTTTTTGAGTCACAGGAATAGGCTGGATGAGTCACAACAATAAGATGAGTAAAGGGGAATTACTTTAAAATACATCTGAAGAGATGCAATGTAGAGTAAATGTGAAAATTAGGAAATCATAAATGAAACCAATTGGCTGTTATTTACTTTTGTTTTCATACATACTCATAGTTGACCATGATTCTTGTTTTACTGCAATATTTTAACATATATGTGCCCAAAAAATAAAGTGCACCTGTTTTAGCAGTTGTGTTACAACATGAAAATATTTTGGAACTACTGATCTATTAAAAAACACCATTGGGTATATTTACTAAACTGCGGGTTTGAAAAAGTGGAGATGTTGGCTATAGCAACCAATCAGATTCTGGCTGTCATTTTGTAACATGCCCTAAATAAATGAAAGCTAGAATCTGATTGGTTGCTATAGGCAACATCTCCACTTTTTCAAACCCGCATTTTAGTGAATATACCCCATGTCTCATACTTCAAATAACTGCAACAAACGGCAAATAATTTACCCTAATATTTCATTAAAATATACTTCTAGTTGGTGGTTGAAGTGGGGATGTATACAGTGGTATACCATACCACCACTTCTCCTACTGCCTTCACTGTAAAACTATCAAATTCAATTAATTTACATTCCCATTACATATTTCATACCGCGACATCTAAATCTCCATTTCGACCACTGCTTCTATCCCCTCACCCCAAGTTCATATTATCTCTTAACAAGGTCATATTTGTTGCACTGAGTTAAATGGGAAAGATCTGGATCTGCCTACTGCCCTGGGCCCCAACTGTTACCCAAAATGCTACCATTAAAATCCACCTTTGATTGTCATGCATGGTTCCATATTCAGCATAACCTCAGCATTGTGCCACCATGGGTCATACTTCTGGAAAGTGAATACAGAGGAATATTACAATAATTCTGGCTATAAAGCTGCTGTAGGCAACTGAAATATTTTAAGATAATTTCACAGTGACCTGAAAGAGTTAATATTCTAAAGAAAATCAAAGTCAGCTCATTCTGAAAGTTCCCATAAATTAATATTGCCTTATTACAATAACCAACAAAGATTGTTATTTCACTCATAAATATGTGTAGATTCGATAGAAAGTCAGATAGATAGATAGATATCTAAATCATAATAGCAACGAGTATGACTCTTTGCATATACCATTATGTTTTTAGCCCACCATGATAAAATCTTGCTGTAGAATGATAAGATACATTGAAAATACAGTTGAGTGTGAAGGCTAAATGTATTGTATAAATACATTAAAGAAACATTCTTCTAATAGTGTGAACAGGGTCTACAGTAGTGTAAGCTCCTTGCTAAAAATAAGGCATGTTATGAGCTCCCATAAAAAGTAAACCCCAAAAAATATTTCTCATGCTTTTATAATTCACTATTGTGACAGGATGGACCGCCTATGCCACCCTGTCTGTTGTTGCTGGGAACCGGCTTGGCTTACTTTGCCACCGTCCCCTTTCGTTATTCCGAATACACCCCTCCTGCCGCAGTAGGAGCCTGCTGCCACCACTGGATTCCTTTATGGCATCCAGAACCATGTTCCTTCTGGGTAACTGTCGCTGCTAGTGTACTCCCGTGCTGGTACACTTGGGCTGGTACCCCTGACCTCTTACTATGGATCAGAGTGCTGTAGATGGATCCCCCCTGGCCTATCACACTGACCAGAGCTGCTGGGTAGCCGGCAGAGTGGTGGTACTAGGAACTGGGTCCAAACTTCAGAAAAGCCGGAGGATGGATTAGATTTAGGGTCTAATCTGTAGGTCACGGGATTACAGCAATATTGAAGAGGTTGTCAAGCAGGGTCGTGAAGCAGAGAGTGATGTTTATTTCGCTCAAGTGTCCTGACAAGGACAGTTTCACTGATTAAAGGTATCAGTGGTCAGGTCAGATGGAACATCAGAATGATACATTTCAGTGTACAAGGGCTCTCTTTTTATACAGTTTTAGACACAGCTTCACAAGCTATTTTTAAAATCAGGATGCAATTTGTTTACCCAAACATGGATTTACATACAATGCAAAGCTAGCAATCATTACACTTCTCTTTGATATTCTAAAACCTTGCTGTGATTTCCTGCTTCTTATTTTGGACACAGTGGACATCGGACAGCAAGTCTAATTACCCTTTCCTTTTCCTTAAAGGGTATTGGACACTCACATCAAAAGGTCTAAAAGTCGCAAAACCCCAAACAAATCATTTCCTTACACTAAGATACACAAAGACTTCCTAAACAAAGGCTTATTGTATTAGATATATACAAATAATGCATTTCCTGTAGCAAGGTTAAAACAAACGAGTTTCTTCTCTGGTCTCAGAAATATAGATTTCCCTTTCCAAAATATACACTATCAAAAAATAAGTGCATTTGCAATTACATAAATAAGCGTCCAGCACTATGTCCTTTAAATAAATTTATACCATGTTACTTATAAGTGATCCAGTCACAACTATGCTATGTACATTTTACTACTGAATGCTTTCTGCACTCTTAAGAAGTCACTAGAGTGCTGTCTAGTGGTCACTAGGGCTCCCTGTATTGTGTAGAGGTCTATATTTCATTCTTATTATTGAATATTTTTTTTATAAAGATGCACTTTGTCTTGTAGATCTGTAATTAAAAATGTCACAACACTGGGGCCTGAATTCAGAAATTGTTGGATATACTTGAAACAGGTATGTATTGCAAATAGTCATCAGGTACTAGCAGAGCTGCCAAGAAGAACTCAGGGCTCCGGTACAGCAACTTCATGGGGCCCCCCTTATAGTTGAACATGGTAAAAAAAACTTTGCGCCACCAAAGTGTGAGTGGTTGTGCAATTGGGGGCGTGGCTGTGCATCATTGGGGCGTAGCTAGCAGGTGAAAAGCGGTAGGTCACCCTCCTACAGAAAAAACCTGCATTGCTGTGTACACCAGTGGCACGAAGGACATCTAGCACCATAGTGTAGTATATAAAGAATGCAGTGTGTACATAAAGAGTTCTGAGACTTGGCCTGCCCCTTACATTGGGCAGAACAGTCACTAAAAATTGGGATTGTCCCACTAGAATAACAACATTTCACAGACTCGCCTGCTCTCTCCTACCTGTTCTTGTCACTTTCACCACCTGTGGCTGCTAGTTTCTTTATTTGCGTCTTATCTGGGTCCTGGAATGTTGGGGGCCATATATGGAAAAAAAGGCACATTTAAAAAATTCCAACCAGCCACGGCATTAAATCAATAGCGCTCACGATTAAAAATAGCCCAAACATTAAAATAATAGTATTCCCATTTTATAAGTAAACCTATTTCCCTCCCTCAAAACTTCCCCAGCAATAATTTATTAGTATTTACATTTCATAAATATATACTTATTTCCCACAACCATCACTGCCACTAAATAATTAATTGTCATATTTAATAAAGAGACCTCATTGCCACAAGCCCCCTGTGCCATCACATGTCCTCCATGCTGCTTTCCCCCCTTCACCTGGTCCCATTCATCACACTTTGCCATGCTGCCCCCCCTTCATCACTCTGTGCCATGCTGCTCGATCCCTCCTCTGCATCACTGCGCCATTCTGCTCCCCCTTCTTCATCACACTGTGCCATTCTGCTCCCCCCTTCTTCATCTCACTGTGCTATGCTGCTCCTCCCCCTTTTTCTCACTGTGCCCCTCCCCCTTCTTCATCACACTGTGCCTTTCTGCTTTCCTCTGTTCCTTTACTTACCCTTGTATTGGCTTCTTTCATCTATTTTCTTTTCTTGTCTTCTTGCTGGGTCCTCTCTGCACCGCTCCTCACTGAATGAACGACATTCAGTGCAAACAGAGGAGGGAAGTGGGACACCGGGGCCATGATCATGTGAGTATTTGTATACTCACATGATCTCGGTGCCGACGCCCCCACCCCCACCCCCCTGCACAAAAAAGAAAGAAAATTATTTGGGGCAAAAAACGATAAACTGTTGGCAGTGAGGGCCCGGGCTGGGCCCCTTGGCATTCCTGGGCCTGGGTAATTAGTACACTCCTTTCGATGGCCCTGGGTACAAGAGTAAGTTATATACGACTTCAGAGGATGGACCTCAGTGGCAAGGCAAAAATGCAGGAAAAAAGGATTAAAAGAAAGTAGGTCTGAAGAAACAGGAAACGGCTAGTGAATCGGATATGTAACAGGTATTGCTGGTGCAGGTAACATAAATGAACCCACAAGATATACAGACAGTGCATGAATGTGAGCTGAGTAGGGCTAAAGTAGCTGACTTGACAACTGATGAAAGGATTGCACACTGAAAACAAGAGTCACAGGGGCTGAGGATTGCACACAGGAGGACACTGTTAGCAAAAATCATAGGAGCTGTGCACCCAACAAGACTGAAGCAGCTGGCTATTCTGGCAAAGCTTCCAAATAAGCTGTGCAAGTAACAGGGCAGAAGCCAGATGAAACCAGGGGATCCAAGAGAAAAAGCAGAGATCAGAAAAATGCCGAGGTCAGGGGCTTTTTGAAGTACAAACAGGGCCTGTGCTAGGGTCCTTGGCGCCCTAGGCACACTTTCAAAACCCGCCCCTTCCCCCCCTCAGGCACACTTTCAAAATCCGCAACCCCCCTGCTGGCACATTTTCAAAATCCGTGCCCCGCACGCCCCACTTTCAAAATCCGCGCCCCCCCGGCACACTTTCAAAATCCGCGCCCCCCCGTCTTTCATTACATTAACTTGCCTCCATAAAGCTGCTCCTATCTGTTCTGTCTCCTCCCCTCCACTCACTGACACTGTCGGGCCGTGATGATGATGTCACGCCCGACAGCCAGTGAGTGGAGGGGAGGAGACGGAGCGCCCCATCAGCTGTAGGAGGGGAGGGCGGCGGTGGTGATCCATAGCCCGTTCCCCCTCCACGTGGATTTATCTGAAGCTGTGCGGCGGCCGTGGAAGGTATGGTCGCCCCACAGTTTTAAAGTAATTTTAATTCTGTGGCACCCTCCAGAGCCCGGCGCCCTAGGCAACTGCCTAACCTTGCCTAATGGGAGCGCCGGGCCTGAGTACAAAAAGTCAGGATCGAGCTAAGTTCAAATATCTGGGAAAACAAACAAAAAATACAACAGCAGGCTCAGATATTGCTAGTATCAAACAATGACTTTGCCAAACTGTGAAGCAAAAGGCTCTTATTTAAAGAGTAGCACTCAGGAGTCATCAGAGACAGCTGGAATTGGTGAACATAAACTAGGAGCGCTCAGGCACATAGAAGTAAAACTGACAGCAGAAGAAAAACACACCAAGTATGCTCGAAGGACATCTTTTTACAAGAGCTGGGTCATGAGAAAGAGGTTTTCTGTATTATATATCAGTCATTAGAATGTTCTTTGTATTGTATAGAGATCACTACAATACTCTCAGCATTGTATAGAGGTCACTACAATGCTCTCTGTATTGTGTAGAGACCACTTAAATGTTCTCTGTGTTGTTTAATTTTGATTAAGATGCTCTCTGTATTAAATATTGGTCATTGAGGGGCACTCTGTATTGTGTAGAGATCACTAGAATGCTCTATGTATTGTGTAAAGTTCCTAGTAATGTTCTCTATAATGTTCCACCCTGAAACTCAATTTGCAAAATTTTTTGCAGAGCCTTCTTCGTTTGTACATCTTTTGTGATGTAGAATTGGTACCCATTCTACATATTGGAAAAAACATGTTCACATTGAAAGCTGAGTGTTGTAGCAATTACGTCAAGAGAACTATGCAAGTAAATGAAACAATTCCTGGACATAGTGTTGGGATAATACCTGACTCTGGTGCCTACCTTGTGGTGGACACTACAGGGCTACATGGTGTTTTAATTTGGATACTATTAGCACAAAGTGAATTCCAAGAGGAAGTAGATATCCATCCACCTGCCTGGAAGTAGTTAAGAAACCAGTACAAAATATAGGAGAGTGGGGTCAAGAGGGAAATTACTTCCACATCTTGCCCTGCACTACAGAAAAAGAGACACTATCTAGGCCTCCATCACATAGAAAATCTATTATCTGAAGTTGCTGCAAATGAGAAATGCTGTACTTTGTGTAAGTGGTGAATATCGGGGGCCTGATTCATGTTCAGACGTAAATCTGTTTGTGTGCTATTTCTTGCATTAAATAGCTCTTTGCACAGTCCATTGGACTTACCTGTGTTTTAACAGTTGTCTGTGATACCATTTCCTATCCTTAGGTTTGTGGTGTCCAATGTCAGCTCCATTGGACTTACCTGTGCTCACTGTGTTCCACCATCCAGATTTGCAGCTTGATCCAGCCTCAGCATCATCCCTTGTACTGTGTTGCTCTCCGGTGTCATTTCCACACAGGTCACAACTGGCATTACACCCAACCTTGAATCTGTGTTGCTATGGACTGAACTATTAATCATTCCCTGCTTCCGTGGCTCAAACCTGGTTGACCTGCTAATTTGTACTTTGGTTAACCCTTCCTGGAACTGTTGTTGCTCTGGACTAACCTTGCTATTTCATATGTTTGAAACATATCATTGTACTGCTTGTACTAAGTTGCTGTTCATGGGTTTTCTGCACCACTTGGTGTTGTATGTGTAACTGCTTTTATAAACATACTTCGTATTATTCAAATTCTGCCTCACCCTGAGTTAATACTAGGAATCATAACACTTATTAAGTGTAATTTAATATGGAAAATAAATGAACAATACTTACTATGAAACATAATTGTTAGGAACCCCTCCAGCCGGCACAACACAACCCGGAATCTACTCTGCCAATCAGGTGTTCACTGGAGCCTCTGGTGGTGGGGACAGACTGGGCTGCAGACTGACAGAGGGTCGTGAAGTGTGTACCGACTGGGGAGAACCCAAGCAAGCGGAGTGAGGTCCACGTAGAGGTCAAGGGCAGGTAGCAATTCCAGTTAACAAGCCGGGGTCAGGGGTCACAAGCAGATAGCAGAAAAGGTAAACAGGCCAGAGGTCAGGGTCACAGGATACACAAGCAAACTCCAATTCCAAGCCATGGGTCATACACGGGAGATCAGCAGAAGTTCAGTAGACAGGAACGGGAACAAGCAGGTCAGCAGACTGGAGAGCAGAAGCTATAACCGGCAGTGAGGCTGCAGACCTCACTGCCTTAAATGTACAGGTGAGCCAATCAGAGCCTAGCTCTGCAACTTACTCCCAGGAGCTGACTAATAAAATAATTACAGCCTAATAGCCAGCAGGCTATTAGGTCCCTCTGCGCATGCGCCCGGCTGTCCCCTGTTGCCGGAACGTGGCGCTAAACTGCAGGGCATCCAGCCATTGCCTCGGCAATGGTTGGGAGTTGGAGGGAAGTGACGTCCCGGTCGTCATGGTGACGGCCGGGACGCTGTGGCAGGCAGGAAGCGAGCCGCGGCGGCTGTGAGTGCCGCCACGGCTCGTGACAATAATTAACAAAATGACATACAATGATATAATTTTATAGTTTCTTGTTAAATAAAAAGGAATACACGGGGCATGATTAACGGGACACTTCTCAATATGAAATGGGCTCCCAAATGTGAACAAATCTGTTAGATTTACAGAACTTTTTAAACATGATGCAGGTACCCACAGCCCCCTTCCTGTGATGTCAGACCTAGTAAGTCTGTAAATGCAAATTCATTTTACATTTTAGTCTATTTACACTGGCTTAATTTATTACCAGAATGTCCTACAAAGATGATATTACCTCAACACAACAGGTCATAAGTTTCCCTTCATTTACATAGAAAACATGACTCCTGTAAGTATGATATGTGAGAAAATATGACATTTTCCTATGTCCTTATTCCCCTTTATTCAAATGTATCCCAGTTGCTCAGTCACCCAGTTGAGATGTCCTGAGACATCACAGAATCATCAAGAATATGAGGGGTCTGTTTGTTGGATATCACTGATGATATTGATATAATCTTAAAGAGAGATTTCAAGACCTTTAGCTTTTACGTCCTACACCATATATTGGATTTGGGCTCATCTGTAATCATGTGTCTGAAACTCTATCCATAAATACCTCCTGGGTACAGCAGAAGAGTTTAGAACAGTCAAAGAGATAAATTAATTTAGTCTCCTGTCTTTCAGGTTTTAACCCATGGCTGGACATAGAGTTCATCTGTGCTACACCAAGCTAATAGTATGAATTAATTCACAAACACATGTAACCCCCTGTCACTGTGTGTAGTGTGGGGTGCAAAGGTTACACAGTGCCCCACCTTCTCAAACCTTAGCTAGCTGATGGGCATGGGTGTAAATGACCAGGAGGTCCTTGCACACGCAGGTATTTTACAACAAAGTCTCTTTGTAAGTAGTGGGACACAGTTATTGACTGCTTGGGCTTGCTGGCGTTTGTAGAACTACAAGTGGCAGCATGTCTATAGCTGTCAGAGCATGCTGAAACTTGTGGAACTAGAAGCTCCAGCTCCCCCCTGGCGGAGGTACTTAAGTGAAAAAAGCACAGACCAATTGGGCCTGTTGCTGAGGAAAATAGGTATTTTTGACAGTAAATGTAACACTTAACACTCTGGATGATTTTATTTGTGCTAAATGAGTATCTCTCAGCTGTCACAGCAATAATATATATACATATCACCACAATAAGTGAAATTGTAATAATTGGACCATCCATCCTTATTCATTTTAACTTTTCCTTTAATTATCTGTATTCCCATTTGACCCTCATTGAGCTAACGTTGTATAACTCAGGAAAGTGCGATGGCTTAAAAAATGCCTATATGTCATGTGTCATACTTTTTCATCTTATTTTAAATACATTTGTTTTTTATCGTTTATGCGAAACATTATGTGCGTGTTTCATATTAAGAAGCCATAGGGAAAGTATTAATGGGAAAGTGGTAGATACCTGACGTACCACTGAATTGGGGCTAAAATAAATGTCTTTCACGAGGCTAAAAAGCTCAACACTGCAATTGGAAATGCCTTCAAATATTCACTATTTCTATATCCAGTAGCTTGTTTTAATATTTAACGCTCATAATGAAATATTATATTAGTGAGTAGCCTAATTGTAGTGTATAACTACAAATATCTTGTGTTACATAAGGAATGCACTAAAACACATTACCCTCAGCAAAAATAACCTCCACATAAGCTGGTGCTATCTTGTTCTGTAAATATGTCCTTGACTGTGTAAAAACAGTTTCAAGATGCACAAAGCAAATGCATTACCTCATAATGGCATTTGCAGAAGTTTGGCAAGCCACTGTCTGTTCACAAATGTGTATTATAATAGCCAAAATGAACAGCCAGGCAATAATATATTTGTAAATGTGTAATCATATTCAAACAAAATTCACAGTGAAAATATTTTGGTTCTGTATGCAGAATCCTTATAATATTTAATCAAATTATTAACATATTCACGTATTAATCCTGAATCTATGCAAATTCACTGATAGACATATGAATAGGTGTGCCCAGTTAATAAAAGTATCTTGGAATTCAGTACTAAATGTGCACTAGAGATAAAGATATTTTCTTCAGACAATCACTTTATTGCAGAGAGACCGAGGTTATAAACGTGATTCCTGTGTATTTATCCTACATTGAACTTTGTATTGAGGTTCTTATTTTTTCATTGATTAGTAACATATCTAATAATAAGTGATACACTAGGCTATTATTAAAAAGTATAATCATAATACTCTTCTTAAGATTATAGTTTGCATTCTGATACATTCACAAAAATATATACCTGACCCATTTACATATAGTTATATTGCAATGAAAAAAAGCATACTGCTGTGGGAACAATTTATTAACAATATTAACATGGATTGGGTGTTGGATCCACAATTCCTCCATCACCTCCACCCCCATCTCCTCCTCCCCCACCATCTCCTCCATCACCGCCTCCACCATCACCTCCTCCACCATCCCCACCGTCTCCTCCACCTCCATCCCCACCGTCTCCTCCACCTCCATCCCCACCGTCTCCTCCACCTCCATCTCCACCGTCTCCTCCACCTCCATCTCCACCATCTCCTCCACCATCGCCACCACCTCCATCACCACCGTCTCCTCCTCCACCATCCCCACCATCTCCTCCACCTCCATCTCCACCATCTCCTCCTCCACCATCACCTCCATCTCCACCATCTCCTCCTCCACCATCACCTCCATCTCCTCCTCCACCATCACCTCCACTATCACCTCCATCTCCACCATCTCCTCCTCCTCCATCTCCTCCTCCTCCATCACCTCCTCCACCATCATCTGAGCAGCTGTGAACGGGCTGTATAAGAATCTCACTTGACTGACAATCCCCCTTGCATAGTTGTTGCCAGTAAATCCCAGTACCAGTATTCAGATTGGCAAACCTGCAATTGTCATACCACCATCCACCACCACCAATGTATGCACAGTTGGACCCTGATAAATCATTGTCTTGATCACGGGTGGAGAATCTCATGTTATCATGACCTGCACTGGGCTGCCCAGATGTCATGGCATCTCCAGCATTACCTGAGTATCGTCCCAACCTAATTCGATAGCAACTATTTTCTCCCTCAAGAGAGAAAGAGTCATAATTGGCAATGTGCTGTATTCCAGCTGCAGAGTGCAATCGAAAGCGTACATGGTGCAACTTTTGGGTACTCAATAAATGAATATTCTCGTTGCCTAGCCAATGGTCGTTTTGTAGATCTCCAAAGCCTTTCTTGTAGCAGTCCCAAGTAGTATCCCAAAGCCTTGGATTTTTTCGGCAGTTCTTCTGAATGACAGTCCAACCCCCGTCTGGCCCTCCAAGATCACAGCGTACAAGTATCCGCTTTCCTTTTATTGGCTCCACTATATATAAGCCACTGCTCCCTTTCTTTATTGCAGTGCAACTCTCTGGATAATAATCACCTGTTGACCAAAACACTATATATTATATACATCAGCATTATAATATTCTAATGAGTCAGCCTAAGTTACCATGTTCTTACAAATTAACTTATCAGAATTTTACAAGATATATGGTAATAATATGCATTTGTTTATTTGGCAGGTGTTAATAATTATCTATTATATAAATGTCTAGTGGCGTGTGTTAGTCTGTGTGTGTGTGTGTGTGTGTGTGTGTGGAAAAAATAAAACCAAGCTGCAGCGCCACCTGCTGGGCGGAGTTATACACTGACCTACTAAATTCTTAGTGTGTGTGGAAAAAAAAATTCAGAAAGGGCTGAAATTTGGTATACTAAGATGTTTTTAATTTGTTAATTTAATTTGTTAATTGTTAAAAGTGTTTATAAAGATTTAAAAAATATATATATATATTTCTTGAAGGAGAAGTGACAGTTGGGAGTGGTTGGTGGTTGCCGGGGGTGACAGTGGGGAGTGGTTGGTGGTTGCCGGGGGTGACAGTGGGGAGTGGTTGGTGGTTGAGGTCTGAGCTATGGCCCAAATGCATGACAAGAACCTTTTTAACACCTTAAGTAGCTTGATTTGACTAGAATGCATGAGTATCATGCACGGGTTAACTTGTGTCTATATAAGTATCATGTGTGTACTGTAAAACAGCAAATGGAAATAAAAAAAGAAAAGGAAATATGTCAATAGTACTATATATTCATCACAAGATAAAAGTTCAGACAAGTGAATTAATTCAGAAGACTTAGGACATTTAGTTATCCACCCGGCATAGTTGCCAGTAGATGCCAGAACCAGTATTTAGATTGGCAATCCTTTATTTATCATACCACCATCCACCCCCAACAGTGCAGACACAGTTGGACCTTAATGAATCATTGTCTTATTCATGGGTGGAGAATCTCATGTCATCATGATCTGCATTGGACTGCCCTGATATCATGGCATCTCTAGCACTACCTGAGTACTATGCCATCCTAATTCAGTAGCAATTATTGTCTTCCTCAAGGGAGTCATAATTTGCTATGTGCTGCATCTTAGTTGCAGAGCACAGTAGAACGAGTAAATTGTCTAACGGCTGGGTGCCCAGTAAATCAATATACTCAACAGTAATAAATAACAAAAATAACCAGGTGCTAATATGTATAAACTAATACATGGTGCCTAACAAATCTGCAGCTCTCCAAATAACAGGCACTGTTACCTGTTACTACATATCAAATAATGAGAATATAATATTTAACTTGCGAGAGCGCTGACAAATATATAAAATAAATTACACATTTGTTAAAATATTAATAATAAAATCAATAATTCATCATGCTCAGTGTATCTGTTATAGCTAGTAATACCCAACAGTTCATAAATAAATTTACTAGTAAGGTACCAGTTACCTCTGAAGAAACCACCTACTGAAGGGGCAGAGAAACTCGTCAGGGACGTGTCCAGGATATTCAAAATACCATTTAGTTTACTAGAGATTCTCTGGAGGTTTTTCTACATCAAAACAATTTTATCAAAAATTTGTCTGTTACAAGACACAGTTTTCCCATCTCGATTGGGGTATTGCCTTCTGGAGTTGTTTAAACATGAATGAGACTGGGGTCTGCCCCCTCACTAGTGGAGGAACCAAATTGCAGCTAAGTACAGCTGTAGCAATCACTTTTAATTTGGGAAGATAAAACTATTATATAATATATAATTTATTTGTACCGATTACCCCAGTATTGGAAAAACTCTGGACAATAGGCATAATTATATGCTGGAGAATTCATTTATGAACTGCTGGGTATATTAGTTATAACAGATACACTGAGTTTGACGAATTATTGATTTTTAGTAATAGTAATATTTTAATACATTTGTTATGTATTTTATATATTTGCCAGTGCTCTTGCAAGTTTATTATTTTTCTTCTAATTAATATACTTGTTAATGTAGAGTTTAGAGTAGGATGTGGAGCAAAATACAGTAACACATCTATCAGATTCACATGCTGAACTTACAGTATGGATAACCATGATCTTTTAATGTCTATTTGAAATGTACTGTAGTTTTCAAGTCTGTGCACCAACCAATCACTTTGCTTGGTTTCATAGCTTGGGGCGGTCAAACTGGGTTCCCTGACACAACTTCTCTGTTGTACTCAGATTCCATAAGAGCTTCTACAGGTACTTTTGTATAGTATTTTGATGCTATTTCAGGGCATCTGCTTTCTGAACAGTTAAAGAAATTGGGACAAAAATTTGCTGTTGTTCTGACAAGCAACTTGGGTAAAATAATTGAGGAAACAATAAAAATGTTAAACTAGAATAATAGGTTGATTCACTAAGCTTCGATAAAACCTGAGTATACATAGGGACAGATTCAATTGAGAAAAAATCCACACAAGGAGCCTGATTCATTAAGGATCTTAACTTAAGAAACTTCTTATTTAAGTCTCCTGGACAAAACCATGTTACAATGCAAGAGGTGCAAATTAATATTCTGTTTTGCACATAAGTTAAATACTGACTGTTTTTTCATATAGCACACACATATCAACTTTAAATTTCAGTGTACAAATAAGCTATCAATTATTTGTGTGCTACATGAAACAGTCAGTATTTAACTTATGCGCAAAACAGAATACTAATTTGCACCCCTTGCATTGTAACATGGTTTTGTCCAGAAGACTTAAATAAGAAGTTTCTTGAGTTAACATCCTTAATGAATCAGACCCGAGGTGTCTCTGGAACCAGAGGCAGAACTAGCAAGTTGTGGGTCCCGGTGCGGGGAAGAAGGGGACCGGGCCCACAGATCCATAGTTCCCCGTGCAGTGGGCCCCATTATCTGCATGGGCCCCAGTGCACCGCACCTGCTGCACCAATGCTAGTTCAACAACTGTCAGGAACGGCCGCGAGACACCTTGCACAGAATTTTTTTTTGCAGAAAGCTCACTTTTGCTCACACCCCATAGAGGTGCGAGTAAAAATGGGCATTAATTTTGACCGGACTACCGGTAAAAAATGTGCGGCCTCGATGTTCTGAGGCTAACTTGAAACTGCCTCATAGTGTTTCTTCTGCTGGTTGAGGATTATTAAAAATAAAAAGGTTGTTAAGTGTTTATGAAGATTTGACAAGCCATGAGTGTAGTTTGTGGGGGTTTTTAACACTTAATTCACCTATGAAGTAACAGATGTATAATAATTTGTACTTAAAATTAGACTTAAACATATTGGGCTTTGATGCAGCGTGTGAAGGCATAAGATGCAAAAACAAAATGCGTTCACAGAAAAACAATTGCGCTTATATGCTGGGTTGCGAAATCATCATATACACGTAATTGCGTGTGGATTCTTAATGCATGATGATATGATGATGAGACGCCAGTCATAATTATCATCTTGATCATCTTGATGATGATGATGATTGTAATTTTAGTGTAATTTTGTAAAACATACAGTATATAAGTAATAATATTTTTCCCACACAGATTTCAAGCTGGAAGAAAAAAGAAGATCTACCTGGATTTAGGTGAGTTTTACACTTGGGGGTAATCGTATGAGTCCAGGTTTTGCCATTAAGTAAATTGCCATTTTAAATATGGCTGGTAAAACCGCAGAAAATTGGGGATTTGACAAAACCGGACTTTCATATATTTCCCCTTGGTGTTAGTATATTTATCTTACGGTACCCAAGCAGTTTAGGACTTCCAGGGGTTGCTGAGACCAGTATGATACCAGCAAAAAACATGCTAGTATCCCTAGGTATGACTAGGTATCCCTAGATATGACTTCTGACAAGTGTATATGCAGCTGGGGCCAGGCCTGATTCAGCTGTGTTTGTGAGAACACACCCTCACTGTACACTGCCTAAGCTTGCCCGCCCCTCTCCTCCCTGTTCCGTGTCTCTAAGCGGAGGAGTCACAAGTGCATCCAAATCTGCATATGAAGGTAAGCTTACACATTTTTCGGTGCGAATCGCAGTACACATTTTTATATTTTACACTAAGCAAGAGTGCATCAGCCCCATTATGACTGGAAAATATATTACTACAAGATTTACTATGCTGAAAAGTGACAATGCAGATAATTAGAGATATTATCATGTGTTTTTATGACCTACTGGCTCCTTGTAATAAGTACGGAAAAAGCTCATACCAGTTATTCAAAACTTTCTTCATACATGTCAGCGTTATACAAAATATACATTTACTCATGTTTACAATAGAAAGCAGCAGAAAGGTTAGTGGCAATAACTGTAATACATCTTGTTATCAATTGGGAAATAGGATTTGTTTTAAATGTAGGTGGCGTTCCATTTAAGCATGATGTATGATGTCCTTGACACTTTTTCCACACTGGAAAGAAAATATATGTGTTGCCTTGATAATTGCCAGTTTGTCACTCACCACTATTTGGGTAGTTCAGGATATCATCTGCATTGATTGCATTTAACAAATGGCCATTTTGAAGATTTACTTTTGCAGACAGCTCCAGCTTATAACCGTACACAGCACAAAGTGCCCCTACAATCAGAAGTAGCAACGGCAGAGACCCATGCTTTCCCTGGACCCCTAAGAGAAAAAAAGTAAAAAAGAAGTCAAGTAATAAGAAAATGGGACTATTCAGTAGTGAATGTCAATGCTTATTTAACAAACTCAGTAATAGCTGTAACTTTATTCCAACTAAACTGTTATTCAGCTGTTGGGCTGCAATTGACAGTTTTGACATTTGGATGTATTATCTAAATTGATAGCCATTAGTGGCATGTCAGGCCAGTTGATGCAAGCTTTCCAGAGTATATTATTTGCTGGTGCTATATAAATAAATGTTTATGATGATGATGATGATGATGACGATATTATAATAAGAGGACAAAAAATTCCACCCTAACACCTTGATGCCCTATGACAGTGTTGGCTAACCTGTGACACTCCAGGTGTTGGGAAACTACAAGTCCCAGCATACCCTTCCAGCAATAAGCTGCTATATACTGGCAAAGCATGCTGGGACTTGTAGTTTCACAACACCTGGAGTGTCACAGGTTAGCCAACACTGGCCTATGACATTACATAGGAATTTGTTCAGTTTAAATATTGAGAGAAATTTTCAATATTATCTTTATCATTCTTCTTCATAAAAAATGTATGTGGATTGGTTGAGCATTGCCCAAGGTCCATGGTGGTTATAATTAGAGATTTTGGTTTACAGTATAAACCACAGAAGCCTGAAATTCTAAAATCTGATTCCTTAGTAACTCAGTGAAGCTTGTAGGAGTCTGTGCGAGTGGTGCTTAGGTGCAGGAACTTCCCACGCCAATGTAGCCCTATTTATAGGTTGTGGGACGAAGTATGGAAATGTTCCTGAAATAATCTGCCACAGACTCTACTCTCACAGACTCCTTCAGTCTTCACCTACCAAAGCTGTACCTGACCTGGGGTAGGTCTGCGGGCCTTTAGTATCTCTGGTAAGTGGCTTTTTTTTCCATGAGCAGCACAGTGGCTAAGTGGTTAGCACTTCTGTCTCACAGCACTGGGGTCATGAGTTCAATTCCCGACCATGGCCTTATCTGTGAGGAGTTTGTATGTTCTCCTCGTATTTGCGTGGGTTTCCTCCGGGTGCTCCGGCTTCCTCCCACACTCCAAAAACATAATGGTAGGTTAATTAGCTGCTGTCAAATTGACCCTAGTCTCTCTCTGTCTGTATGTGTTAGGAAATTTAGACTGTAAGCTCCAATGGGGCAGGGACTGATGTGAGTTCTCTGTACAGCACTGTGGAATTAGTGGCACTGTATAAATAAATGGCGATGATGATGATGTCCCCTATTATGCTGCTTCTCCTTTGTTCTGCGACCCTTTCCTCCCTCCTATGTCTCCAGATGCTTGCGCCTCCTCTCTCAAGGTAAAGGTAAATATCTGACTCTTATTTAATTGTAACTAGACTTGTTTAAAATAAAATTAAGATGTATAAACTACATTAATCAAACTGATATACAGACCCTCTCTAAATTACAGAACATTTAGCCAGATAACTCCAAACTCTGCTGTAAGAAATGTGGGAGTAAAGGGGTACTTATACAAGGTACTCATACATTTTTCGGAACTGCCCATTAATTAAACCACTATAGGCAATTTACTGTCTCAAGTTATTGGCTATGATATCATATTGACTTCTGAGCTAACCCTACATCATCATTTTCCCCCAGAATACCCCACAAATAACAAACATATAATGTTATAATATCCTGATAGCGACCAGAGCAGCATTTGCTCAACAGTGGACAGGTCCAAATCCCCCCTAACTATCCACATCCAAGGTTAAGGTGCAAAAAAGGTTTGAAATGGAGACTTTCAACTGCAAGTACTCTATGCTTCTTCCCCCTTAGTTAAGTGGTGTCACTGGCATGTATTTAGCACAGTGGTGTTAGATCAACATCAGTCAGATGGCTTAAAAATACCACATGCATTCTCTGTTAGAAATACTGTTGCTTGCTGTAATATACCATATACCTTCCTGATACTTATTTATATTGTAACTGATAAAGATCCAGCTAATTCTCCAATTGTTAGATATGTATGTCTCTGCTAAAGTTATGTAATGTTACTATCTGCTGCATAACCATATATTGTTATTCCTTATGGTCTCCCTCCCCTTTCATTTTTTATGTACCTTCTAAACCTTGTTTAAAAATGTAATAGAAATAGACAAGTTAAAAAAATAAAAGATTTTTTTTTACTTTTATGATAAATTTAAGTCAAAAGAAATTAAACTACTTGTCCTTGATGACAGTTATGCTTTTAGTCATAGCACAATTGAAATGACCCATGTAACACAAGTAATATCACTGCTCACCAAAAATAAGCGATGACGTGATGAATGTCCACCCCTTACATATATTCATGTCACTTGTGAATTATATATATATATATATATATATATATATATATATATATATATATATATATATATATATATATATATATATATATGTGTGTGTGTGTTGTTCATGGTAAAAGGGTTCAATGCACAACTTGATCTCAGGTGAGCACATTGATAACTAATATATGCCTATATATTTCATGACTTAGCAATAAACACACTATATATAGTTATATTTTCATAAGACATATAGGATATATACCATATCAGCATAGGATAAGTAACTTGCATTATACAATAATAGTTCCACATGGACCTGTACAGTACATTATTGACCCATTTATGGCAACCTGCTAAGCATCTTACCCATTCTTGTCCAAGTAGAGTTGGGCTCTGTATCTCCGTGACCCAGCAGTTCTATTTATACAGCATATACATTGGGAGGGGATTTAACTGCTCTATCAGAACAGCTGTTAACCAGAGATAAATCATGTTTAATAAGTAGGTGTGAAAGCAACTGCTCTCTGTTTGAGGAAAAGAAGTATCTAGTCTACACGAATATGTAGCATGATTTAGATAGGAACACTGCATTGGATATTGGTTATTAGGTCAGGAAAATGATTCAGCTTGAATATTGCTCACAGGGAGTAAAAGAAGCATTGTGTTATATACTGAGGATAGAGCAGAGTGAGAAGTGATTATACATCCTACATTGACAGATACAGAGAAACAGATGAATAGAACAGCAGATGGTTTGGGAGCAACATATATCTGAATAGTACTCTCTGAAAAAAGAGCAAAGTAAAAAAAAATGGTTTGAAGTATAATATAGTTAAAAAGTAAAACACATTGTTAATGCACCTCATTTGCAAGTGTGCTTGATACGCACCAGATATCACTTTGGATTTGCAACTGTGCATTTCTCCAAGGTGCATGGCTGCTTTCTGGTGTTTAGCGATACCTCAGAGAAACAGATGCGCACCTTTCAGGGAGATGGAAAATCGCATGTCTGTATTCAACTACAAGCAAATCTGATGATACGTCTCTTGTACGGGTGTAAATACGCTCTGCCTACACGGCACTTGCCATATTGAGACAGACACAATAAACTGCATGATACATACAATACATATATGCAATATAAAGTCCCAGCAGAACGCAAAGAAAAAAAAAGTATTCAATTATTGTTCATAATATAGTCATTAATGAAAAAACATTAAAAATATTTTTTTTTATTTCTCTCTCCATGAAATACATTTATCAGGATGTTATTTATGTCTACTGTACATAAAATGCATTTTTACAATTTCTTCTGATTGCAAACATATGTACTAGAATGCATACGCGACTGTCATCACTATCACTCGGCACTTGACCTGACCTGTAGCTGGTGCAAGTGATACAACAGGAAAACACATACCTTAGAGATGTCCAAAGCTTGAACGGAATGCTGCTGTGTGCACTCTTCCTTGGCACGCCCTTAATGTACATTGACTACGCACATACGTCCCTCTCCCCCCCATGTTGCCCCTGAAATTGAAGGCTGTTGGAAGTGTCCTTTGCATTCGAAGATTAATTGGATGTACTAGCGTTCACTTCTGGGCATGCGCAATGCAATTTAACACAAAATACGGCTCATATCGGCATTTATGTTCCTTAATGAAGCAGGTCCACAATATGTAAAAGTGTACATGTGACATCACAGTGCAACCTCCCAACATTTAAGAACCAACACTTCAATTACATTCTATTTTTCTCCTAAACTGTTGCATGGTTTTTGGCTTAAATTAATTATGAAAATAAGGGGACATTGTGGCTTTCTTTATTATTTGTGGAACTTTTGTTTATTTGCAGTCTTTCTTTACATTGCTACCTATTGCACCTAGTAATGCGGTTATCAGCCAAAATGCAACTGGTAAGTGCACAATGTGCCTCATTGAAAGTAAGTAACAAGACAGATCCTATCACCTCTAAGTTGGTGCAAAAATAAAATGTCCTTTACAGTAAATGCAGACATGTAGCACCTGCTGAAAATCACCAGGCACACAGTGTGCTAAACTGATCATGATCGGTCCACCTACCATTCACACCGTACCTTCAGCATGATTGTCCGCTTCTGTCTAGGAGAAAGACAACAGCAATTATTAAAAGGAAGAACAGTGTGCAAGGAAAGAGTGAGTGTCTGAGGTGATGTGTGGGAGTAGAAACACGGCACTCTACTCCTATTGTCGACATTTCGATTTTAGTCTGGGCCTGTGTTGAAGATGTTAACGACAGTGAAGACTTCCACCCCAATATCTTACTCACCAGTGTACTAGTGAGGGTTTCACCAAAAGTAAACTAAAGCAGAACAGAGGACACTTATAGTGTATTCATCCTCTTGATGGTCGTCTGAAACGCCCAGGAATGGCGTCTAGGTAAAGGGGCAATACACAGCAACATTACCACAGAGCTGTCTACCATACTAGTATGCACCACCCAATATAGTGCTAACTACGGCGCTGCGGATGCCTTGTGGCGCCTTATAAATAAATATTAATAATAATAATAATAACTACAACAACAATAACAGTGCCCTGGTCCTAACAACACTATATGTGACTGATATGCTGCACAACATTAACTTAGAACACTATGTGTAGTGTACTAACTTTTCTAAGATACCCACAATTTCAAATAGCCAATCAAAAGAGCAACAGACAAAACTATGCAGAGTGAGGTACCAAAAGCCTACATTTAATTGGGACCTGGTTAATATAGCCTAGGGCACAATACACTGGGTTAATCACAGGTCTCTAAGAGACCATTACAAAACGGCCACCAGGGATTTTGTGGGCAAATGGGGACCAGACCAGACATGGTCTCTAAATCTCAGGGGCTAACCTCCTACTTGATCCCAGGTCTAATGCCTAAGTTGTCCCCAGAGACCTAGTGCCTGAAATTATAATGGCCACAGGCTAATCCTGATTGTACTGTGCCCCACAGGCTGTTCCTGAACAAAACGTGCCCCACAGGCTTTTAAGCCTCAGTGTACAAATTGCACCAAAAGAATAAATGAAAAGAATCCTGCAATTAAACTAATAGGTCCCTGGGCCTTGTGCCGTCTTACTACTGCACGGGCCTAGTGCCCGAATAAGTAGCAATGGGCCTTGTGTCCGACATTGGTGACAGTGGCAAGGAGAAAAAATATGTAAAACATACTTACCTGCTCCACACATGAAACAGATCTCCTTGCATCGTCCCTTTTCTACAATTTTTTCAGCCAGCATGATTCTTTGTGTGAAAAGACTCTGTCCTCTTGAAGCTCCAGAATCTGTGCTCTTCTTTCTTCACACCGCTACACCTATTTCTTCTTTTCTTTTCTCCTTGGTCGCTCCGCTCCTCAGGTCCTCTTCCTTGGGTCTATTGGTCTAGTGAGATCAGTGCATTTGCTTACCGTGGTGCCAAATTCAAATGAACGGAGATGTTCCATGACTGGCTTTGCATCCTGACCACTGATTGGCTAACAGCAAATCTGAACAACTTTGCTGTCACCAATGCCGGAGGGCGCTCTCTGAAGAGAAAACTTTCCTGCACTGGATTGCTGGTTGGGTGAGTGGGTGAGTTCTTCTTTTTGCCCTCTTCATGGGCTCCGCTTCGGGGGGGAATCCAATCTATAGGTGCACCAGTACAAATAGAAACAAATTAAGTCAATGAGGTCCACAAAGTCTGGTATAGCAACAAGAAAACATGCTTGATAATCATTTGCAAGCAACAGTTGTTTGCTGAAAAGTTTAAGATTAAAGGTTATTTGAAGGAGTTCATTTCTTTTGCGTGGCCTGTTTACTTGTTTTGCCTGAGGAACGGCAGATTTAAGGGTGTATTCCTAGTTGCCAAGCTTGAACACTGATGCAGGATAAAGCATGATGGAATTTGAAAATCCATTATCCAAATCCTATCATAAGTCTCAAGTAAATTATTCAAAGAAGTACTAAAATAGCTTGTGTCCAATCATTTATCACCACACAAATAACATTGCACTAGAGCTCCTGATATGAGAATAACAAAAAAATGTCGCTATGATCAAAACATTGTTGGTGTAGTCTGATTACAGGTTTGAGAAACCTTGTTCTAGAAAAGGACTTCTCAGTTTCTGTCCTGAAGAACTTCCACCAAACTATTATGGCTCAATGTTGTCATTAGTTCCTAAACAATTGATAGCCTGAATATTGGTTCTATCTACAATAAAGTTGCCTCCACTGTGTGCAGGTAACAGGTACACTTCAAATGTAGGAATGTTGCTTGACTACTTGGCACTATATATCAAAAATAACTGCAACCTTTTTAGCACAGAAATCAACTGGAAATCATATGTATAAATATCAAAATACAATCAAACAATAACCAGCATCTAATAAAACTGACAATTCCTAGAGCTTATGTGAAGCTTTTTGCTGCAAGAAGACATGTAAAATGCTGTTCAGAATGTGTGGTTTTGCAATTGTGGCGTGGGTTCTGTTTTTATCATATAAAGACACACAATTAACACTTTTTTATACATTAAATCATTGTTATGGATTTTCTTATTACAAATCATATCTTTATAGCCTGGCAGCAGGATTTTTCATCATTTTCCCATCCTTTGTGGTCAATTACTATCTGTTTTTCTTCTTTAAGTTGTTTCTTTAGATGAGTTTTTAAATAAATGGATTGTTGAAATGCATGAAGAAGTCATTTCATTATAACCCCTAAGGTTTCCAGTTGCTGGATTCATTACTGTAATATAGATGGGGATGAACAAGAGGGACAAGTAAAGTAGATTAGAAAAAATAGGACTATGAATCTAGATTCTTTAAGTGACTGAAAGGACACAACAAACAGTTCAACTACTCAAAAGAGAATATGTCCTCTTTTGTTAATTCCCATACACACTACTGAGTTGCCCAGGTGAGGAACAGCAATTACAGTAGGAAACTCCACCACAAGGGGTCTCGTGGCTGTTCCTGAGACACCTCGCATCTAATTGAATCTCCCCCCCCGAGTCTCACAATACTAAAAAATATAAAATATATATGATGTGCACACCTTCAATTTTATATATATATATATATATGTGTGTGTGTGTGTTTAAGGGTTCTTGAACACCTCTTAATTTTTAGCAAGGAGTTTATAATACATTGTAATAAAACATTACATTTATACCCCCCCTCCCCCCCAGACTCATAACGCCAGCCTCTCAAGACACGACACTCTGCGGGACACGGGCCCCCCAGGCAGGCACCTCACGCCACACCCCCAGCCACATCATGCCCCCCACAGCCTGTTACGCAACCCCAACAGTTGTATCATAACCCATCCAGACACATTACAACCCCCGTCAGACAGACACGCCACCCGCTGGAAAAGAAAAAGTCATTTAAAAAAAATCATTAAAAAAAAAAGTTTTACCAGTCTGCAGGACACGGGCCGCCCAGGCAGGCCCGGGCCCCAGTTATTTCTACCCACCCCACCCCGACAGCTCTGCTCTCTCCTACCTGTTCTTGCTGCTTTCAATGCTTGTGGCTGCTTATCCTGGAATGTTGCAGCCCTGTTTGGAGAAAAGATAGGTACATGAAATATGGACAGCATTGAAATGAGTAAACACTCTAGGACCCCTCAAACATTCTGGATGTTAAATGAATAGCATGCAGCACCCACAATTAATAATCAGGCCTCCCAACCAGCAAGTAGCTCATGGAATTGATAGCATTCAATTTAA
The DNA here is from genome assembly GCF_038048845.1 of Mixophyes fleayi. Classification (NCBI taxonomy): domain Eukaryota; kingdom Metazoa; phylum Chordata; class Amphibia; order Anura; family Limnodynastidae; genus Mixophyes; species Mixophyes fleayi. The sequence goes on along the minus strand of NC_134403.1, from coordinate 315,718,241 downwards.
TAAATAGATCTATTTTACCTCAACCTACTAGAGCATTAAATTAATTGCATTCACCTTTAATAAATCGACATTTTCCCCTAACTTGCCCCTACATTAAATTTATAGTATTAACATTTAATAAATACACTTATTTCCTCCCACACAGCTATGACATTAAGTAATTAGTACTCATATTTAATAAATAACCCTTCCTCCCCAAAAAAGCTCCACATTCAATTAATAGCCCCACAATCAACCCAATCACCCCAACATTAAATTAATAGTCCCATCACCCCTCCTTAAATTAATAGGCACAACCGTGGCCCCACATTAAAATAAATTAATAAACTCAAATATCATCCTCCCAATAACGTAATAGTTACCACAACTATTAAATCATTAACTCTCACTCCAATCCTCACTGCCCTTCCATTAGATTAGGTCAACCCCCTCCTCTAAGTATCCACCAGGGAGAATAAGTGAATCCCCCTTCTAAATTGCCTCTTTTCCATCGTTTATTAATAATGAAGTTATAGGTGTGTCTAGCAAAAATACTGTACCTGCAAACCTTCCTAAGTGGATTATAATATATTATAAAAGAGAGTTGTGTATACATATGCCACATCACGGTGGTGGTGATTTATTTTGAAGGGATGCAGCATGTCTAAAGCTTGGCAAGGGAGAGCAAGATCAGGAGCAAGGGGAAGGGGATCACTGTTAATGTACCATGTCAGGCACTTTCCGGCCATGCTGGGAAATATAGGCCATAATGAGGTAGGAAACTGGATAATGGTGTTTCAGGCTTGGTCTAACCTTCATGGAAAGTTTTACAGTGACCAGCGCGTGAGAGATAATTCTGGGTGGTGATCAGAAGATACGGTCCTCAAGGGGATGTTGTGCATGATGTACCCGTAAAGATTTACCGGGGACTATAATACAATTCAGCACCAGGTCTAGCTTATTAATGGGAGTGAGTGGGTTCAGTCAGACTGAATCTCCTGGCTCTCCAATCGCCTCTCCAGGGATCAATAACTACAGCTAGAAATCAGGCAAAACTGAAGTTATTGACTATAACATTTGGTAACACCACCAATCACCCGGACAGTTCTAGATTTTCCCTTCAGTTTTTTTCCCATCCAGTTACAAAATGCAGGTTCAGATTTATTAGCTTTTTCAAAGCTATGACACTGACTTCCAATGCATTAAGCTTAATCAGTTCCAGTAAATATTGTGGTGTTTTTCATGTCACAAGTTTTACGATGCATATGATCAAAATGGTCCAGGTGACCGGCATAACCTTATAGAATGTCAGCATATGTTTTTATTATAAAGCTAATTGTACTTAGGGGCCTAAGGTAAAGTCACTTTGTTGGTCCCCTATTCTCTGAATATCAACCTGAAATGTTAACATGTATTAAGGTTCATCAAAACAACAGCACATGATTAAATGAGGCATTTTCACTTGTACCAACTACAATGTGAATTTTATTTTACATTATCAGAATTTTGTCAGGCACGATGAGAGCTCGGCAGGGACTCTTATTGGTAGAGATTGAGTGTTAATGGTTAGGTCTTAGACTTGGGTAATGCTTGGGCTAATGTTAAGTCTAGGATGAAAGCTTGGGGTAGGCAGAGTTGCATCTACCAGAAAGCAAAGTGATCCATAAAGGGAGATGACAGGGGCAGCATAAATAGGGATACTTATATACAAGATGGATACAGAGTGGAATTAAGGGGATGTACAAGTTGACGGCCAGAAGTAGAGACCCTGCACTCTACTCCTATCGCTGACACCTCTATTTGGGTGGGCGTGGGACTATGGATATTCGGGACAGTGAAGTATCCTGTCCAAATATTCTACTCACTGATGTACTGGTGAGGGCTACCTTCAATGGGGGCCTGACTTCTGGATCCTGGAAGGGAAAATACCTCAAAAGAATAAAAGAATACAATTCAATAAAATAAAGTGACCACCGTAATACAATACAATGGAGACAAATCGGGCACGGTCTCATAATGGCAGGATACCTCCTAACTACTACCAGGCCTAATGCCAACCTGAGTTCACAGGCCTAGTGCCTGAATTATGTGCCCACAGGCTAATCCTGTAATTAACTGAAGCCACAGACTAAGCCTGTTATTAACTGGGTCCACAAGGTAAGCCTGAAGTGGAATTGCACGCAATGTGGTACAATAACCTAAACACACCTAAATATCCAGGACCTTATGTCCACCGTGGTGCATAGGCCTACTGTCCGATTTGTGCCATGGGCCCTGTGCCCAACGTGTCTAGCAGGGGTACAAGGAGAAGAGTATTTTATTCATTCTTACCTGCTCCACACAGGAAACCAACTGTGTCCCCGGCGTCTCTGTCTCTTCCAGACCGTCCAGTCGACGATGCCTCTTCTCCCCTTTGGCTCTTTTCTTTCCTCTGTCCTCTTCATACCCCTGTGCCTTTTCTTCCATCTTCCTTTCTTCTTCCAACGTCTTCTCTCCTTGACCCAATGTGGTGCCTCTGGAACCCCTCCTTGGTGCGTATCCGCTGTCGTCCAACTGAACTTCCACCACACTGAACAGCCAGGCCCGGCGCTCCCATTAGGCAAGGTTAGGCAGCTGCTAAGGGCGCCGGGCTCTGGAGGTAATCGATCACCCCACGCCCGCCATGGATGAAATCGTGCACATCTATAAAGCTGTCTGGCGGCCGTGGAAGTTAAACTCACCAGCCAACACACAGCTTTATAGATGTGCACGATTTCATCCATGGCGGGGGTGGGGTGATCGATTACCGCCCCCCTCCCCTAACGCTGGGATGCGCTATCTCTTTTTCCCTCAGTGTTTGTCGGGAGTGACATCATTATCACGCCCTGACAGTCACTGAGGCGCCCGCCAGAGAGGAGCAGAGCATGGAGAAAACTCCATGGTAAGTACTCAGAGAGAGAGAGAGTGTGTATTTTGAAATTTTGCCTAGGGCGCTGAGAATCCCAGCACCGGCCCTGGGAACAGCTATATAATATCCGTCGTATGGACGCAGAATGTTGACGTGGCAAGCACTGACTGGTTTTCCGCAGCGCCATAGATCCGTTCTGATCACTGATTGGGTGGCAGTGAATCGTTTCCAATTTGCTGTCACCAGTGCCGTAACCTGGTAAAAGAACAAACTCACCTCCTACAGATCCTTGGACTAGTGAGTGTTCTTTGCTTCTTTTCTTTTCATTCTTCACAAGCCCTGGGGGGAACCCTATCACACTGGCTCCATGCATCATGTCATGAGAGACAGTAGTGGCATAGCGGACAAGTAGCACCTTCAGTTCAGTGACAACTCCATCTGAGGACTGCAGCACAAGATGGAGAGGTGAGACCAAGCATAGGGAAGGGGAGACATCGGTATTTAATAATATACCGGTAATAAGCACAGCAGTTCCCACTGCTGTTCTTACCATTAGAAAATTTGCCTGGCATTACTACTTGTGGGAATCCACGCTGATAGTCAGGGCCACAGTGGGTAAAAAGGTCCAGGTTACGTCCTTGTTCCAGCAGTTCATAGGTGGAGTAGTGACAGCCAGTTATAGATCATAAAGTCAGTACTTTGGGCAACTGAACTTCTGCCACTGTGAAAACATTTTACATTCAAACAATGTTTTAGATTAATAACAAAGGAATGGAATCACAATGTCCTCAGATTATAAAACCAACATTTCTAATATGTCACGGTTGATTATGGATAAAACAACACAGTTGTTTCATAAGGGAAAGTACATTTTTTATATATAAGCAGTGTAAAACTACAGGGAAATACAGAAAAGATAACCTGTTTGCCCTTTAAGAAAATGCCATTTGTCATATTAAGATGTTCTTGTGCTGAAAAAACACAGTTGTTTTAAAGGACACAGGGGCAGACAATAACAAAAGTCTTACACTGCAGTTAACAAGGCACAAAATGTGCTTTGTAAGTTTATTTTCTGTATATTAATTATAGGACATACTTGCCAACATTTTTTTTTTTGTTTCCGGGAGATGCCGGCTGGGTCGTGGGCGTGCAGGGGGCGGGGCTGCGAAATCGCGTCATTTTGGCCCCGCCCCCGTGACGGAATGACGCAAATCGCGTCATTTTACAGTGGGGGCGGGGCTAAACGCCGCGATTCCGGGTGAATCGCGGCGTTTAAACTAAATTTTTCCCCCTTCCTATCAGGGAGATTGCCACACTCGTCCGGGAGACTCTCGCAAAATGCGGGAGTCTCCCGGACAATCCGGGAGAGTTGGCAAGTATGTTATAGGATGTTTATAAAAGAAAAGAAATACCTAAAAAGATAGAAGACAAAGTATAGTAAATTGAGAATTATCATTACTATATCAACATGGGAGTTGAAAGCTAAGGACACTTTTTTACTACAAAGAATATGGGTGTGGCAAAATCATGTGTGTGCTTTTATCCAGCTACTGAAATGTATGAAATTGTTATTTAAAATAGCTCTTCTTACCACCTCTACCACCTCTCTCTGGCTGTTCTTCTGGCAGTTTGTCAAACAGCAGCTTAGTAAATCTGGCTGTTTGTAGTTTGATCATGTTAAAAATCAGGATGGCAATTTTAAAGTGGTGGTTTGTAAAACTGTGGTTTTCAGGCTTTTAAGGGGTTAATATGCAATATAAAGTTATTTATCAACTATCATCTAACAATGTATTATTGCCGTGGCAGATGAGTGATACTAACACAGCGAAGGCTATCCAGAGCAATAAGTGTTACATATGGTTTCAGTTTTTTGACAATTTATTTTTATAAAATATACTTTTATATATACATAGATAGTGGAAGATATCATATATAAGTTATATTATAGCTACCATAGTGAATTCTAAGACAACTGCAGTAAAAAAAATAATGTAATACTTGCGATACTTGATAAATAGGCCCCCAATGCAATAGGATGAGGATCCTCCTAAGATATAGGGCAAAGCGAAAAAAGCCTTTCTACCAACAGAAATATTTATTTTTATTTAGGTGACCATAGGATTCTAAGGGGGGTATTCAATGGACGGCGTGATCGCCGAAAATCGAGCGCTCGAAAAATATTACCGTTAATACGGTAATTACTCGCTAAATTTCAGCTCGCAGCTCCCTGAGCTGCGAGCTGAAATCCAGCGAGTAAATTACCGTATTAACGGTTTTTACGCGCAGATTACCGTATTAACGGTAATATTTTTCAAGCGCTCGATTTTCGGCAATCACGCCGTCAATTGAATACCCCCCTAGAAGTTGATATACTATATAGAAAGCATTCTAGAGACCACTTTACAATACAGAATGCATTCTAGTTAACACTATACAATGCTGGCTATTCTGGAAATCAATATACAAAGATTATATTCTGGTGATCACTATATAATGCAGTTATCAAAGACTCCAAATATCCGGCGGCTATACATCGCAAACCTCAAACTCATGGTGGCTCTGCTCCTGTCATTCACGGAACATCCAGTATATTTCCCTGATAGATTGCACCGTTAAGTGATTTTTTTTTCAATCTCTTTATTTTCACACTTTGTTCAAGAGACAACATTGTAGAACATATTAAATGAGAAAAAAACAATATAAAATAAATATTTGTACCACGTTATATCTTATCAAAGGGGTTTAAATATAACAAAGCAGGGTTTCCAAAAATGTTGTAAAAGAGAGCCTGGAAGAAAGGGAAAAGAAAAGGTACAGGGTGGGGAATAGAGGTGGGGAGAGCTAAGATTTTAGATGCTACCAGGAACGAGGGAGCCATGTAGTCTGTACCATGGGGTCCATGTCTCGTGAAATCTTAGAAGGGTGTTGTTAAGGAGGGCAGTGATGTATTCCATGGACAAAATGTGCCATAATCTATTTATCACGTTTGATTTGGTAGAGCGGAGTGTCTTTTTTCAAACTCGGGCTATCAATAGTTTTCAGGCTTGACTAACCTGAAGAGTCAGACGGTCCGTTGGTTTGTTTATAGATGGTGCGGCATTGGTGAGCAAAAAATATTGCGTGGTCCCGGGGGAAATAAACAGCTGTGAGGTGGTGGAAAAGGGTCAGTGCAATATCCCATAATGATTTGATAATGGGACAATCTCACCAGATGTGTAAGTGAGTACCCTGCCTGCCACAGCCTCGTCAGCACCTGTCTGATGTTGTTGGGAAAATACGATAAAGCTTGATTGGGATTAGGTACTATCTTGAATACACTTTATAAGCTGTTTCCCTGACACTCACATTAATGGATGCCTTAGTTACTCGTTTCGGAATTGCTGACCATCCCCCACTATCCAGGACCAGCCCGAGGTCCCCCTCCCATGCCTCCTCGTGGGGATTCAAAGGGGGTTAGTCCAGCTTGAGGAGAAAGTGGTATAGCATTGATATATATCCTCTATGTCCTACTGAATATATTCAACTACGCTCAAAGGGTAGCAATTGTTGGAGTTTTTTAGTGTGCGTTTGTGAATAGCTAAAGCTACGTATCTGTAGATATGAAAAGTGCAGAGATGTTGGAAGGACATGTCTCACAGAGAGATCTGCAAATGTGGGGGGCCAAATTCACCCATTATGTGGAGAAACCGATCTATTTTCTTGATTTATAGAGTTCAATCATGGAATCTACATTACCTGGAGGAGACTGGAGGTGTCTCCATATTGGGGTCAGTGGAGAAGGATAATTTGAAAAGAGTGTTCACAGAATCCCATATCAAGAGAGTAAATCAGATCATGGGACATTCATATGCAGAGGCAGGTCTGTGAGTCTCGGACATTAGGGTAGATAGGCCACTTGGGACTCCAAGGTCATCGTGTTCTCAATATCCACACATTTTTTTCAAAACCGGGTTTATGTGCCATGAAATACATGGTGTAGTAGGGTGGCACAGTACTAGTTAGGGAGAAGAGGGAGACCAAGTCCTTCCTCGTCAGGCAGGCTTCGCCAGGGTAATACGTTTGAGTCTGGGACTCTTGCCTCCCCATATAAATTTGCCACATGCCATCTGCAGTGCCACCAGAAAAGAATGGAATGGAACAGAAGGGGGAACCCGGACCGGCACTGTCTGGAATAAATATAGCAGACGTGATAAGATAATGCCTTAATTCGAACTGTCCAAGAAATATATAAAAATTGCCATTTGATTAAATCTCGACCAATGCATTCAACCAGAGGGGAGAAGTTAAATCGATACAGGTCAGAGTAGTGTCTTGTGATTGCCACGCCTAAATAGTAGGATTACCTGGGGGCGCCATTGAAATTTGAATGACCCCTCCGGGTGCGCTCTACGTTGTTGATCTTATAACCGGACAGCCATTCGTAACATGCTAGTCCGGACTGTTAAGTAATTTTCGCAGTGATAAGTGTGGTTAAAAAATGTTTTCTTATTGCTGTATTTTGACAAATAGGCCCCTTTATCTCTGAGTTTAATTCTGTGTCATCCTCTATCATTTTCTTTGCCTCATATTATTAAATGGTGTACTCGTAGACATATATCATTTGTTTCTGTGCTGACCTGGAAACTGGTGTTCAAATTATGATGTGTCTAGTCTTGCTGTTGCAAGGGCTAAGTAACATGTCTTGGGCACATTACCTTATTGTCCAGTGTTCCATGAACTGAAAATGAGTTTCAGCACCACTGGGCAGGGACATTAGGTTAAATCTAAATTTTTGCAATTGCGAATAAAATCTTAATTTTTTAGCATTCAAGAATTTGCCACAAAGATACCTTAACCACCTAGGTGGAGTTTGCAAAAACCATTATATGTGCGTAGCAAAACAAAATTATTTACTATATACTGTATTGCTGTGTGTTAATAAATTGTGCTTGCCTTGTAGTTTTAGTGCCTTACTGACCTTTTCATTAGCAGAACCTTAAAAGTCTTTTTGTGTCATTGATGTAAAAAAATAGAAAAATAAGACTAGTATCTTAATCGCCACATTATTGCCAGCGCCAGTAATTTGTGTTTAGAATCTACCACACCTATTATAACAGGTACACACACATTCTTACCATAATTATAAATCCTGCACCTGTTGCAGTTTATGTATCTTCTTTATCTTATCTACCGATTCCTCCTATTAAGCAAACACTGAAGATGTAAATGACAGGTCATGTTATATTAGTGCAATTCTTGGTTACTATGCTTTAGTTCATGCACATTGTGGCGATGTTAAGTATATATATATATATATATATATATATATATATATATATATATATATATGTATGTATACATATATTACATCTTGGCAATTCAAAGCTTGTATGCCATGCTGAAGATCAATAATGAATGATATATGCTAAATCTATTGTAGATATTCTGACATTCCGCAATTTTCGTTAGCATTAAAGTAAAAACTGTGAATGGAAGTCGCAAACAATTTGCAACAATTAATTTACACGCTTACATACAAGTAAGTGTACCTGTCGCCTAGTCACAACTAGTCACACCATTTTGTATTTTGAAGCAATATTCATGAGAACGCAGCCTATCAATTCACTGGGATTTAGTGACATCATTTGTTCCTTATGCCTCAGTGGTGTCACGAGCGCCTAGTGAATGAGTAGGTTGAATACCAGTGACATATTATCTACCTCCGTTGCAAAGATTGTGAGTTCAACAGTTTCACCTGGGCTTAGGGGGCCCAAGTAGCCCTTTCCACATATACTACAGCAGTGCTGTGACAGCTGGCAAGTTAAGCTTTAGGGCCAGGAAACAATGATTGGTTTGCCATCAGTTAGTGCACACATCATACATCCTTGATGCTCAGTGCAGGAAATAGATATGTTTACTATTACAGAATATCGTAGCAAAGCAATGCTGCAGTAATTTAGAATGTGAAAACCTCCTATTTTCTACTGTTCTACAGAACGAAGGGGAAATTAGCAGATAAGTACAGTACAGTAGGCAATTTGGTGTTTCTATATTTTGTGTGTCAGTACTAGTATGCCTACATTGGAGAAAACACGTCTGCTGATTAATATTTTATCATTTTCTAAACCAGTAAAACAATATATGACCCATTTTACATTTGACTGCTGTCATATTCTACAATGAAATCCTTAAGGAAACATAATAAAATCACTTATTTTGAAAATAGCTTTATTCATGGCCTTGCAACATTGATTGATTGAAAATAACAAATGTTTTGCCTTTGTGCAAAATAGTTTAACTAATGGGTGATTTAGGGGCCTATTTATGAAGCCCTAAACCGTACTGAAACTGATTTTTCTGCATGGTTTGGGCATTTTAAAGTAAAACGGTAATTTAAGAAAAGCCTAACGCAGGAGTTATTGGAGATATCTCCGGCATTAGGCAATCCCCATAATACTCAATGGACAACTGCGCATGCACAGTAAAGACTCAGGGTCAGAACCCGGAGTCTGCATTAGAAAAGAGTCACCGTCTAATGAAAGATAAACTGGAAATAAGCTTTAATTACAGTAAGTATATATTGCTGTTTAAGTGAATGCATAATAGGGAGATATTACCACACAGATTAATATGTATAAATAAAGTGGAGATCAATACAAAGATTTGTCTAGTAATCTTTTCGTACTAAAGAACTTACAAAAGGCAAAGGATAAATGCAAATGGAAAGAAGTTTTAGTCATCAGCATAGGAAGGGGTTCTTTACAGTAAGAGTGCTTGATTCCTGGAATTCCATACCACATGAGCTGATGATAGCAAGAAACGGACTATAGGCCAGTGAACACTAGTATGCAATTCATCTTGGAATGCAAAGGACACTAACGACAGACTACAATGTCATACAGAGGCCGAGCCCATGCAGCTGCGTCCGATTCAATCTTTGGGCATCTCTAAGGTACATGTTTTTCAGTCGTATCATTTGCACAACCAACAGGTCAGGTGTAACTGCAGAGTGATAGTGATGATAGTCACATATCCATGCTGGAACATGTGTTTGCCATCAAGAGCAACTGTAAAATATGCATTTTATGCACGGTAGACATTAATAACATCCTGATAAATGTATTTAATTTAAAAAACAACCTGAAAATAGAAAACAAAATGCTAAATGCTTTAAATGCTTTTTAATTACTTTTTTTTTATTAACAGAAGACATTGATTTAATACTTTTTTTACTCTGTGTTCTGCTGGAACATATTTCACATATGTATTGTACGTAACCTGCAGTGTATTGTGCCAGTCTCAATACGGTAAGTTCCGTGTCGGCATAGCATACCTAGACCCGTATTCAACAATAATACAGATATGCATACGCCAGAATTATGAGCATTTTAAAAAACAAAATACAGAATGCGTTCATTTTGCGTTCCTTTATGAATTAGGCCCTTTTTGTATGCACTAGCTCAGAGATGGCGAAGATTGGGTGTACGTATACCCTATATTTATAAGTTTGCACATAAGATTGCAAAAGTTTTAGCAATTTAGAACAGTGATTCTAAAGTGGCAGGAGTTTGGACCTTGACGTGATGCCTACTTTTCAGATTTTTCCTCCTGTCAGCAAACATAGTGGGCTTGATTGAAATCGGAACAGAACTTGCACATAAGTTGCGTTTCTAAAAAGAGCACAGATCTTGTGCATATGTGCGCTCGTATTCCAGTCCACACATTTCCTAAGATATTAATATAAATATGGTAGTAAATACCTTAGGGATGTAAATCGCCAGTAAGTCTACTTGTGGTGTTTTTTTGGGTTGGTGTTTGGAGCAATTGCACTTTTTTCCCTATAGGCGTATTTACTCCTAATTCACATCTGAACACACATTTTCTTGATTGATTAGTTGTAAAACACTGATGTTTCCTGACAAGTAAATAATATTAACCCTTTCAAAGACTTGCCTCATAAGCCTGCACTATTCCATACTGACAGTTCCCCTTTATATTACACCATTTACTATAAAATATGTCTCATTATTACATATTCGCTTTTCACAAATGAAATAAACACAAGTATTGAATAGAAAAACAACAAATTTTATGTATCTACCACAACAAAAAAAGACAAAAATAACAATAACATAAAACATTTAATTCAAATACAGTATTGCTTTAATTGAGAAATATATACTTTTACATTTTTCTTTCTATTTCATAAATTTATTTTTTTAATCAGTAAAGGGAGGGGGGTGCTTTTCTCCTGCTCTTCATCATGTTGTTGAGGTGGGCGGAAAAAATAAAAATAAACAGTACTATATTTAAACAACACTGCATTATGACATATTAGAAAAATCATTTTACTCTATGGGTGCTGTTAGCAGGTGTGTGCTCCGCTTACATTACAGTATTACTGTGTTACTGCAGCTTAGTCCCACAGCTGTACACAGTTGTGAGGGCTACATTGCTATACATTATCCTAATTATTCATCTTATTGTTAATACTAGGACTGCATTTTGGAGGCATTTGCAAATATATTGTGTGGGTTTTGTTTTACTTAAGGGCAAACAGTTATTAGGCCCATTAATTCATACACCTGTATAATAGCATTTGCCTAGGCTAGGAAGGAAATACCAGAAACACATTATTTATTAGGCCTACATTTTTTACCACAAAAAACACACTAGAATATACTACCTTATTATTAAATCAAGGTACTCATATTCATTTTCAGGGGACTGGGATTGGCTCACTTCCTCATCATGGCCCTCCAGCTGTGGCTCCTCCTGGTGTTCGTCCTGGTGTTCATACTTGGGCTCCTCTGGTGATCATCCTGGTGTTCATACTTGGGCTCCTCTGATGATCATCCTGGTGTTCATACTTGGGCTCCTCTGGTGTTCATCCTGGTGTTCATACTTGGGCTCCTCCTTTTGTTCATACTTGGGCTCCTCTGGTGTTCGTCCTGGTGTTCATACTTGGGCTCCTCCTGGTGTTCATACTTGGGCTCCTCTGATGATCATCCTGGTGTTCATACTTGGGCTCCTCTGGTGTTCATCCTGGTGTTCATACTTGGGTTCCTCCTGGTGTTCATACTTGGGCTCCTCTGGTGTTCGTCCTGGTGTTCATACTTGGGCTCCTCTGGTGTTCGTCCTGGTGTTCATACTTGGGCTCCTCTGGTGATCATCCTGGTGTTCATACTTGGGCTCCTCTGGTGATCATCCTGGTGTTCATACTTGGGCTCCTCTGATGATCATCCTGGTGTTCATACTTGGGCTCCTCTGGTGTTCATCCTGGTGTTCATACTTGGGTTCCTCCTGGTGTTCATACTTGGGCTCCTCTGGTGTTCGTCCTGGTGTTCATACTTGGGCTCCTCTGGTGTTCGTCCTGGTGTTCATACTTGGGCTCCTCTGGTGATCATCCTGGTGTTCATACTTGGGCTCCTCTGGTGATCATCCTGGTGTTCATACTTGGGCTCCTCTGATGATCATCCTGGTGTTCATACTTGGGCTCCTCTGGTGTTCATCCTGGTGTTCATACTTGGGCTCCTCCTGGTGTTCATACTTGGGCTCCTCTGGTGTTCATCCTGGTGTTCATACTTGGGCTCCTCCTGGTGTTCGTCCTGGTGTTCATACTTGGGCTCCTCCTGGTGTTCATACTTGGGCTCCTCCTGGTGTTCATCCTGGTGTTCATACTTGAGTGCCTCCTGTGGCTCCTCCAGGGGTACATCCTGGTGTTCTTACTTGGGCTCCTCCTGGTGTTCATCCTGGTGTTCATACTTGGGCTCCTCCTGTGGCTGCTACAGGGGTTTATCCTGGGGCTCCTCCTCCCTGGCCTCCGGTTGACGGCGGTGATGGCAGAATTCTGTTTGAAAAATAATGTTACACATTATTATTTTAATACAGATATCTCTCACACATATATTTATATAAAGAGAGAGATAAATACACAATTGTTTCATAAATAAGAACAGACCAGCACCAGTTATGAAAAAATCCTTAGCATTTTAATGAAAAAAGAAAGAAATGCACAACAAAATCATGGCCTTTGGAAGAATTGTGGATTTAGTTTTTAAATATGGACTTTGCACAGTGTTGAATAATTTTGTATTGAGTGCATCCTATCTTTTGATTTTGTATATATAGAGCTAGATATATGTTGTGTCTTCTTGTGTGAAGGCTATAACAACTAACATTACTACATCTAATATTTTATCTTCTACACTGGATAACTACATAGTCTAGATAAAATTCATATCATATGTATTTATTTTTAATCATGAACTTACGCCTGGCGATGCCCCTTGTAATTTCCACAAGGAGCTGCGCCTGTCTCCTGCGAAGGTCACTCCAGCGTTGCAGTTGCAGAGCTGTCTGCCTGCTGCCCACTCTATTTGGCAAATAATATTTTGCGGCCCTATTGGCTGCATTTATTGACGATGTACTGTGGGACAGGCCCCATGAAATGGTTCCTAACCTTAGTCAGGGTCCTCGGCTCCATCCTAGAGAAGCTAGCAGACCATATCTTTGCAAGTGAATGACTCTGATGAAATTGTCCCAAGGCGAAGAAACGTGTTACACTCATCTCTATATTTTGTCTGACAATGGAATGAACTGATTATAGTGGAGATTATCTTTGAATCACCAGACATCTATCTTTTGATACTGTGGTCATCTGGCAATTGTATTCAGACAGGTCACTAACCTAGATACAGTGACAGCGCAAAGAGAGCCAGCAGGAATCGTCCTGTGCAGAGAGGAGGAGGAACAAAATCACTGCTGAGTGCTTTCTACAACTTGCGGCAGCTAATACCTTTTCAGTCTACATGGAGCTGTGCTGTTATACTTGACTGCCGAATACTTTTTTCAACCTACGGCAGCTATCACCATTTCAGTGCACACAGAACTGGGCTATTACATCTGACCGTCCTATCCAGATTTCTGGTAAGCTAATCGGCAGCATATAGAGCTCCCCAGTTTGAATGAACTAACTTCACACAGCATTATTTTACTAACTTTGACTGTCATACCTGTGCCTAATATGTTAGAGACAACCAGGTGATCGGAAGTGGAATCTATTCATGAATATAGCTTAAATCTCTCACTGGGATACAGAAGGATCCTAATTGGGCAGTTTCATTATTGTGCTATGTAACAGCAGTGTTCTGAATAGGAAAGATATAAGATGGACATAAACCGCCAACTACGTACCAAAACCATTTATATTAGAGATCTATTGAACTTAATATTGCATTAAATGTATGGATTGAGTTGATAGTCTATGACAGTAGTAGAGCATATTATTTGAGCAGACAGTTTAGTTATAATTTTAGGTGTATTTTACCTGGATTTATTATGTATGTTTAGTGCACTATTTTTATGCATGATTGTGATATTAATAAATAGGCAGCACGGTGGCGTAGTGGTTAGCACTTCTGCCTTACAGCACTGGGGTCATGAGTTCAATTCCCGACCATGGCCTTATCTGTGTGGAGTTTGTATGTTCTCCCCGTGTTTGCGTGGGTTTCCTCTGTGCTCCGGTTTCCTCCCACACTGCAAAAACATACTGGTAGGTTAATTGGCTGCTAACAAATTGACCCTAGTCTGTCTGTCTCTGTCTTCGTCTGTGTGTTAGGGAATTTAGACTGTAAGCCCCAATGGGGCAGGGACTGATGTGAGTGAGTTCTCTGTACAGCGCTGCAGAATTAGTGGTGCTATATAAATAAATGATGATGATGATGATAATAAATAGTTAGAGAATATCCGCAGTCCATTGCTCTTTTATAGTGGTTCAAAATACACTGTTGTTTCTTTATCTTATAGATATTTTATCTTTAGGGGACTGCAGACGCCTGCAACTAGTGATTTCTTTTGAATAACAGCCTATCAAGCGCTAGAACATTCAACATTCTCCTCAATGATTGGCTCGCAGGCAGCCCAAGCTCAGTCATCTAGAGGTAGAGCTGCTGGTGCAGCTAGTGGTAGATAAGATGCACTACACTACAAATGCATCTGGGAAGAAATAACCAAGTATGTTGTGGCTCCCATATGCAGATTTGTGACCAAAACCAGAAAGAGCTGAGTGAACTTATATGGCCAAAATAAATGCTATGCTCATAATACATTGGGACAATGGCCATCTTCTTTCTACATATTTCTACACACAAATGTTACCTAAGGCATGTCATTTTTAGATTTGTACAGGATCTCTTCCTCAGAAATACTAAGCAATCACAAAACAAGTTGAAAAGTGAAAATTATTTAAAAACATTTTTCACCACGTGATAGGAGAAAAATTCCTATAGACCCTTAAGGGGCTATAGGAATTTTTCTCCTATCACGTGGTGAAAGTGTATTAGTATCTACACATGGGCAATATAGGGATAGCTTCCTGTGCTACATTGAAATTTACAGGTTACGCTATGTATATTTCTTCGCTTCTTTTTTATGTTCATCTATGAGATCAATATTGGAAGATTGGATCAAGCATAGAAGAATTACATCATTATCATTATTTCCGGAGTTTTGGTCGTTTTATTACTCTACTTGGAGGACACTTTTTTTGGGACTATTAACTTTGTAGACTTTGAGGATTTATACCATCAGCGCCAGTTTTTCCTTACACTTGTTGTATGTATACTTGTTCAAATATGTCCAGACATTGGCAACTCATGATTTTAAAATAATGTTATAAAAAAATGACATAGCAACTTTTTCATTTTATAAACAAAACACAGTCATGTAATTTTTATGCATTATATATAAAACACACTCAAGTTTACTATGTATTTTCAGTTATTATCCCTTTGGAAACAAATAATTAAAATGGTTGCATATGTAAAGTTGCCACAAAGACACAAAATTGTGGTTTGCAGTTTATGGATACTGTCAATGCATTTTTTTTTTCATGTTTTAAAAATGACCCGACATATACATAATTGTTAAAAAGTGTCTGCATTTGACATGTTACCTTAGTAATGCGTGTAATAAGGTTTACTAGGAAAACAAATATACATATACGATGCCAAATATTGTACGAAGCAGATTATAATGTTTATGACTAACATAAAAGGAATGTAAAGGACTAAAACATATATCATTTTAATATGTGTTTTTTTTTCCATCATGCAAGCTGGACATGGAGAGGAACCTTATGACTGTGGTGAGGAACTCTGTGACAGTGATGAAGGATATGAAGAACCTTCTGAAAGGTCACGATCAGCATCTCCTGAGTAGCAAAATGCAAAATGTCACCGACAGTCAATTAATGTTGATTGATATGCAGTAGACAAGCTGCAAAGTCCAAAATACCTTAACCCTGATATGTGAACATTTAAAGACCCTGACAAACTGTAATATGAAAATGCAGCAAACTGTGGAGCATTATTGTGAGACTGTGATAACTCACTTTACAAAACAGAGTCCCTTCCAGGGACATTCTGGGCCGTGGGGCAGGGGGGCATGTCCCATAGTGGGCTATCTTGGGCTGGGTCACTGGGCCACCTGCATTTTTTCCCTTTAAAATGTTCCTAATAGGCTGCTGAGTTGAGTCTTGCCCCCCAGACTAAAATTTTCTAGCCCTCCCCTGGTCCTCTCCCACCAGCCCCTGTTACACCTGCTGCTTCCAGTAGGCATAGTCAGAGACTGTAACACCTGCTTCTCAACCTTTTCCATCCACTGCTCAGATGACTTGGAGGCAGTTGCATTCCAAAACCTCAAATATTGGGCCAAATAGAAAAATATTGTGGAAATTGTAATGCTTTGGGTGCTTCACTGTTGTTTGAGTGTGTCACTATTTTGATTGTTTATTTCACTAAATACACTGTTTGAGCGAAAAATTGTTTCCTTAGTTACTTTTAGATTTATTGTAAGCATAAACACATCAAAAAGGTACTTACATCCAAAGTAGCCTGAAATCACACATGCCTTGAAGGTGGCATAGTCTTGTGATTCTGGAAGACAAGGAAAGAGGTAATCTTTATTCTGACCACTATCTTGGCCTCTTACAGCCATGGTCACCACTTGGGATGTCAATATTATCACACAAAGAGTTATGATGATGCATGCATAAGTAATCTCCTAGACTGATCAAGGCAACAGAATTGGGCTTTTGAAAGTCCAAGGGGTATATTTACTAAATTGCTGGTTTGCAAAAATAAAGATGTTACCTAGAGCAACCAATCAGATTCTAGCTTTTATTTTGTAGTATGTACTAAATAAATGATAACTAGAATCTGATTGGTTGCTATAGGCAACATCTCCACTTTTTCAAACCAGCAGTTTAGTAAATATAATCCCTAAAGTCCATTGTATAACTGATCTGGATGAAATATGCATGGAAATGTATGCGACTTCTTGCTCTGAATGTAAAATCGGAATGAGGAGCTAAGGGCGGCAAGGGTAAGCATTGTCTCCTTTGAAAGAAAATGACAAAAAAATAAGAATATTAACATGTGTGTATCGAGGCACAATTGTATTTCAATGAGTTTCTAACTTTTTCATTACGTGGAGCTATTTAAATCAAACACTAGTCAACACATTTTTTAAAAAACTACACCAACCATTATACAAAGAGTGTTGTTATCGTTTATGTAAAGGTTACCGTCAACCCTTTTAATAATATAATTTATCACTATATAAGTAGGAAAAAATCTGACCTTACAATAAACAATTATTTAAATTTAAAAATAAATTAATTACCTAATAGCCACACAACTCCATGTGGCCATGTGTCTCCTTGCCTCTGTTCTAATCTGCACCACATGCCTGATTGTCTGAAGGCAGAAGAATCATGGCAACTAGCAGGCCATTTAGCAACCAGGCTTCGAATGTGGAGAGATGAATCACATAGCCTGAACATTTAACGAGTGGAAATGTTTTCCATTCATTAATTTCCACTGAGTGGAATCAGGGCTGTAAGTGTACCATCTACTGCTCATATAACATGCGAAAAACCAACTATTGTGGAAAATTACTGTTTTATGGGCACAAGTGACTCCTTATCGAGTGGTAGATGGATAAAGTGAAGTATATATGACAGGAATGCCCACCACATTCAGCACACAGCTAAAGGTAGGCTGGGGCAATCTTCCGCTATGCCTACTGTGGTCTGATCCACTGACCAAAGGGCCAAGAGTTTGTTCATCATCATCATCATCATTTATTTATATAGCGCCACTAATTCCGCAGCGCTGTACAGAGAACTCATTCACATCAGTCCCTGCCCCATTGGAGCTTACAGTCTAAATTCCCTAATATATACACACACTCACACAAAGACAGACAGAGAGGGAGACAGACAGAGACTAGGGTCAATTTTTGATTGCAGCCAATTAACCTACCAGTATGTTTTTGGAGTGTGGGAGGAAACCGGAGCACCCGGAGGAAACCCACGCAAACACAGGGAGAACATACAAACTCCACACAGATAAGGCCATGGTCGGGAATCGAACTCATGACCCCAGTGCTGTGAGGCAGACGTGCTAACCACTAGGCCACTGTGCTGTTCAGCTGTAATATTGCGATAGGAATGTTGAGGCTCAATATGTGAGAAAGATGGGGGGAAAATAAAAAATGCCCTTATGCATTGAAGATTTTTCAGGGCTCTGTAACATTTCACATTATAAAAAAATACAGCTAGCACAATTTCCATAGATCTGTTGTGGGAGGAAAAAAATAAACACAAATACATTTTACATAATACAATATTTTAATTGCAATTCAGCATAATCAAGGGTGTAATTTGCAAACTTTTACACTTAAAACTTTTTTAAATATAATAAATAGTATGAATTAAGGATCATTAAACATTTTTTTTACTTAGATAATACTAACGAATGCAAATGCTTAAAAAACAAATGTTTTGTTTTCTTTGCTGTTACTAAGACGCATTTCTGAAAGTTTCACCTACCTCGTTACACTCTAACAGAGTATGCAGTCGTTAGAATGAAATTGCACAACTTGTATCAACTTCGTTGGTAACGCGGGACAACAGCTGAGGAGTCACAGGAACATTAGCAGCTCTGAGAGGTAGCGATGAGAGAGCCGAAGCTGTCACGATGTAGTACTCAGGAGATGGTAACCGAGGTACTTGGAACAGTGGTAGTTCAACACAGGCCACGAGCTGAGAGCTGACTGTCAGGAAGAAATGCAAACCACAAGGAAGACAGGAACCAGAACCACAGGCTGCAGGAAGTACCAGGTGTGCCTGTCCTAAAGTTGATTCAGCTGCGGGATCGGAGCACCACCAGTGCAGAGCTTTCTCAGGAATGGCAGCAGGCAGGTGTAAGTGTATCTGCACGCACAGTGAGGTGAAGACTTTTGGAGGATGGACTGGGGTCAAGAAGATCAGCAAAGAAAACACTTCTCTCCAGGAAAAACATCAGGGACAGACTGATATGCTGCCAAAGGTACAGGGATTGGATTGCTGAAGACTGGGGTAAAGTCATTTTCTCTGATGAATCCCCTTTCAGATTGTTTGGGGCATCTGGAAAAATGCTTGTCCAGAGAAGGAAAGGTGAGCGCTACCATCAGACCTGTGTCATGCCAGCAGTAGAGCATCCTGAGACTATTCATGTGTGAGGTTGCTTCTCAGCCAAGTGAGTGGGCTAACTCACAATTTTACCTAAGAACACAGTCATGGGTAAAGAATGGTACCAAAATAACCTCCAAGAGCAACTTCTCCCAACCATCCAAGAACAGTTTGGTGATGAACAATGCCTTTTCCAGTATGATGAAGCACCTTGCCATAAGGCAAAAGTGATAACTAACTGGCTCGGGATCAAAACATCAAAATTTTGGCTCCATGGCCAGGAAATTCCCCAGACCTTAATCCCATTGAGAACTTGTGGTCAATCCTCAAGAGGAGGATGGTGAAACAAAATCTCACAATTTCTGACAAACTCCAAGCATTGATTAGGCAAAAATGGGCAGCTATCAGTCAGTATGTGGCCCAGAAGTTGATTGACAGCATGCCAGGGCGAATTGCAAAGGTCTTCAAAAAGAAGGGTTAACACTGCACAGATTGACTCTTTGCATACACTTAATGTAATTTTACTTCAGTATACCATAGCAATCTGACACAAAGGTCTAAACACTGAAGCAGCAAACTTTATGAAAACCAATACTTGTGTCATACTCAAAACTTTTGGCCATGACTTTATATGCTATATTTGATTTAATTCATCTTGTCCTTGATTTCTGGATGTGACTATGTTCCATCCTTCTATCTTGTTCTTGCTTGGGTGTGTTTTCCTGTTGGAGCCATCAGGTTATAAATTATATTCTAGTTCCATCATTAGTCAGCAAGATGATTGCTCTCCTTATGTCTTCCCCACCCCTCCTATCTAGCATTTTCCATCTTTCATTGCTCAGCCGATTTTATAATCAGAGTTTAGCTGCTCCCTCCTTCTGCCTACTCCTTACCCAGCCAGTTACCCTGAGTACATTGCATTATTAGCTGAGATAATAATATCATGTGCAGGCTGCAATCTTTCCTATAATGCATTACCAAAAATTAAAGAACTTGTAAATATGATTATGCTTTCTTTAAATGCATCATCTGTTTAATTTTGAAAGATATATAATATGTTTTATTTTCAAAATGTAAATTAAGATAGTTTTGATAAAACTACAGCACAGTGTTCTGTTGTAAAGTATTCTGTTTATATAGAATCCCAAGCAGTCACTACTATGCCTAGCCACTTGTGAGACGGTAGGTTTTATTGAGCCTGCTGTGACAGACAGGGCTTATTGGGGTGTTCATGAGGGAGTGGGGCTTACTGAGTAATCCACAAAAAGGCAGACTAGGCGGTTTGACAATAAGAATATGGGGCCAGGATGGCCGCCATTAGGGGCCATCTTGTTTTTCGTTACCGAAAGGTAAATGTGAGCATATGGATA
This sequence comes from Mixophyes fleayi, assembly GCF_038048845.1. NCBI lineage: Eukaryota > Metazoa > Chordata > Amphibia > Anura > Limnodynastidae > Mixophyes > Mixophyes fleayi. Next base: position 315,697,510 of record NC_134403.1, on the reverse strand, counting down.
CTATGGAGTAGGCAGCAGACCAGGACTGTAGGGTAGGGCTGAATATATAGTGTTGTAAGATAATATTGGGGTTACGTTCTTCTGGGGCAGACGGCTGCATTTCATACACATCAGCCAAATTTCACACCAGTCTAATGCTTTGTTTTAATTATCCACAGGTAGTTTTATACACTAGCAACAAAATAAAACAAAACATAAACAAAAGACCTAGCCAGGGGCGCACGCAAGGGGGGTGTCTGTGTCTCCAGAAACCCCTCCCCTAAAAAAGTGCCCTACATAGCGGCACTTTACTATACAGCAGCCGCTGCGCTGTCAAAGAAGCGTCCGAGGCGGTGTTGTATTGTATACAGCACCGCCGCGGACGCTTCTCTGACAGCGCCGCGGCTGCTGTATAGTACAGTGCTGCCGAAACGGTGCTGCTGCGCATGCGCGGGCGCGTGCGCGGCAGCTCACTCGGTTTTTGGGATTTTTTTGGGGTGGAGGGGAAACTCCTCCTTAAAAATCTTCCGTACGCCCCTGCTAGCCTGTCTGGCTTCTAACTAATACACAGGACCACCCTTTCTGAACTGAAGGACCTAGTGTCCCACACACACATACAAAACAACAGCACTTACTGGTCATAAATTACAGTGTCTCTCAGCAGGCATCCATCTGCTCTCCAGATTGGGAGACAGTGAATGAACTGCCTATGTGGTGCCCCAAAATCTGAGTACCCTGGGGTGTATCTATATGTTTTTAATTTGTTAATTTAATTTGTTAATTGTTAAAAGTGTTTATAAAGATTTAAAAAAATAAATAAATATTTTCTTGAGGGAGAAGTGACAGTTGGGAGTGGTTGGTGGTTGCCGGGGGTGACAGAAAGGAGGAGTGTGTGGCATAGCAACAAGTCCACTAACTTTGGTAATAACTGTGAACTCCCAGAAGGCAGTGGGAAGAGGAAAGTTCTAGACTTCTGAGGAAGAGAGATCCCTGTGTCTGCATAGACTGAGAGAGAAAAATAGGGACAGAATGAAAATCGGACAAGGTGATCTATAAGCAGTATAGAGATCTGTGACATCACACTAAACAGACTGAGCTATGTACTGAGAACAGTGTGAGAGGAGAGAAAATAGAGAGGTCTGTGAATACACACAAAAGAGACTGTGTAATACAAAAGATCATCAGCTTATTTGGCGTGAAAAAGTAATTTATAGGCCCCAACAACGTGCAGCACTTCTACTAAATTCCTGTGCACAGTTCAACCCAGGACTGAGTGTAAATATGGTAACGTTACCAAATGTTTTAGTGGAATATTAATGTTAAGTGATTTACCTGAAAATTGATTTAATATTATTATATGTTAAATGCTATTGTGCTCTATGTTGATCAAATTAATATTTTTTCATTACCATTGAGTTGAAGGGGTCAGTGGCGCGGTGGCCAAATAACCAAAATTATCTTTACCGCATTATTAATAAACCCAAGTTATTTGACCAATCCTTGTCCCTCTCATTGAAGTATTTATCTCCTGACCACCGGATGTCCGAATAAAAAAGAACCTGACTCGTGTCTGGAGGACAAGGTAAGGGAAAGGAAGTCCCTTCAGTCTCGGCCACCACACCTAGCAGCCTTTAACAGCCCCTCATCAGGTGCAACTCCTAACTACCAGCAACTTCCTTTTTTCAACAGCCAAACACAAGCTCTTTGCTGCAAACAAATAATCTCCCTGGTTTTTAAAGCACATAAGACAGAAAGTCTGGGACATACAGACAGTACATATCTGCCATTTACCACTTTCTCAGGGCTTCTGTTACAATAGACAGTGAGGTAGAGAAGATCCCAGAGCAGTTGAGTTATGTATGGTCTGATCAGAATGAAAATTACTAGAGGCAGTGAAAAAGAATTCCATAGGTGAATATGAGGGGAGTTTGGAGAGGAGAAGCAGGAATAGAGGAGGTAGTGCATATTGTGAGTAGTAGAGAACAGATTAGAGAACACATTTGTGTGTTACTCTTTGCCAAGCACAGGGAAGGTTCAAGTCCTGGTGAAATCGTAAGCGGCTCCCCAAGCCCTGCAGCTTCTTACACTTGGCAGGCTGAGGTAGGTGTGGCATCCTTGGCTACTCAGACTGGGAGTGTGGCGCTTGGCTGTGACATCATAGCCAAGTGCCACATTCCCAGCATAACACATTACGCTCCACGTGGGGTCAATAAGGGAACATTAAAATCAATAGATGATTGACATTATGTCACTCATTCAGTGTTTTAGGTGCCCGCTTGTCTTTGGCACCCTAGGCAACTGCTTAGGTTTGCCTAATGGTAGCGCCGCCCTTGCCATGTATGTTTGTAACAGGTTATGTGGCTTTTCAATTTTAATTCCATTTGTGTATATCAGTGTTAGTGTAACTAGACTGGACATAATTTAGTGTTGGACATATTTGCGGACCAAGGGACTGAGTCATTAAGGAGAGCAAAGCAAGAAAAAGGAGTAACTTTCCACATGGGCAAAATCATGTTGCATTGGAGAGGGAGGTAAATTTAAAATGTGGGGACAGATTTATATTTGGGGTAGAACATGTCCTAGATCAGCTTTAAATTTCAGTTTGAAAATAAAGATATCAAATATTGGTGTACTACATGAAAAAGCAGCCAGTATTTTTCTTATGTGCAAAATAATTAACTAAGTTGCACCCCTTGCATTGTAACTTGGTTTGTTCAGGATCAAATTTACTCCTTATTTTGTCTTGCTCTACTTAATGACTCAGGTCCCAAATGTACGCAGAAAAAGCCATATGGAAAAAGAAAGCATACTTCTGTGAATATGTCAGATGTATCTTAAAATACGTCCAACTAAAAAACAGTAGTATTTACACTAAGTTTATGACAGGCACACAAGTGTGTATACTTACGATAGTGTAGAGATGTGGCTTTACAGTTTTAGCAGTAAATGCTAACGCTGCATTACCCTATTTTCAAATAATATAAGGTGCAAAAGGAAAGGGGTACCATTTATAAAGGCAGAATCGGGACAAAATAAGCACCGCCTCTGACGCACACAAACTCCACCACTGATCCGCCCACATATACCCACTAAGCTCTGTCCTCTTAATTGCAAGCTCCACCCCTTTTAAGGTCAGTAAATCGGTACTGTTCAGATGAAATCAAGACAGTTGGGAGTTATGGGTTAAATCAGAGTCCCAAAATTGCAGCATATTCATGACTCTTCTTGTTCGATTGTCTTCCTCATATTTGCCCCTGTTATGTTAGGATAGAGGAAGTTTGGGCATGCATCTGAAATCTGGTATACACAGGATAGGTAATTTTGAGCAGGTCCTGGTTAAGAAAAGTGCAAATGATTGTATTTGTTAAACGTTGTGGGTGGAGTATACCTTTTTAACGGGACAGATAGTTGGCACCCCAGAAGTAGTATAATGAAGGATTCTACAAGCCGGGCAGTAAAGTAGAGAGGCAAAGATCCCTCCATTCGTTTTGGAATAAGACAAGGAGCACAGGGCTAAACCTGCATAAACCTGTTTATTCTCTTTGCTTGTGTCGTAAGGTTTCACCACACAGATAAGTAGTGGTAGTAAAGGGAAGTAAAACCACTATACCATCAATATGCAATGCTATTCAACATGTCACAAAATAACTAACATATTAGGAATCTTGTTTCAACAATATCAGTAAAATGCAAACATAAGCCACTACAACATATACGCCACTCAATAAATATATCTCAGTTTGAAGTTAGGCACTGTGCTTCAGTGAAATGAGTTTCACTGGGTAAATACTTTTGAGAGACAACCAGTTGCTAACCAGTTAATTAGACCATTACACTAAATGCTGCTGCAACAGACTATGTAGACAAATCAAATCTTCGGAGCAGAGCTGACAGCATTAGATTTCTTCAATTCCGATGATGTACGCCAGCTTCAGCTGGAGTACATTAACATGACAAGTTCCCGAAAAAAAAGTTTTTTCGGGACTTGTTAGATTGCGGCCAGGAGCAGTCACCATACTGTTGTATGGTGACTGCTCGCAAAAATGATCTGAAGCTAAAAGCAGTCATTTTCATCAGTCATCAGTGCGATGGGACTTTAATAAATTTGCGTTGGACACTTTCTGGACCAAATTACATGGTAAGTGCACGATAGTGCAATACCGTTTTTTCTTAAATATGCCCCTATGTCCCTTGCACACTGCATCAGCTTACAGATAGCTTTAAATACAGCAGATTTTGCTGGATAAACTCTTCCTTCAGACAGCATAACCTCTCAATAACAATAATACAGTCCCACAAAAGAGGTTTTAATAACACAGTTTTATGTCTCACTTGTTTCACTGAAATAACATGAACATAATTCATAAACTATTCTGTCCTTATTTGAGTCCTGCTGACATCTCATAGGCAGTGGCAAGTTAGGTCTTTTCCTGTACTCCAAAGATGCTTCTTTCTGTGCTGGTTTTTACATCTGGTTTTTACATACTTTAGCTGAAAACATCCCTCAGGACAACAGTTAAGCAACAGCATTCATGGGGCTGTATTCAATTAGGGGCATATTCAATTAGGTTTCACGCATGCGATTATGCAAGGCTGCGCATGTAAAGTGTCATTACGGTATCGCAACATTGTGGTACCCCTGGAAATCCGTAAATCACGATGTTGCGGTACTGGGACCCATGCAGCCGTACTTAGTCATGACCACCAATAGTAATTGAATATGCCCCAATGACTTCTTGTGGGAACAGCCTTCATTATCCCAGACAGTATTCACAGCACACTTCACAGCAAAACATACACTAGCAGTCCATTTTGGGTCCTCCCTTTTCCCCAAGAATCTCCTGCAGCCTTCTAGTACATGCTGGCACTGAAATGCCTATGCTGTTTTCCACTTATTGCAGTGTCTAACTGTCTCTGCATGCTTCTAGCACAGTCTGGGGCTCTAGTGAGCAACCTGGGCTTGTAGTTTGCCGTTTGTCCACCCCAAAATGGCTGATTCAATTTGCAATGGATTCCCAGAGGCAGACTGGGAGATGTAGCTTTCTGAATGAATGCATGCAGTAATATAACTGTGAATTGCAGGGTATTACATTTACGCTCTATAAATGTTAATAAATAAATAATGTAGAATCTGATTCTCAAAACAATTCTGCCTCTGGCTTCTGTGCAATATTTTTACAGCATCATCAGTTCTCGATATTCAGAGCACTTGCAATTCTCCAGGTCATACTCATTTATATTCTGAATATCACCTGTTCCAGATTACTGATATCACATGGAGAGAACATTGGCATAGCGGAGGGTATGCTCTGCCCGTAATTTCAGTCTCAGCGAGACCTGCAGTGTATCTCAGCAAGTCTCTGACAGAGATGTATGCAGTTGGATTGTGCTTTCCTGCAAACTGCTCCGTCATTTGTAAAAGGAAAGATCATAACCTGAACACAATTTACATGATAGCAGCTTTGTCAGGGAGATAAAAAAAAACCAGTACATTTAACTTAAACTATGTATTGTGCAGGTAACCTTTGCGATAACCCTTTTGCAGTAAAGCTATGGTGAATAAATAAGCCCTTAGTACATATTTACCAATGGGTGAAGAGTCTCAGTGATAGGGCTCAATAGTACATCACACTTGTATATAAAAAGGGATTACGATTAGAAATAGCACTGTTATTGCTGGTGATATCCCGACTGGAGGTAAAATTCTATGGCAAGTCATCTAGTGTATGCTCACATCTGCAAGGACTGGCCTGGGAAATTGATATTATAACCATTACTGCTCTTGTTCAGTATCCTGGGGGGTGCTAAGTATCGCTCAGCTGACCCCAGTGATAGTTTTTTGTTAAATTATGACAATAAAAGATGTTTGTAGCTGCTAAAAAAAACCCAACAAGATTATTGCTGCTATGTAGCTTTTAGTGAACACATTTTAAGGTATTTTAGATTAGGGTCACAGCACTGTTTTGGTGTCAGTCTTTATCACCAGTTTTCAATCAGTTAATCAGTATGTTCTCATCAGTATTACAGGATATTAGCCTGATGGTGCTTTGAAAAGCAGTAAAGGTAAATTTACGAAGCTGTAAAAATGCAGGCCTGAATTACTATGAAAAATTGTCTGCGTATTTGCTCATAACTCACCATTTTATGCTGAAAACACATGCACATAGTTGCCTACTCTCCCAGAATTTCCAGGAGATTCCCAAATTTGTGGGAGTTCTCTTGGACTCCCAATAGAGCAGTGCAACCTCCTGCATACTGTTCACTTCCTTAGTGAATTGGGTGGGGGCGGAGCTTAGTGATGTGATTCACAATGAATCGTGTCAATGACACGGTTCGCATGGTTACGCCCCCAGGACTCAGCAGAGGGATCTCCCCTCCCTCACACCCTTCTGCCCCTAAAAGTGCACCATATTCACAATTTTATCTCATTCCTATAATAATAATCTTGCTCTGCAAATTGAAATCTAATTTCTGCCTTACCTAGAAGATTTGCTTCCACAAACATCACTATCTTGCAAAATAAACCTATGCTTCCCATAGGAAATCTAGATGCTTTTGCACAAATCGAGGCGGGTGGCAGATTCAAAACTATATTTGCATTATGGAGCAGCCATTTTGCTGCTTGGAATTGATAGCAATATAGATGTAGAATCAAAGCACAAACATTCAAAAACAGAGAACACATATAAATAACATAAACATATAATATAAACATAACATAAACATAAAATATAACATAAATTGAACGAATATTTAACTCATCATAATGAATCTTAAGTCTGTACTTGTCTTTAATAAAAAAAACAGTTAATATTCTTTTCCAGATAAATAGTTTTCGTCAGAAGGGCTCTAGAGCATTTCACATATATAGAGAAATTAAAGAAAAAAATGCTAATATAGTGTAGTATTTTATACCATAAAATATCCTCCTATTAATATAAGTTGATGAGTTCTTAGATTTTTACTATTAACACCACATGTTGTGATTTCTTTTCCTTATAATATTTCTGTGCATCACAAGCCTTAATACAAGCAGAGCTATTCATTTCAATGGAACTGTAATACGTTCAGCTGCAGTCACTTCCTTCATTTAAAAAGCTATTTTCTTGTGGTTATTTTAATTGCTGATACTTAGTATATATGCAGAATGAAGCAGAGGCCAAAAATTACATATTACCCTTAAAAACACTGATAGACATAACATGAAAACGTACTCACATGAATGCTCTTAATGTATAAGCAAATTCACTTCTACCAGAGTCTGTTGAAAATGTCAGTGTCTAGATTGTAAATCAAAATCCCAGGATGAACAGCTGGCCTACTATATCCACCTAGACAGGTAGTTTGTCTATGGTCCTGTCCACTGCAACCGCTCACTGGTGCCCTTGTCAAGGCTTGTTGGAAGTTTGAACCAGATGTGTTTTTATATAACGACCAGCCAATCACCTCGTAATTGTAATTCCATCAGAAAACACATACAACTTATTGCATAAAATACAAATGTAAACCCAACCAAGGTATACGATGTAACACAATTCATTGTTTCTTAATTCATACCCATAACCTGGTAACACGTTGGTAGCCGTTCATCACTCCCCAGCCACCAACTGGCAGTATATCAGTTTTTCACTGTTATCCCACTTTGTATTTCACCATGCAGCAGAGATCCCTCTCCTATATTTTTAAATAGATTTCTGCAGCGTACATTGCAAAACTCAAAATATTTCTTTGCAATCACATTGTACCTCTTAGGGTACAAGGGGTACAATTTTTCAAAGTACCCCATAGGGTTGGGAAGGAAAATACACGTTATTGCAGTACTGTATTACCTTCAGTAATGCGCACTCCACGCGTTACCATGATCACGGATGTTGTATTCCTGATTCATGACAACCCATAAGTATCTTTGTGTTTGTGATTATAATTTTTTTCAGCATTATCATTTATTTATTTGGCATCACAAAGGGCCCGCAGCTGCATGCAAAGGTGGAAAAGAACAACGAACATCAATTGCAAGCAGCATAAGTAGTACATACAAAGTGCAAAACATATGATACACAGGGGCACATTTATCAATGTTTGGCAAAAATGAAAAACAGTTATCAATCCTTATCGCATGGATAAGGATTGAACTATTTCTCAAATTTATGAAAAATGGATCACAGAAACAGCAGTTCCGATAAACTGCTGTTTCTGTGAAAAAAACACCAACATACTTACCCAGCCTCTTCGGAATGCGCTGTCTCCGGATCTCCTCCAGGTGTTCTTCGCTCCTCTTCATAGATCAATCTTCGAACTGCACATGCGCACAAACATCTCCGCTCTGTCTCTGCAACTATAGTTGCAGAGAGAGCGGTGAGTGACAGGGAGGGATCATGTGATCCCTCCACACATGCGCTGTCTAGCTCTGCTCTTCGGAGCAGAGCTGACAGCACTGACATTTTTCATTTATGGTAATGTGCGCCAGCTTCAGCTGACGTATATTATCATGACAAGTTTCCGAAAAAACTTTTTTTCAGAATTTATTAGATTGTGGCCAGGAGCAGTCACCATTCTGTAGAATGATGACTGCTCCCAAAAACGAAAAGGGATGCAAAGCAGCAGCAGATATCGTGGATGCACCCTTCTTAAATATGCGGGGGACACAGAGAGACGTTTATTTAATGGTAAATATGCCCCATAATGAGTTATACAGCATGAGATGCATTGCACAGGGGAGCGGAGCACAGACAGTGGGGGACAAAGCAGGGAGAATACCAGCATGCAGGCCTGTGCCCAGGAGCATGGGTGGAACAAACAGGGCCAGAGTCGCTGAGGAGGAGATAGGAAGACCAGGTAAAAGGACCTAGACATGGTTGTGCAAGTAGATAGGATAGCAAAGGCAGAAAAACACGGGGAAAGGAAGTCTTGCTTGTGAGAACTTACAATGTAGAGGGGAGGGGCAGATACAAAAGGGTTTTGTCATTATACAACTCCTCCATGCCAACAATCTGCCAGCTGTACATTCAACAAAAATGTATAAGTGAACAAGTTATTTGGTCCAGTAGTCAAAGTGAGGGTGTATATGGTGGTACGCCATACCGCCACTGCTGCTGCAGTCTTAATTGTAAAACTATAAAATTCCATTCACCTACATTCCCATTACATTTTTCATACCGTCACTTCTAGATTTCGACTTTGACCACTGCTATGGTTCTTTTTCAGCGTAAGTGGATAAATGAAAAACGTCTGTACCACTGAATCAGAGATATTTCCACCCCATAACCACAGAGATCTGTATTGGTAACATTAAATATTCTTAATAACAATACATTATAAATTCAATTAGTAATAATTTAATGTCTATATAATAGTGACTCTTCAAATCTGTCTTTAGTGGTTGAGATGTCTGATGGTGTACAGACAGACCAAAAGCTTGCCAGGCTGTGTGGGCTAAAGTACAAGTGGATACAGGAAGTTAGAGCAGTCACTTAATGATCCAGGTATGTTCCATGAGCAAACTCTCTCAATTCAGATAGTCACAGGGGAATTATTGTGATATTTTATTACCCTAATCCACTCAATAAATGATTCAGTGTATTATATATAAAAACATACTCAAAATAAACATATTTCAATGCATAGCATTTGTTTTTTCTTTTTTTACTCACGTTATACAACTACCTATTTTTTGTGAAAAGCAAACACTTGACATTACCACCGTCAAATAACATTCCAAGGCCGGATTATTCACTGGGCAATTTAGGCACGTGTCAAAGGCCCAGAGGGTGTGCAACAAGCCAATGCTACACTGAGTAACCAATGAAGCTTCAGCCTCTGCAGGACAAGTAAGCAGGTCACAGCTGTGAAGGGTGCCCCTGGTAGCCTATGAGGCAACAATATGCAGTCCTTGTTGCTAGCTGGTAGCTGGTGGGTATGGGCAAACAGTACCAGAGGACAGAACCACCCCCCAATACACTGATGTGTAACCCAGTTCACACTTGGAGTAAACAATTGTGTGTGTGTGGTGCAGTACACATAATGCTCACCTTCCGAGAGCACTGCAGGTGTTACACAGCATAGACCAGCCATAGACCAAGCTTTGTGGTAGGCCAGCAGTGAGTGGAGAGTCTTACAGAGACATTTTAATAAAGGGCAAAAGGTGCATTTCCCCAGGGCCTAAGGGACGGAGGCCTACCATTAAACTTTATAACAATGGAACCTGAAAAGCACAAAAAGCCTTAAATAATTTATATCTTAGGGACCTGGTGGCCTAGTAGGACAATAAATCCCTTGTTTTTAAAACAAGTTCTCCTTTTTTCATGAACTGTAACAAAATAAATAAAAAATAATAATTTTAACCTAAAAGTCTTATTTCTATGTTTCACTCCTGAGAGTTGTCTCTCCAGTCTTTCTACGCCCACATCTACAGCTGTAATGTATTGTGTGTGATGAATGGAGAATAGCATTGGTGCTGGAGATTGGATAATTTGCTTTTTTACTTCTGTGCACGCCCACAAAGCACTAAAGCTGTCCGTCACATGTATGTTTCGATAATGGTCACTTGCAGCCCCTTACGATTGAAAAGGCAGAACTGGGGTTGGAGGGGGTGTAATCATTTTGAAATTAATATAAATATAGCAAAATTTATCTCTGAACTCAAAGAAGCTTTAGATCACACCTCCTGTATTTACTCAGAATGGTATTTGTATATAGGTCTTTCACTTCTAGATAATGGTCTTAAGATAATTTATACCATAAAAGTTACATCTTAAAGTTTATAACATATGTTGTAGGGTGTAAGGGTGCGTTAGTGTGCATAGTATAGGTGGGACTATAGTGAGCTCTAATACAGAGATAGTTTTTCAAAGAGTGGTTAAATATTTGAAGGCTGTCAGAGAGCATGGTGGGGGATCCCATAAATGGGTAGCAGCACGGGAAGTCTTGTAGGTTGAGAGATGCTTAGCAGAGAAATTCGCTACCACTACTCAGTGTGGCACCAAGGCAGTGGAGAAAGAATGAGGAAATTGTGGTGTTATTGTCCGTGAGGCAGATTTGATCATGTTGTCATATCTTTTTTTCATATTTTTTTTGTCATATCCCGTAGCAACACAAAGCAACTCTGATGTTATAAATATATGGGTGCACACCATAAAAGGAAGCTAAAAAGAAATAGCAATGAGTTAGCAAAAAACAGTATGTGAACATGTTCAGGCCAATAAACTAAAATAATTTGATAAATCCCTTTAAATAGAGTGTCACACACTATATGTGGCATAAATGACAAAAACAAAATATCAATTAAATAATCATAGTGAATTGTTCATATCTCCTTGACATAATCTTTGCATTAAAACAGCATTGCAGGCGACATATTTAAACAATCAGCATTATGACTCATAGGGGCGTATTCAATTGTTCCTCCGGCCGCCGGAAAAATGAGCGCTCTAAAACTATTACCGTTTATACGGTAATATTGTGCGCAAAAACCGTTAATACGGTATTTAGCTCGCTGAATTTCATCTCGCAGCTCATGGAGCTGCGAGATTAAATTCAGCGAGTAATTACCGTATAAATGGTAATAGTTTTAGAGCGCTCGTTTTTCCGGCGGCCGGAGGAACAATTGAATACGCCCCATAGTTCCATTGAATAAAGTTTCTATATCTACCTTAAAGGCTGAATCATTTTGAGGACACAAAGCTTGTACTTTCAATGACACTGGACTTTGTGACACAACAATAAATTGAAAGGTAGAAAACAAAATTGCCCATGATAGACTCCCTTTAGGCAAAACAAAACTGTTTTTGCACTTACCCACTAACTTACTGCAGTTAAAGTCAGAAAGAGACAAAGCAGTCTATAACACAATATACAAACTTAAACAATGCTCAAATACATTTAACTAGTACATAAGTTGTCTCAATGGATATGCTTTGCTTTTTCTATAAAAAATATACAATATTTAATATTTTATTAATACAATTAATAAAATATTAAATATGATCAGTGGCAAATATAAAAGAGAATAAAAAAAAATAGGCTGTGCGGATGATGTGGGGTAACTTTCTGCTGGGTTGTACATGCTCAAAGGTATTAATATGTGCTCACATCACCATTTTGCTTTTACAAATAATGAAAAGTGGAGGATAATGGCACAGAGACAGTGCTTCCAGTTACTTTTACTATTACTATGAGCTGGTGCAAGTAGACAGAGTACCACTTCCAGTTCTGCATTTTATAACATGTTGTCTGCCATTGCAGCCAACTTCCTTGTGGCCTAGCTGCCAATGCCAGTGGTGCTAATACTTCAGGGGGGTGGAACCTCCAGCTGCTATGTAATAGATTTTGTGATTGGCCAGGGGACTTGGCCACAGCCAGTGGCCTGCCTGTTGAGTGCATCCAGGATTGGATGAGAGCAGCATGTGATCGGCTCACATTTTAAGCTGTTGTCCTCTTTGGTCAAGTATGCTGGATGCTATTCTCCAGCAAATAGCGATAAATATTGTGATTCAGCTGCGCACAATTATTATCATTGTCAGTCTACTATGAAATGGCAGATGATACTAGGTGATATGAAAGGTTTATTACGTTTTGAGATCTATTTACTAACTCAAATATGGAGGAAAAAGTGGCGCATTTGCAGTCTTCCATATTTTCCTCCTCTCATTTACTCTGTATGCCTGTTTGCTGGGGGCTTGCCAGTTGGCGGAGTGGGATGCGGAGTTGGTAACGCATGCATGCTAATGAAATTAATCATTTCCAGGCAACGTGTGGGTTGCTCTATTTTTCCTCCTATGTTTGCCAAAATGCTCTATTACATGCAACAAAGAGCTGCGTTGTATGTAATAAATACATTATTAAAAACATGTTTTTATCATGAGCCATGAAAAACTGAACTTTTAAGAAATTTGAAAGTTTTTTTCAATAAGCTGGAAACAGACAAAATCTGATTATTTGCCCATTTATACATAAATGTATGCAGTATGAGAATGTTCCTGCCTAGCACAAAAATGCATTTAAAAAATGTAGCATTCCTGTATTTTTGTCCTGCTGTCAACTTCTCCATTGAGTCGATTTATCATAGGGTGAAAAGCCTATGTCGGGTATAGGTCCTCTCCCCGGTGGTAGTCAGTTTAACTGTACTGACTACTCCGACAAAGAATGTAGACGACAGGAGGACACCGAATGCCTAGTAGAGCAACCTGAAAAATACCTACTTACCAAGATGCAGATGTCTTCATGGGACGACTCGTTGTGTTGCCGACTATTCAAGACAACGTCATCACAAACCTCAACCGCTGGGTAGTTATTGATGTAATGTAAGTATTATTTTTGGGGTTAGGATTAGGGTTAGGGTTAATCCTAACCCTAACCTTAACTCCTAACCCTAATACCCCTAACCCCTAAAATAATACGTACATTACATCACTGACAGCTGGGTCCATCCATCACCGCTTTAAGACATGTTGCGGTTTGTGATGGAGTTATCTTCCACAGTCGGCAATACAACGAGTCGTCCCATGAAGACATCTGCATCCTGGTAAGTAGGTTTTTTTTCAGGTCGCTCTACTAGGCATTCGGTATCCTCCTGTCGTCTTCTTCTCTGTCGGGGTAGTCAGTACCGTTAATAGGTACTACACCCCCTCTCCCTATATATGAAGGGGTTACGCCAGTGGTAAGATTACCACTGCAATCCTTTGTCTGTTATCGCCTTCTTATGATAACAGAAATACTCAATGAAAAAATACTTCATTATTTGAATAAATTCTTTTTTTCATTTGAGAATAGTTTCAAAATATTTTAACAAATCTGAAATATATTTATTGATTTCTTACTATTGAATTTTTTTTTTTTTTTTTTTAAATTTAATTAGTGGGGCTGAAAACACGAGCCTGAACTTTCAGTGCCACTAGATATGTGTGAACTGGCTAGCTGGGTCATGCATTGCCCATAACAGCTGAGACTGGCCTAGTGAAGCGATAAGTTAACTCTTACAGCTCTGTGCCAGTATCGCCGAGTCTGCTGAGTAATGCTCAGCTGGCTTGGCAAGATGTTATTGATAAATTATGCTAATAGTTGGCTTTCTATCTCAGAATTAGTGGCAATAGCAAATCGGCACTATTGCCAGTTATTAATAAATAGACCACTATGTAGGAAACCTATTTCAACAGATCAAAGGGATACAACCCATTCTTTAATACTTCTTTATGTATATGGATTTATTTATTTTCATTAAGTTGTTTAATTATAATTTGTGTAGAGAAACAAGACAATACAACAGCAATGTATAACGATATACAGAAGTTCTCTAAAAAAAAAGACATATAGGATTTATAAATTCTTCTTTCCGAATTAAGATGCCTAAAATCTTATATACATATCTGAAAAAAAAGCAAAGGTACTGGGTTACCCTGGGCCATGAAAAAGCAATGTCATCTCCAATGCAAAAAAATTAATTGAGTCCATCTGTAAATTATTTTCGTTGAGTTTCTCTTTTAATGAAGTGTACATGTGAAATCTACGATATGGTATTGCTGATAACATCTTAAACAAAAAACAAAACAAATATCTCATTCTTTATGCAAATAAATCTCTGAGAAGCCTCCTGTCAGGCTGCTGACAAAATGTGCTAATGTATTGTGTTTACGAAATACTTTTAAAGCAAATGTGTGTTTCTTAATTATAACAAAGACAAAATAGTGCTATAGATGTGTTATTAAAATTGAAGTGTGTGTCATATTTTACAGTTACATAGTCACGAATGAGAATAAAGGTCATCAAAGTGCACCCATTCAGCATGCTGTGGGGGCAGCCGTTTTATGTGTGTTCTACCAATATTTATGAGACTTTAGCCTACCCATTCACTATTAAAAATAAAAATTTTGGGAATCTGCAAGCTTAAGGTAGCTTCACAAACATGCTGCCGTAGGGGACAGGTGGTTTGGGGAGGGGGTTCCAACCCATCAAGTGAGATAAGAGCGATGTATCCCCTGGCGCAAAGAAGTGAGGTTAAAGTACTTAATCATGTTTAGAACAATTGTTCATGTATATAAACACAGTAAAGTAAGATAATTTATTGTATTCTTGCACTGAAATAAACAACTTGCACATTCTTCCACTGATGCCATCTTTTGTAATACGTTGGTGATTAGAACAGCAATAAATAGTTAGATATTGGCTTACTAATGACTTACATAAAGGGGGTATTATTCTTTTTTTCAATAATTCTATATGTCACTTTATACATTATAGCATTTTACTAGCTTTTGCTGTTACCGATTGTTTATGTTTACTGTATTATTTTTACTTGGGATGTTATCATATCCAATGAGATCTTACTATGGTACATGACGAAGATGAAATTGTTTGCTCTGAGCCAAAAGATTGATCTTTCATAAATTTGATCAATCATTATCATTTTGATAACCAGCTACTTGAAAAAGGCTGCATTGTTGTTTATGTGGGCAGACTGAATTATTGTAATTAAGCAATATATTACCAGTGTATCCTGAAAATCAGAAGTAATCATCCAAATTAAATGATCTTACTGAAAATTGTACTGTATGTGTACAAATTGTTTAATAATATTGCTTAGTGATTTGATCTATCAATTAAAGAACATAAAATGATTGCATGTGTAGGCACTTTTTACAGCTTCTAAGAATGTGCTACATATGGTATTTTTTAAAATTGTTCGGTTTGATATTACTGTTGTACAAATGCATGCAGCAAGTTTTTCTTGTACCAGGACATCATGTTGCTATGGAAACGCAGGGTGAAGAAAAGGTCAGCCCCTGCATTGAATCAGAGCTGGGAGGAGAGACAGGAAGGAAGGAGAAAGCTGACACGATGAAGCACTGGCAGCCGGAGGTGTGTGTGACAGCAGCAGGGGAAGGAGAAAGGTCTGATAGGAGAGTCAGCGGGAATGACAGAGTGTACAAACAAAGAGAGAGACATCAAAGCTATCAAAAGAGAAGGCTTTGCACAGAAAAGTCTTGTAGCCGGATGCCTGCAAAAAATCAGCTAACAAACAGCCTGAGGGAGATTACACAGCAAAGCGAGTCTATGTCCGGAGAGGGAGGCTCCCGATATTAGCGAACTGCGTTTTAGCAGAGATGGACAGATAGCAAGATCAGGCTTGCAGGTAGTCCATAACACAACAGAGGCTGAGAATTCATCCTTATCCAGAGGGAGAGAGATAAGTAATAACACACCAAACACTGTGACATCATTTTTGCTACATTAAGAAATTAACATTATAACTCTAATTCCACAAGTCAGCCATTCTAATATTAATCTACACATATATCAGAGACTGTGTCACCTGCCAGAGATATAGAGACATTCCAAGTATCAGAGATCTAATGCAAGTTACTAATGTTTCTACAATTTTACCAATTTTAACTAGTTAATCTCACACACTATTTAATATTGGCAGAGCTGTGATTATTGTGTTAAAACATTGTTGATTTATATTTTTTACACATTGTGTGAGTGCGCTGTGGGTGAGTTTGGGCAACAGAGAATGCACATATGCAGCCATCTTGGTTATTCACTATTACCATTCACTGTAATGTTGTCTTTGATTATTATCTTACCCGTTGTCCCACTTATCCCGTTCAGAATCTCCCCATAGTTAAATCTGCCTTACCCATTTACTTTCCTCAAAATAAACACCCAGTTGATTAATTGTAACCACAGTGTGTCCATTATTATTCAGAGGGTCAGTGTGGTCCGGTACAAGGGGCTTCCAGAGTGAACCCCTGGTAGATTCAGTCACAGTCCGCATCCCACTATACTGTGCATAAGACTTGGGTGGAGGCACTGAGGAGAGAGAGACAACATCTCACCATCCCTTGGAATGCTAGGGAAAGGGGTGCTACATGCATATCTTCAAATACCACTTTATTAGGTACACCTGCACACCTATTTTTTTTAAGGTGGCAGCAAGTGGGGTGTTCCAGAAGCAAAGCCAAAGGTTGAGGCGTTCAGCAGACAGATAATATCCAGGGACAGGCAAAATCAGGCAACAGGTAATCAACAGAAGCTTAGGTTTCAGCAACATAGTAAAATGCAGGGCATGAACACTATAACCAGAAGGGAGGCTAAGCCCATCCTGCTATTTAAAGTACAGCAGATAATCAAGACCACCCCAGTAGAGAAAATAAGTGTCAAGGTTCTCAAGGTAAGACCACGGAGAGAAAGTAGGTGAACGAAGGGGTTTTATTAGAGACACAGGTAATACAGGTTCAGGATGCAATAACTGGTAAGGCAGTAATATAACCACAGATCTCAACAGCGGAATAGGCAATACTGTAAAGCAATGGTGAGAAGCAGTAGTCAGTGGGTTGCAGGGTGGATACCTCTGGAAGAGGGGGAGAGGTAAGTAGCCTGCGGATTGCAGGGTTGGATACCTCTGGAAAGGTGGAGAGATGAGTAGCCTGTGGGTTGCGGGGTTAGATACCTCTGGAAAGGTGGCAAGACGAGTTGCCTGATAATGCTGAAATACTTGAGTGCAGACAGCAGGTAAAGGTGGAAGTAGGCTGCACAAGTTACACTGAGAAGCAATGAGCTGCAGAGGGAAAAAGCACAGAGATCCACATAGATGTATAACTCAGGAACAGGATAGATGAAGCTGTGTCTGCTATGGAAGACAGGTACCTAGGTAAGTATAAAACGGAACAGTAGTCAAAGGCGAATGCTTCCTATCAGGTTGAGTGAACTGATGATCTGGCCCAGACTGCTGGGCGAGGCTGTCTTTTAAGGAGTAGCAGCAGGTGTAAATCATCCTGAGAAAACAAGCTTAGTTCAGCAGTAAGGGAAACAGTTCAAGCGCCACAGTGGCCCCTTTGGTGGTATGGTGGTACTGCAGGCTAAATACATCCAGAAGGTCCAACATAGCTCCTGACAAACAGGAGCTGTAGGAGGTAGATCGTGACAATAAGAGCATGTCACATATCCATCAGAGCGGACGGAAGAAGCGGCAACCAGCTGGGCCACAGCAGAGCGACAGCCAGTAAACAGCATCATATTCCAGCATTAGCATTCCAACATTCCATGGCGGCACGGGAGATTCACAGCATGAATATGCAGCTGACAGATCTGCAGCAACTTCATAATACTATTATGTCAACATGGACCAGAATCTCTTCCAGCACCTTGTTTAATCCATGCCACAAAAAATATATGCTGTTCTGGGTGCAAGGGGGTGGGGGGGGGGGGGCGGTTGTACCCAGTGCTAGAAAAATTTTGAAATATAATTTTATTTAAACACAAAAAGTTCCAATAGTTATCTATCTGCATTACATGGGCATCACGGTGGCGAAGTGGTTAGCACACACACAGACAGAGAGTCTAGGATCAATTTGATTGCAGCCATTTAACCTACTAGTATGCTTTTGGATTGTGGGAGGAAACTGAAGCACCTGGAGGAAACCCACGGAATCGCAGGGAGAACATACAAACTCCACACAGATAAGGCCATGGTCGGGAATCAAACTCGTGATCACAGTGCTGTGAGGCAGAAGTGCTAACCACTAAGCCATTATGCTGCTCACTCCACTTATACATGCAAGTTTCTTCATAGGATGAGTCTCTTAAGCTTAGTGAGTTCTAAAACATCCAGGTCAACCATCCACTGAACAGACAGAGTGAATGATATCATCCATTTAGAGCTGCATAACCTACAGAAATAAGTTATGTATGAATTTTATTTCCTATAGATACACAGGTGTCTCTATATGAAATAAAGTAAGAACATATCTCCCAACATCAATAGGTGCCCTGGAGGAGTAAATGCCCCTCGGTAGCCTGGCTGGATTCCTGTGTATGAGTGCTGGGATTCAACACTGTTAAGCTGGCTTTCCCCTTGAACACTGACTCGGTGGGCTCAGATTTTCTTGAGCAGAAGCTTGGAGAGGAATTTTGGGAGGTAAACAGAAATGTTGATATGAATGGACTTTGAAGTGAAATTTTCACTCTCTCCACAATGTGTATCTTCAGGTGGATCTGCAAAACTGGACACAGAGTGACTTTTCCAGCAGAGTTCAATGGTCCAAGAAGTGTTCATGCACCTAAATATGTGCTTGACAGAAAAATAGGTGGACAAATATAGAAGCAATGAAAGTACAATTTGTTTCCAAATAAAGGATAATAATAAAATAATAATAATAATAATAATAATTGTGTATGACTTTACAATCCCTTATCAGATTCATAATTACTTGAACAACCTATTAAGTTACTACTCATGATAAAAATAAGAAATCACACTTTACTTTAGGGTACACTAGGTTACCAGTACTCAGACAATATAGATCTAACAAAAACAAATATCTTTAACAATTCTGGTAAGAAAATATTTAAAAAGCAAGTGAGACATCTTGTGGTAATTGTTCAAACTACAGAGGAAAATGGTAGGGAAAACTGCATCCCTTGCTTCTTTCTGCTAACCTGCCGATGTACGAAATTGCGAGTTGATAGTAAATTGCCAGTAAAGCATTAAAGTGATGTAACCAAAATCGGCACGCTACAAATTGCGGCCCTACTTTTTTTTGCAAACACGTCCAAGATTGCTGAGAAAATTGCCAGAATTAACACGCTGCTTTGGTTAGGCGAGATTAGCAAACACATCAGCTTTCCACTGTTGGCCAGTGCATGCTGCCATTTATAGTACCAAAATTATGTACTTTAAATGTTTTCCCTATCTAGAAGTATTAAGTGTTGCACATAATAAAAAAAATATTATTGCCCCACTGGTAATGAAATCTTCCATTACATATAATCATTAAGATAATTAATAATCATTTTTGTCCCTTGTGATTACCCTTATAATTAAAACTTATATTGTGCCTCCAGTTATGTTAAGAATGGCCAGATAGCTCTAACAGCATGCTTTTTCTCCTGTTGAATCTCAGGCGCGTTTCTGTTGAGTTTTTGAGTTTGATTAAACTGCTGGTGGGATAGGTGTTTTAACATTGACACACAACTCCGGAGATTGGATTTTGGAATGTCAAAATCAAAGATTAGTACATATGGCGATTTTGCACAGATTTAAAATTTTAAACTATTATAAGCATCCTTCTTCTCCAGCAGTTACGTTTAGGTAGACAGTGTTTCTGTTGTTGTACACTTCTTCCCCTTTTGTACAATGAACTACACTATGCTCCAAGGAATACCTTGACAATTATCTTGTATCCTTCCCCATGTTTCTGCGGCTCTTTAATCACATCGCTGACTTTTAATGCTCTTCCACCTTCATTTCAAATATTTTTCAAGACTCTACCACGCTGTAGACAGCAGTTGATCCATCCATCTACTCTTCGTACACAGGTGGAGTTGATGAACAAATTTAGTGACTTTTAGGTAAAGGATTGCACCACTGGATGTTTTATTTGAGCTCTCAATGAGGTTGGCATGTTTTTTTAGTAATTTGTACAAAGAGTTTTGGAATATTTGCTTTCATTTAACATGATACTCAGTACTTTGTGGATCAATAGAAAATCTATTGAAACAATTATTGGAAATCTATTGAAAAATATATTGGGCTGAATAGTTTTTCAAGGCACAGTATCTCCTATAAATTACACTTGCAATTACACCCATATTAAACACAGGCAATGTTAGTTACCTATATTGCAATATATGTTAAGACGGTAAACTCCTGCTAAAATCTTCCTTATTTGGTCACAAACTCCGTATTTAGCAAACATGGATATATTGTGCACCCCACATCCAGTAAATGAAAACCGGGGTGCAATGAGATTGTGACACAGTCGGACAATGTTGATGCAGTAAGTTGATACAGTAGGTACTTATTTACTCTGTTTTAAAACTGGAATGTTAGTGCAATATATTGTAATACAGGTCAACCTGACAAACTGGTACCAAATTTCTTCCCATTTGACCAGTCAATACCTCAACTAAACACTGATGAAATCAGAATTTTCCCCACAAATTTGAATGTGCTTTTAAATGAATTTAGTCTTATCTTCACACAGCTTATCAAGTCAAGTATTCCCCAAGTAATTGCTTGGACACCAAGGAAATGATCTGACACTACCTGGAGCAGTGGGGGCACTACAAAAACACTTTTGACCTAATTTAAAAGAGGAACACTTTTATGTTTACTGTGGACAGAACCTTATCTCTTGTAAATTAAACAAAGTGATTCTATGCTACCGCTACTCCATCTTCTTTGCTGAACTTTTGGGAGTTTTTCGTGAGGCAGTTCTTGGTTCTATTAATAGAATAGTGAGATTTCCTCTGGATCTGGGTAGTTCAACAATAAAATACAGGCGGTGGACATGATGGACACCCAAGATCATGAAGATAAAGTGGGGAGATGAAGAGCATGAATAGTTGTGTTCAGAGCACAAGTATACAGTAATTTGCATATATAAAGACATATTGATGAAATTAAGGCCACCAAAAGAAGTGGGACAGTAGTTCCTGAGTCTTACGGATCCCATGGAGTCTGCAGGCTTAGAGTCATGAACCAGTAAGGTATTTCCAATCTTATTGATTCTGAAATGAAAAATGTTTTTCAGAGATCAAGAAAAATTTATGTAAGGTAATAATAAGTCTTCCTCTTTGATCGCTAATATTCCATCCAATCACGAAATCTGTGATACTCTTACCTGCAGCGTAGTAAAACACTCTGAACAATGATGGAATCAGACCGGGGAGGCTGGTTTGTTTTTTCGGAGCCAGGGTATGGCTCAACGACTCAAGGTGGATATTTTTATTAGGATGACATAGTACTGAATATTTTTCATAGCCTCTTTTGATAATATACAAGAGATCAGGAGGGTAATTAACTCTTACACCTCCATTATGTAATACGTTAAATTGTAATATTAGTGGTCTGACAGATTCAAATGTGTGATATTTTGAATGTGTGTGATCTTTGTATTTATGTGTGTATGCCATTTTATTTTATTTATGAATATTGTGCTCATTGTAAGTTCAATATATACATCCAATTGAAATAGGATAGAACATTGGATGTTAGATACATCATAGGTATCATAGGTGCTATTAATATAAGCATTTTGTGAACATTAACAACTTTAGCCACTTTATTTATTTACTTTTAGTTTGTTGCACATTAGTTATGGACCAATGAACGTTTTAGATGCACATATGGTAGAACCTACCACTTAACACATCCAATTATGAGAGGTCTATTTAAAGCACACAGCCGTTACAAATACATTGCGCTTGAAAAAGTTCTGTGTAATGGAATGAAACGTGTTGAGCTGATATAACTTTATATGGTTCAGCAATACGGCTCCAATAGCCTTGTACATCGTCTGACACTTTATTGTGGTAGTTGTCATGGAGGTTCTTTTAATAGAGTTGCTTTTTATATTTACATTCACCTGGCTGATTCGCCCATTAGTCTTACTGGAGCCACTGGCAAGGGCACTTATACACACTGACACGTGCAGTAGGCTTCATTCGGGCTGTACGTATTCAGACATCAGTGCAGACTGTGAACAGAAGATTGACTTTGCCTTTTTACATGTAAGTGACTGATTTCTCTTTTTACTGTGTTTTATACGATATATTGACTGAACCCTTCCTGCTATATTCTATGTGGACTTGAATGCTTTATTCCGGGGCGTTATCTCCATATTGAGATGGATCATACTCTGACACTTGTATGAACTACTATTGGATCAATATAGGACAGGAGTGAAATTGGATTTTTCCCCCAACGTACGACAATGGTCAATTGATCTCATTACTTCAGGACAGTAAGACTGTTATTATCCGCTTAGGATTATATTAACATTCCACATATGTTGCTGTTACTTATTCAGTTTTCACTCTTGATTATGTATGCAATCTCCTGTATTTGCTGTGCGCTATAATTTTATGCTATAATGATAGCAGAAATACATGTATTGTCATCATCATCATCATCATCATCATCGACATTTATTTATCTAACGCCACCAAATTCCGTAGTGCTTTATAATTGGGAACAAACACCATAATAAAACAATACTGGTTGACAGACAGAGAGGTAAGGTGGCCCTGCTTGCAAGCATGCAATCTACCTGTATCTATGTATCTCTTCCCGTCAGCGCTAATAGACTGGTCTGCAAGGTTGGAATTGTATATGAATATGGATAATCTGATACAATCGTCCGATGATCTGGGAAAGGTGGCTGGAATTTAAAGACACTCAGAAATATGCTACAATATTCAATTAATTGCCCAGATGAGGGTTTTGAAGACGTACTCCTAAACTCATCATATTATGCAACTTGCCTTGGCCGACTATATTACTGCATGCACTCATTCAGAAAACTCCATCTCAAAGACTGTCTCTGGGAGGTTCAATGCAATTTGTTTTGGCTATTTTTTGGGTCGGGGAAAACTGCAAACTATAGCCCCAGGTTGCTCACTAGAGCCCCAGAATGTACTAGAAGGCTCCAGAAAATTCTTGGGGAGAAAGGGGAGGAGCCAAAAAAAACTGGCTAGTATGACTGCTGGCTGAAATAATTGAGAATCTTTCCACAAAAAACCATCGAGAGCTGTTGCTGAACTATTGCCTCATAGATGTTTGGAGCAAAAGTATGTAAAAGCCCGATCTAAAAGCCAGCCCAGAAGGATGCACCTTCAGAGTATAGGAAAAGACCAAGCATGAAACTGTCCATGAGATGTCAGAAGGACTCATATGAAGACATATAACTTTATTTTGCTTTACTATGTTCAAGTTTAAGTGAGACATCAAATTGTGTTATTAAAACTTCTGACTAGAGCTGCAATGTTGCTATTGAGAGGTTATGCTGCTGTCTGAAGGAAGAGTTTATTCCAGCCAAATCTGCTGTATTTAAAATTATCTGCAAGCTGATAAAGTGTGCAAGGGAGATAGAGAGAAATTGTTTGTCGCAAGAGTCTGTCTATATTGCATCAGAAGTTTGATTCTGTTGTGAAACTACCTAAAATGGTTGCTAAGGAGAGAATTGCAAGTCGTTTAACCCTACAGTTACTGGGAGAGATCTGCTTATTCTATTAGTGGAGACTGAGTTCTTTACACTGATATCATTTATTGTGCAGAATTGCTGTTATATTTGAACTTAGCTCAGGGGTCACACATGTGTCAAGTTGATTACTGTTTTCATCTTGTACAAGTAACAAGTAAATTAGCTTCATGTGTCAGCTGAAACTTCTCTTAAACCTAAACCCCTTTGGTTCTGTTTATAGTAAAATAACTATAGTCTACAGTCATTTCTTCTAAAACATCTAACTCAAACAAGCTGGATTAATCCTTGTTACAGCTCTACTGACTTTTGTGTGATAAGTATAATCGTTATAATTGCACTAAAAGTATTGTGATTGATTTGTCTAGATAATGCAGCATTTAGTGTAATTGTCTAATTAACCTGTTAGCAACGGTTGTCTCTCAAAAGTATTTATCCAGTGAAACTCATTTCACTGGATAAATCACAGTGCCTAACTTCAAAGTGAGATATATTTATGCAGTGACCTGTGTGTTATGGTGATTTATGTTTACATATTGCCGATATTGATGAACCAAGATTCCTAAAATTGTTATTTTGTGACATGTTGAATAACATTGTATATTGATGGTATCGTAGTATTACTTCCCTATACCACCGCTACTTATCTGCCACTGTAGTAAAACATTATTCCACAAAAGAAGAGAACAAACACATGAGTTTATGTAGTTTTAACCCTGTGTTTCTTGTTTTATTCCAACACTACTGGGGGACCTTCGCCTCTCTACCATACCCCTGGACCAGTAGAATCCTTCCTTACTCTATTTCTGGGGTGCCAACCATCGACTCCATTACACAAGCACCTTTCCTTTCCCTTTCTCTCCTTCCCTTCTTCACTACCTCCCCCATATCTTTCTTGTTTTGTTCTGGGTTGAAGAACTCACAGAGAGAAAAGTATAATATGGGAATGGACTTGAACATAAAGTTCTGGAAAAGGAAATATTATTTAGGTAGTTGACAAGGAAATGGTATGAGCATGAAATGAAAGCGCTTTAAAGATGAAATGATGGAGGAAGGTGTATAATATAGAGATAGGGTTGATGATAAAAATGTTGGGGAGAAGAATGAAATTAGAGGGTTCACAAAAGCAGTGACATTCTGTATAGGAGAACTTATTTCATAAGCAGGGGCAGGCTGGTCTGGGGGGCAGGGGGGCATTTGCCCCCTGGGCTGGTCGCATAGTGGACTATCTTGGGCTGGGTCACTGGGCTACCTGCATTTTTTACCTTTAAAATAGGCTGCTGAGTCGAGTCTTGCCCCCCGGGGCTAAAATTTGCCAGCCCTCCCCTATTCATAAGACAGGTATAACAGTCTCTAAACATATACAATCATGCAGCTGTAGTTGCATCATAAGAAAAGCTGTAGCATACAGTATCATTCAAAGTTTAATGGTTAAAATTGTATTTTAGTAATTACATTTGTATTTTACACAAAAAAAGATTGATAATGTGTGAGAATCAACAGCATGGTTCTTGGAGCCATTTTTGCTGAGAGAGCGTTGCATGATGGGATGCTGCAAAAACTTCCAAAACAGAAGCAAAATATTTCCTTGTTTTGTTTCCCATGAAAAGTTAATGACATTCCTGGCGGTGACAGGTGATATATTGTGCTCCCTCCCTACAGGTTTACTGTTGAAATTAGAGGAAAATAAAAGGTTGCAGTTAGATTTTCAGGACTACAGTTTGGCATCCACTATTATTGTTCTTTTTTCCTTTGTTGAAACAATGTTTCTGTAGTGCTAAACAGTTCCCAGTTTTTGCTGTAGAGTCTGATAACTATAAATGACATACATGACAACTTTTGGAAGTGCACCTCTGGGAGTTCCCAGAGGGGGACTGGGCGTAGGGGGCGGGGCTTGTTGAATTGCATAATTTTTGGCCCCACCCCACAACACAATGTTTCTTGCACGTCTTTTTTACAGCAAGGGGCAAAAATGACGCAATCCCCTCCTGCGATCCTGCCCGCTTCACTAGGAAGAGTAGCAGATACAGGAGGATGCCCCACTCTCCCGGGAGTCCAGGAGACCTACCCGGAATTTGGGGGTTTCCCGAACATTCCGGGAGAGTAGGCAATATAATGTTTTGTGTTTCTCCACTGTGTAGCAGCAAAAAACTGAATAATAAAAGTTTTGTCATTTTATCAGTTTTCTTATACATGGAAACAAAATCCTTAATTTCCTAAATTAAGAGAAGTCACAATTTAAATCCATAATTTGTGCCAGAAGACTTGGTGGCGGTGCAAATCCAAAAATAATGAACAAATTAAAGCAAAAGTATAGCAAACAATACGGTATGTTTACTAAAGTAAAGAAAATATATTTCAACCACTGTGATAGTGTATTGATCAAAGAAAAACTTTATATTTATCTCCAGGTTTGAATTTGATTGTACACCACATTATAGGAGATAAGTAAGTTAGTACTTGTCTCTTTCATGTAAATCTTTCCCCTGCAAAGTAAATTTGATTTTTAGGGCTACATTTATAACCTGGCACATAACATTCATGCTAACATTCTGCATAACAGGATCCCCATCTAACTCCATGCAATTAATATGCCCTGTTACAAATTGCATCCACCTCAACTTTTTCTTCGCTCATTTAATCTTGAACTATACAGTTTTAACCACACCCATTGGGGACACATGATGGAAATACGAAGCCATTAATCAATCTGTTGCTTTCTGGTGTAATACTATTATTACTACTCAATAAGAGTAACTGAAAATAATTAAACGAAAAATGTCAGTGTCATAAATTTCTTCTTAGCTGTACTGCTTTCGCTAACCCTTTGTATAGATAGCAGAATACCATCATTTCCTATTGTTTAAACATTTCATACATTTTCCAACATCTATTCCCCCCTATAGTCCTTGTCTGTTTTGATCTTCAGCATATACCTGTAGGTCGGACCATAATCATTGACTTAGAGCAATCTCCAGTACAGACATTCTTCCAGTAGATAAAGCTTTTTGCGTTCAGCTGGACAAGGTAGCAATTATCAAACCACCAGCCACTATAGGAAGCTGCACAGTGACTGGCGCTCCTGTCCTGATCTTTGTCCTTGGTGGAGAACTTCATGTTGTCATGCACACTGTTTGCCTCATAGGTGGCAAGGTTGTCTCCTGCAGTGCCCGAGTACCTCCCTAGTCGCAATGCATATCCATTTTCTTCTTTGTCAAGGCTGAAGATATCATAATCAGCATGCCACTCCTTATCTGCCTTGTCTGTAAGTAGGAAACGTACCATGTAGACCCTCTGTGAGGTGAGCAGGTGAATGTACTCATTACCCAGCCAATAATCCTGCATCACATTTCCAAAGCCATACTTGAAGGTTGTCCAGGACTCATGCCAAGTGATTTCAGTCTTAAAGGAGTTCCGCTGTACTACAGTCCAGCCTTTGCCATCCTCGTCCACATGGCAGTAGACTACCAGAGGAGTTGATGTGTGGGGCTTGATTACATACACACCACTGGGGCTGTCCTTTGGCAGTTTATCACAGTCTATTGGGAAACCTAAAACGCCAAATAATTAAGGTTGCATGAAAAAATGCATTGTTTCTTTATCATGGCTGTATGAGACAAAAAACTTAGATTTAACAATACAAAAATAGAAAAAGTATAGAACATTAACATAAGCCATTTTTCTGCAGTCCTTGACAGTCTCCCTGACAGTCCTCAATGAATGCTCAACTTATTAACCTCAATACATGAATATGAAATGCCTCCTGGTTAAGCTGCATAAAATAGATGCCACTGTATGTTAGATTAAATCAGCTTGTCCCTCTTTTTAAAATGCAATGCAGTACAGTACAATACCTGGGTTGTGCACGCAGACAATTCAGGCTGAGCAGCTTTAGTAGTTATCGAGAGTACTCTCGCCCAAGGACATGCTGGGACATAGTTTCCATTCCAAGAATGCTGTAACATTTGGTAGCAACAGTTGGATTAGCCTGCTTAAGGCCAAAGAAGGCTTAGGATGTGTATTGGTGGCCTTTCAGGTAGTTGGGACACTAGAGGGAAACACTGTTCTTGTGTGGCGATCCCCAATCTCTATAGGCCTGAGTCATTAAGGAGAGCAAAGCATAAAGGAGGAGTAACTTTGCACCTGGGCAAAACCATGTTGCATTGGAGGGGGGGAGGGGGTAAATTTAAAGACAGATTTATAGATGGGATATGGCATGTCCTAGGTCATCTTTAAATTTCAGTGTAAAAATATAAAGCTATCAAGTATTTGTGTATTACTTTAAAAAACAGCCAGTATTTCCTTATGTGCAAAATAATAAACTAATTTGCACCCCTTGCCAGGCGCGGGCTGGGAGAGGGATGGCCGGGGGGCACACAAGAGTCCGCATCATATTACAGGGGATGCGGCCGCCTGTGCACTGACGCGGCCGCATCTGATGACATCGGATGCGGCCGCGGGTGGAGAAACTGTTTTTTGCATCCGGGGGGCGGCCGGCCTACCCCCCGGCCCTAATAGGCGTCTAACCCAGCGGCCCGGGGGGCAGCCAGCCCGCCTCTGCCCCTTGCATTATAACATGGTCTGTCCGGAAGCAAACTTACTGCTTTTTTTTTTGCTTTGCTCTCCTTAATGACTCAGGTCCTAAATGTGTAACATAAGAGATACTGAGTCAGGGAAATCAATTTCTAACCACAAAGCACTAGTAACCTGGAACCTAAAGCATCCAAGAGAAGAGCTAGGGGAGGAATCAAAGAAGAAAGATATGCAAGGGACAACTCTAATCAGGCCTCCATTCCCCCGTGAAGTCCCCCCCCCCCTCCGCAATCCAAGGAGACTACAGCGCGCCGGGGAAGGACTGCAGTGAAAGTGCTCAGCAGCATTGATCGCGACGGGGGCGCCCCCGCCCCCGACCGATCAATAATGTTGTTGAGCACTTTCAAGGGCCCCCTGGATGCCCGAGGCCCCTGGGCTGTAGCCCAGTTAGCCCTAGGGTTAATCCGGCCCTGACTCTGATCCTTGGGGAAGAGTCTCTCTCTGAAGAACTATCAGTGATTCTGCTGCACTATTACAGGAACATCTAGTTCAGGAAGTCCCAGTCCCGTTCTCGTTCCCTTTACCTGCAGCCAGCATTTCTCTATTGGAGAGGCCATACCAATACTAGAGTACTAGGAGTACTAGGACATCTCCACATTGATACAGAAATGGATACTTAAATAAAAATGGCTCAGGTGGTGGTGGACCAAAAAAATACATTCCCATGGCTTTTGTGATGATAAATTGATAACAAGACCACAGGTATGTAGTAGTGGGGTTATTGTAATGTTTGGGAATGAACTAGGGAATGGGATTGCACAAGAATTTACTCTTTGAAGCTAAAGTTTCCCTTAGCATCTCTTTTTCTCTAGTCATCCATCAGTATTACACTCAAAGGTCAGTCAACCTGGCGATATACCACTGGTAAGCATTTTATCACATGACTGACTAGAAAGGTACCTAGACTTGGGTGAGGTGGATTGGAAAAAACTTGCCTATGTATGATGCAGATGAACTGTTTGACCAGCTGGTTGGCCTGCATTGTATCCACCCTGGATTAAATAAGGAGTACTGGCAGATACTCATGACCAGAGCAGCTCAGGAGAGGTCAGCCTTCACCACCCATTTCTGCTCTATAGGCCTGATTCAGATTGGATCGCAAGTGTAAATGTAACTCGTGACTGGAAATGGTATTCATATGTACTCCAAATTCAGAGTTGCAGGTAAGTCAATTGGATAATTGTATTACGCTCCGATTTTTAACCCCATTCTCCATCTCACCTCAGTAACCTATCTTTTTAAACATGTGCTCATATCCCCAATCCAAAATAAATGTTGCTTGACCTAGACTTTCCCTCCATCTACCATCTATCCTGCCCTTTAGCTCCAAACTACTTGAGTGGCTTTTTTACAACTGCCTATCTTACTTCTCTCATCTCACTCCAAATATGCTTCTGACTCTCACCTAAATGATCAACAATCTACTTACAGCAAAATCTAAGGGGTATATTTACTAAACTGCGGGTTTCAAAAAGTGGAGATGTTGCCTATAGCAACCAATCAGATTTATTTAGTACATTCTACAAAATGATAGCTAGACTCTGATTGGTTGCTATAGGCAACATCTCCACTTTTTCAATCCTGCAGTTTAGTAAATATACCCCTAAGGGCCACTTCTCTGGATCTCTCTGCTGCTTTCAATACTGTTGATCATCCTATTCTCCTGCACACCCTTCATTCCATGGGTCAATGGTATTCTCAACTGTGTGTGTATATGTGTGTGTGTGTGTGTGTGTGTGTGTGTGTGTGTGTGTATGTATATATATATATATATATATATATATATATATATATATATATATATATATTAGTGCATATTTACCAAAGGGACAAAACTGTGCTCACCTCTTTGCCGTGCTTCATTATCATCTTCAGCAGCTTCCACCACAGTCAGACACAAAATGCAGGCAGCCAGAGACCAATATACTGCTTCAAGTCGAGGACCTGTAACAGGCAAGAGTAAGACGGTATGAGAGAGAAAGGCTGTACCTGTAGTAAAGAGTAAGAAGACAAGGACGACAGATAAAGGAAATGAAGAGAGCACTGTTTTGCAAAGTACATTATAAGTGCTGCGCTAGTAAGGAAACAGCCCAGTCTTCCCAATGTGAACTTAAGCCTGTTGCGGGTCTGTAGTAATCTCACCCATTGCTTACACTGGAGATTTTAAATGTACCACAAAATTACTCTTAGTATATAAATAATATAGTTAGTCTCCTCCCAAGACCCAACCACCAAAGCAAGAAGATAAAGGTGATTAGTATTAGCAATCAAAGTATCACAAAGTCCATTTAGTATCTTTTGTTGTGTTTTACTCAGTGTTAATGTTTAATTTAATTGCAAGTTTAAAGGTACAATAATATTTAGAATGGAGAGTTGTATAAACATGTAACACCTTGTAACCCCCTTTTCACAGGTTATGGTGGAGTAAGTCTACAAATAGGCCTTAGTGTTTACACCAATCTCTATAGGTACATCTAGCCTTCCCCTCATGGTACCCTTGGCAACCTCAGACTCTAAATACTTGGGCTCTGTGAGTGGAAGTGTGAAAAGGGTCCTTGCACATGCAAGTCTGGAAACAGGTGGATAGAGGAACGACATAGACACAATATTACAGTTTACAGTAAAGTTGGTATAATCATGTGCGCCAAACATTCTTACAATAAAATCCACTATATATTGTATAATGTACTGTGATGAGACCAGGTCCCATTGGGATAAAATCGGATCAACCCAGTCTGTCATGAGTGGGCCTGACCGAGGACATCGGTTTCCTTGTACTGTTATTAAATTTCATCCGGTGGACAGTTTTGGTACTACATGTGTCCCAGGAGGGAGGGGGAGGTTGTCACAGGAATCTTGGATCAGCTGAAGCTACTGTGACATCACAAAGTAGTGTAAGGGGTTAAACAGGGAAGGATCTGGCCCTTATCTAAACACAGGGGGCTGATTGTATGATATTTGTGGATGTGACATGAAGCACCTAATCCAGCAATAAGCTGCTATATGTTGGCAAAGCATACTGGGACTTGTAGTTTCACAACACCTGGAGTGTCACAGGTTAGCCAGCACTGACCTAACCCCTCAGACTTGTTTGCAGGGAAACCACAGGGGTGCCTTTCTTGAAAACACACTCCTTACCACACCCAGATCTATGCTGTTATTACAAATGACTGTGGACTGTTGAAGAGGGCGGTGGGCCAAGGAGAGAGAGGAGTAAAAACACGGGACACGGGAAAGGAGAGGGGTGTGTGTGCCGAGACTTTTGAAGGCGAAGAAACTCTGACTGGGAGAGGGTTATTGAACTCTACCAGGGGACAAATACTGGTTGGACATTGCTATCCCAGAGAGGAAGTTTGTTGGACCCTTATTCCATCGGGAGTCAATCATGATCCAGAGGAAAGAGGTGAGCCTACTTGGAGTAAAGAGATTTTTACTCTGGGTTCCACTAAGCTAGTGGAGAGTTGGCCGAGTGACCGGGATGAGCAAGATTGGAAAACAACTATTGTGACCGGCCCACTCGCCATCCTGTGGAATAACTTTGGGACTCGTCTGTGGCCTAACTGGGACTCTGTGAAACTTCCTGTGTGGTGAGACCTCTCCTATGAGCTGTTTGGGTGTTTTACTGCCACTGGTTATTAACTAACATATATATATATTTGGTGGGGTGAGTATTTCTCCTTTGTGAAGCACTGTTTTTGCATTTACTTTGTGTGAATACTTGTATGAATAAAGGGATCATTATCTCTTTCTTGCCTCCTTACCTGTGTGATTCTGTGATCCTAGAGGGACAGGTATCTAGTGAATTTAGGTTCTAACCCTGGTGTCCTCACATTTACTATAACAACTCCCACACAAGTTTCTAGGTTAAAAAAAAGATAGAAGTTATAAATAACACAAAATCCTGATTTTATTTCTGAGTAAGAAAATAACAATAGCAAATAATGATACATCAAACCTGAACTGGCACCTGTGACTGGATGGACCTCCTATGCCACCTTGTCCATTATTGCTGGGAAATGGCTGGGCTTGCCTTGCCACCATCCCCTTTCTTTATCCCAAATTGTGCCCCCCCTGTCGCAGTAGGAGGAGCCTGCTGCCACCACTAGGCTCCAACACAGGCGCCTACAACCGCTTCGTTCTGGGTAACTTTTACTGCTGGTGTACCCCCTTGCTGGGCACCTGGGCTGGTACTCATGACCTCTTCCTGTAGAGCTCTTCCACGGTTGCTGTGGATTGTTTCCCCCTGGCCTATCATACTGGCCAGAACTGCAGGTAGCAGGCAGAGTACTGGTACTGGAAAGCGGTGTCCCAACCGCAGAAAGCCGGATAACAGATTAGATTGATCTGATCTGTAGATCACAGGAATTACAGCAGGTAAGTAGTCGTCAAAGCAGGATCTTGAAGCAATGATGTTTATTAGCTCCAGTAGTCCTATTAAGGACAGTTACACACGCTAGTATGTGGTAATAGCGATCTTTCCAGAATTTACATATGGTCTGTCTTGATCTTGTTTTCTCTAGACTATGCTTTCCCCTCTCGGTTTATCACCTTATCAGTTACTCGCTCACTCCCAGTTCTTTAACCACCCTGCTGTCAAACTCTTCCAAGCCTCGTCATATCCGCAGGAATATTAACTCTATTGATTTTCAACAGTTTTCCACCTCTCTCCAATACCTTCTCTCCCCAATTTCTAAATTCTCCTCCCTGATATGGCAGCTCCTCATTTTCACCTTACCCTAGCAACAGCCCTTGATCAAGTGGCTCCAGCGACTCTTCATACTTTGCATAAACTTCGTTGTCAAAGATGGGACACTAAAGTAACACAAAATCTACAAAACTTTCTCGTACAGCAGAACATCAGTGGAGTAAATCTTGTATCTCTAATAATTTCAGCGCATATACTACCAATCATATCGAAAAGCTCTGGACACTGCTAAACAAACATACTTCCAATCTTTTATCTATATTCAGGCTTCTAACCCCAAATGCCTTTTAAACACATTTAAATCTCTTCTAAACCCTCTGACTACCATCAGTGCCCAGTATCTTGTTTCATATTTCAAGGACAAGACTTGCCGGGCGATGCTGTGGTGTAATTATGGTTAGTAAGAATCTGTGTTTATTTGGGGATGATTATTGAATCTGCAGCTATGTCAGTTTCCCCCATTTCAAAAGGGTAATTTACTGCATTTGCTTCTTCTTTTGCAATATCAGTGTAGAAATGTGTCCTCTTGTGTTTATAAAGGTTTACTAAATGGAGATTGAGAGTAAAATTAGTGTTCTAGAAAAGGATGGTCCCCTGTAAGTTGGGCTTTTTGGAGGGCTTTTTAGGATCGGGTTGGGCTTGTTTTTCACTAAACGGTTGCTTGTTTTTCTTT
The DNA here is from genome assembly GCF_038048845.1 of Mixophyes fleayi. NCBI lineage: Eukaryota > Metazoa > Chordata > Amphibia > Anura > Limnodynastidae > Mixophyes > Mixophyes fleayi. The sequence continues at coordinate 315,663,585 of NC_134403.1, read as the reverse complement.
TCAGAGTTGGCAACCCTGGTCCTGAGAGTTAATTGACATGTTGGGTAGAGTTTATGGCAATATGGGGCAGTGTAACATAGCTCATTGAAAACTACAATTCTCAGCAACCCTAAGCTGTGAGGGTCCAGGAAACGACATCAGAGTCTGCCATAAATTGGGGGTTAAGCACCAGAATCACAGGAAGAGGAGGAGATATGGAAGAGAGTGGCAGTTAGGAGATTGTTGTGTCATAGTCTGGTCAGGAGCGGAGCCACTTGCAACCATGAACCAGTTTCTGCATGTTTGCTGAGCCTGCGAAAGGGAGAGAAACACACAGAAAGAGAGTTTACTGAATGTTTGGGAGTCCTGGAGACAGTCAAAGGAGCTGAGGTCCCCACAATGCTTAGTCACTGGAGTTACTGAGAAAGATAAGAGTTCACAGTCTGTGTGAGTACTGTGAATGGAGAGTCCTGCCACCAGTCACCATAGCAGAGAGACTTTATCACTCATTGAGAGAAGAGCATCAGCCCCAATAAACACCAGTCACCATAGTAGCTAGACTTTATCACTTTAGTCACCAGTTTCACAGTGCAAGCTGCCATACTAATAGATAGAGCTTCTATGCTAACAGACTGGGCTACAAATTTGGTGACTAAGGCTATTAATCTCTCAGGCAAAGCTGCAAGAATATTACATCTATCTGCAAGACTCTCATATGGGAGTCTGGCAGAGAATAGCCTGACAGGAATCTTGTACAGGCTGCAAGAGAGGCATAGGGAATCCAGGTCCTGCACAAGGAGCAAGATAGCAGCTCAGAGAAGAGAAAGCAAGATGCTGGGAAAGAAAAGGTCCTAGACACACCCAGAGATCCAGGCAGAGTCCAGGAGTATATCAGTTGTCTGCTGCCTGCCCTGTTCCATTGTCGTTATTTTAGGTTCCTGCTGCTGATATTGCTCTTCCTCCTTTCACATTGACATATGGTAGGGAGAGTCACTGGAGGACTTTCCAGATCTTTGATTCGTAGTCAAAGAATCCTTCAACTTTTCAGAGTGAGAGTAATCAGCCTAACACAGCACTGCACCACACCCAGAGCAATTTTCCCATGGGATAGTATGTCTTAGACAGAGGTAATGCTTTATATTGCAATACACTGCTGGGACAACACCAATTAGGGACTAATCCTTACCTTTTCACTGCATCTACCTCCATTTGGAGCGGTATTCTTACAGTGTGCTTAATCTCCCATTACCCCATACGTTACAAAACTTTCCTCCCAGGAAATATAGATATTATCACCATTATTATTATTAATATATTTTTTTGGGCATTTTCTATACTATACACCTAGCATAGACAATAGTCAATGACTGTGCTCTTACTGTAAGACAGTACTGTTAGTCTTAGCCTGATATATGTTGTGAGTTACTATTATATTGAATTCGTACTAGTGTCAATACATTGTTGAAGGGGTCATCAACCCATGGCACACAGACCAGTTTTATCTGGCATGCTGGAGCTGCTTCACCAAAGAATCCAAAGATGGGCAAAATGGAGCTGTTGTGCATGGCTCATGGACTGCGTAGTGTAGTGGCCCCGGTACCCAATTTGGATACCGGGGCCACAATAAAAAAACCTTAACTGGTCTCAATTCCACTGCACAGCTATCTGGACTGCGTAGTGTAGTGGCCCCGGTACCCAATTTGGATACCGGGGCCACAATAAAAAAAACCTTAACTGGTCTCAATTCCACTGCACAGCTATCTGGACTGCGTAGTGTAGTGGCCCCGGTACCCAATTTGGATACCGGGGCCACAATACAAGACCTTAACTGGTCTGAATTTCACTCTACAGATGGCTGATCCTACATCCTCTGCAGCATATACAGGGTGTAGTTCTAACGCGTCAATACCTCTTGTTTTTGACGATGACAGGTCATTTTAATTAATTTTGGATTTGGCCCCAACATTGAATGTAGTTTAATATCTGATACGCATCTATCTGGACTGCGTAGTGGAGTGGCCCTGGTACCCAATTTGGTACCGGGGCCACAATATAAAACCCTCAACTGGTCTGAATGCAACGGCACAGATGGCGGATACCGGATGCACGTCTAACACCAAGATAGCAGTTAAGGCCGCAGTTATTTTTTTTTTGGAACTACAAAAAAACCAAAAACGTATCAATAGAAATGGCAGTTCGTCTTTTTTGGAAATACAGAAAGAAAGAAAGAAAGTAGTAATAGAAATGGCAGTTCCTCTTTTTTTTGAAATACAGAAAGAAAAAGAAAGTAGTAATAAAAATGGCAGTTCCTCTTTTTGGGAACTACATATAGAATGAAAATATAAATAGAAATGGCAGTTCCTCTTTTTGGGAACTACACATAGAATGAAAATATAAATAGAAATGGCAGTTCCTCTTTTTGGGAACTACATATAGAATGAAAATATTAATAGAAATGGCAGTTCCTCTTTTTGGGAACTACATATAGAATGAAAATAGAAATAGAAATGGCGGTTCCTCTTTTTGGGAACTACATATAGAATGAAAATATAAATAGAAATGGCAGTTCCTCTTTTTGGGAACTACATATAGAATGAAAATATAAATATAAATGGCAGTTCCTCTTTTTGGGAACTACATATAGAATGAAAATATAAATAGAAATGGCAGTTCCTCTTTTTGGGAACTACATATAGAATGAAAATATAAATAGAAATGGCAGTTCCTCTTTTTGGGAACTACATATAGAATGAAAATATTAATAGAAATGGCAGTTCCTCTTTTTGGGAAATACAGAAAGAAAGAAAGAAAGAAAGTAGTAATAGAAATGGCAGTTCCTCTTTTTTTGAAATACAGAAAGAAAGAAAGAAAGTAGTAATAGAAATGGCAGTTCCTTTTTTTGGGAACTACATATAGAATGAAAATATAAATAGAAATGGCAGTTCCTCTTTTTGGGAACTACATATAGAATGAAAATATAAATAGAAATGCAGTTCCTCTTTTTGGGAACTTCATATAGAATGAAAATATAAATAGAAATGGCAGTTCCTCTTTTTGGGAACTACATATAGAATGAAAATATAAATAGAAATGGCAGTTCCTCTTTTTGGGAACTACATATAGAAGGAAAATATTAATAGAAATGGCAGTTCCTCATTTTTTGAACTACACAAACAATGAACGTAGTAATAGAAATGGCAGTTCCTCTTTTTTGGAAATACAGAAAGAAAGAAAGAAAGTAGTAATAGAAATGGCAGTTCCTCTTTTTGGGAACGTAACAAGAATTAGAGCATTTTTTTTATTCAGAAATGATGAGTCTCTTTATTAGAGTTTAATGCCCCTTAAAACTCCTTTAAATAAAATAGTACGTATTCTAGGAGACCCTGTTTATATATTTAAATTGGTTCTGCAAAAATATGCATGATGATCACTGTACAGAGATCTGTAATAGAGCAGCGAATAAAGTGGCCTGATTAAAGGTCATGTAAGATCTTAAAGCACTCACAATTATATAGATACTGTATTCTCGTTAAAGACGCTGCCTAACGTGTATAAAAGTTGGCACTTATATAGCGCTTGCTTCACTGGGTGATGTGAGCAAGCGGAGTGTGTTAATATGTAGAGACCCTATCTAAACATTAATATGATAGAACAAATAGCAGCGCTGTATACGCTGTGTGTAGGTAAAGTAAGGATCTCAAATACCATGACACTCTGTTTAGCCTAATCCCTGACAATGTAATATCACGGAAAGCCTATATGATTATCAAGGCCAATGGCTAGCGTCTGCTAAATCAGACAGAGTATGCAGCGCACGTCTAACACCAACATAGCTGTGCCGGTGACATGGCCTGCAGGAATATCTCTGATGGAGATAGAACTAGGCCCCAAAGAGCACATAATGCCAAAAAAAGAGTTGCAAGATGGTATTGTCCTTGGGCCCTCCCACCCACCCTGATGTTGTTGAAATAGGACATGCACACTTTAACAAACCAATCATTTCAGCGACAGGGCCTACCAAACTACTGTGGCTGAAATGATAGGATGTCCCTAGGTGGCCAAGATCCTTACCCCTGCTTATTTGAGCTTTACATAAGCTACATATGGCCATACATTTGTTGTCCGGATTCGGATAAAAATAACTCCAGACAGAAGAGGTGGATTTTTGGGTCTTCTGACCAGGCATGACAATGGGCTTTTTCATCCCATGGACAACAACTGTTTCCCCCCCTGGTGGCTCATTTATGATAACCACATCAGCATCCTCCTCGTCAAGTTCCTCCACAACGCCAGCTACATCAATAGCCTCCTTGACACCTTGATTATCCAAATCTGAATCTACACTGTGGGTCATCCTTCCAGCATATGCAGAGGGTGTGCTGCAAATGGTGGATGGAGTCACCTCTTCCCGTACAGTGATGGGAAGGTCAGGCTTCGCAACCACCAACACCCTTGGACTCGCCTTGGGGATTTGTGATGTCATCTGTTTAGAAGACAGAGTTGTTTGCTGTTTTGTTGTTGTTGCTGACAGCATAACTCTCTTAAATTTGTTTGAGAGGGGGGGAGGAGGAGGGCTTAGATCCTTGGGTGAAGCTGAACCACTAGTCCTAAACACGGGCCAGGGCCTAAGCCATTCCTTGCCACTCCGTGTCGTAAATGGCATATTGGCAAGTTTACGTTTCTCCTCAGATGTTTTCAATTTTCTTTTTTTGCTAATTTTAGTCAACTTCGGGTTTTTGGATTTTAGATGCCCTGTACTAAGAGATTGGGCATCGGCCTTGGCAGACAACGTTGATGGTATTTCATCGTCTATGTCATGACTAGTGGCAGCAGCTTTAGCATTAGGAGGAAGTGGTTCTTGTTCTTTCCCTACTTTATCCTCAAAATTTTGGTACTTCATTATATGCAGCACAAGAGAGCGTACCCCTAAACCACACACACTGGGCAAAGCCTTTACAAATTATCTAAGGCACAGGAGAGTACCACTGGACTGTAGTTATACAGCAGTACCTATTTTTAGTGACAGCTGCAAGAGTGAACGTAGTGTGAATTTGAATTGAAATAGTACTACCTATTTTTTGTGACAGCTGCAAGAGTGAACGTAGTGTGACTTTGAATTGAAATAGTGCTACCTATTTTTTTTCAACCTAATTTTTTTATTTTTTCGTATAATTTTTTTATTTTTTTTCTATTTATTTTTTATAACTTTTTAATAAATTTTTTATAACTTTGGAATAATTTAGAAATAACAATGCCCTTAGCAGAACAGAGCACAGGACACAGCACCACTGGAATCAGCAGGACACAGCACTGCACAAAGCACCACTGGACTCAGCAGGACAGAGCACAGGACACAGCACCACTGGACTCAGCAGGACAGAGCACAGGACACAGCACCACTGGACTGGACTGAGCAGAGCACAGCACAGCACGAGAAATCACAGGACAAAGGACCACCTAACACACCCTCCCTCTTCCCTGATCAATGCCCGAGTGAAGATGGCGGCGGCAAGCGGGGAATTTAAAGGATCCGGGTATCGCGAGATCGGACAGCGGGATTATGAGTCAGAGCCTCGTTGTAAGTTTCGGAATCGGCGGGAATACCCGGACATCGCTCGGATCTGACTCGGAATCACACTGTTCGGGTGGGCTCGGATTCCAGACATCCGAGCCCGCTCATCCTTAATTGTGACGTATTCGTATTTCGGAGCTCGGTTCTCGCGAGGTTTGAAAAGCATAAATACCAGCCTCCACAGCAATCCATCGCCATTTGACAGAGGGAGAGAGCAGGGTTAGGTCACAGGCTATATTAGCGTAGGGACAGAGCAATTAGTGTACACATAACTGTTTCTATCCTAATCTCTACAATTACAATATTAATACCATTTGCAATTATTAGAGCAGTAATAGAGGAGGATAGAGGAGGTTTTTTTTTTCTTTTGTGGGCACTCCAAGTGCTTTTGGGGTGTCTCATATTCTGCAGTTTTTTACACTAAATTGTTCTGGCTATCAAAAAAAGTCATCTTTGTCAGCAATATCTATCTAATACATTATTTTGCACTGCAAGTGATTTGGGGTGTGCAATACTCCAGACATAAATTGAATTATACTCCGCACCAAGCTATAAACCCCTTAAGTATTAATAAATGAGAATATTAATATGGGGAGGTGCACCTATACTAATGCACAGGCGCGGGCTGGGATACTGCAGGCAGGGGGGCACACAGGCGGCCGCATCTCATTACACGGGATGCGGCCGCGTCATTGATGACGCGGCCGCATCCCGTGTCATGGGATGTGGCCGCCTGTGCGCCGACGCGGCCGATGCGGCCGCAGAAAAAAATCCTGAGAAATTGCCTCGAGGGGCGGCCGGCCGGCCTACCCCCCGGCCCTAAAAGCGGAAAATCTGAGCGGCCCGGGGGGCCGATGCCCCTCTGTTCCCCGGCCCAGCCCGCCCCTGCTAATGCATCAGTATAATATATAGAACAAAGAGAGAGAATAGTATTGAAAGGGCACTCTTTTGGACAGATAATGATATGGATATGGCAATGTAAATTAAAATGAACAACCTTTATTAGTGTTTATTAAAATAGCCAAGCGAAATATTAAAAATTGGAATTGAATGAAGTGCTAATAAACCTAACTATGAATCAGTTAAAAGGTAGACAAAAACTACCTCACTGGTCTGCTATTTTAATTGATATCTCTAATGCTGATAGAGAAAACTCCATTTGGTGTATTAACAGAAATGCTGTGGAGTATATAGAGGAGCCTGTACTTGTTCCCTAATAATTGGTCCAGTCACGGGAGACAGGAAGCGACCCGCTAATTAAATTTAATACTTAGATTGAACCCTCTATCATTCAATAGCTTCCTATATAGAAAAAGGTTCAGTAACCTATCCGTGTATCTGGTAAAGTAAGCTATAAGGGTAAAATATGTACACTGTAGACTCAATAGTATACTGCAGTGTAGCGTGGATACGATGTCACCAATCCCTGGTAACTAATCTTTGAGTAGATAACTCATAACATGATAGCGAGCTGACTCGTGGGATAATACCCCTAGCGTGGATTCCCTTATTAGCTGATAGTAGCTATCTAATCTCCTATATTGGTATACATTTTCTCTCAGCTTAGTTTTGATAATGAGACCATAATAGCAGACTCAGTGTTACGCCGACGCGCGTTTCGCTTATTGAGCTTTGACAAGGCAGTGTGCAATACTCCGCAGTGTTTTATAACTACTTTTCTGTTCCTGATTCAACGGCGCTAACCCAGCTCCACAGGATTCCACCAGCAATAGCTGCTGTAGACCATCTTATCTACTTGTGTTCCTGATTCAACGTCGCTAACACAGCTCCACAGTATTCCACCAGCAACAGCTTCTGCAGACTATCTTATCTATTTGTGTTCCTGATTCAATGGCGTTAACCCAGCTCCACAGGATTCCACCAGCAACAGCTGCTGCAGACTATCTTATCTATTTGTGTTCCTGATTCAACAGCGTTAACCCAGCTCCACAGGATTCCACCAGCAACAGCTGCTGTAGACCATCTTATCTATTTGGGTTTCTGATTCAACGGCGCTAACCCAGCTCAACAAGATTCCACCAGCACCCACTGCTGCAGAGACTCTTATCTATCTGTATTCCTCATTCTGGCATGCTACCAAGCCTTCATGATTTCATCAGTAGTCTTTGCTTCTGGACTCCTCCTCCTGCATCCCAGTTTCTCTGTTCTCCAGGCTCTACCTTAGGTTTCGCCCGTTACCCTCTGAGAGGAGCGCAACCTGTGGTTAGGGAGCCGCCAAGTCCATGCTCCCTTGTGGGAGCCTCTGTTGAAAACCTCCCTCTCCGTTAGACTCCGCACCTTAACGGGGGTAGTGTCAAACGCGTGTATAATCAACAAGTACCACCTATACTAACACTCATATGTACACTATCAGTCATCAAACCCTTACACCTTCATGGATCTGTGGACTTGGAGTCAGAAATCAGTTGTGCAGAAGGGTTTGCTGGTGCTGATGCAAATAGCATTAAGTAGTTGTACAATATACATTATATATATATATATATATATATATATATATATATATATATATATATATATATATATATTTCATTACACACTCCCTGGCAGATCTTACAATGGTTACCCTCCTTATTCAGCTAAATAGAGACAGAAAAAGAAATGCCCCTGGAGGATATATAAGATGGCTAATCACTTCTCTCTGTGTCTTTTCCTGTCTCTCAACTGAGTATAGGAGAATGTTACTGTAGCTAGTATCAGGGCCGGCACAAGCAGCACCCCTTCTTCCCCCCCTCAGGCGTTACGCTGCCACCACTTCTTACCTTAGCAGGCGGGAGGTGTGGGTGGCATTCTCTGCTCCTCAGACTAGGAGTGTGGCACTTGGCTGTGACATTAGAACCCGGTGCCACACTCCCAGTTTAACACTGACATTGAGGAGCAGCAGCCAACAGCTTGTAAGAAGCTATCTGCTTCTCCTTCAGGTCAGTGGCTGGTGCTTAATGTGGGTCAACCACAGGGGCATTAGAAACGCTAGATAAGTGACATTATTTACCTAAAGTAGTTTTTCACTTTTCATATCAGTCAAGAGATCATACTACTATCTCTGGCCACAATCAATGAAAGGAAAAGGTTCATGTAAGGGGCACGCTCCATCCTAACCTACTCTGACAAGATGGATTAAAGATTTCATTATACAGGCTTATAAAGGGAACGGATGTGAAGGGCCTGATCTATTAAAGGCTCATTCTACAAGGCAACATCACGGGCATGCAAAGCTAAGCCCTCACACATCTCACCCTCAATCTGTCCCTTCCTTCTTCAACCCGCTTGTTTCCCCTTAAAGTACATTTCCCTGTTGTCATAACATGACTACCTGCTTACAACAAATCTGAGCCTTCTTCAATGTTTATTCTCTCTCTTATTGTCAATGCCTTCTATTAATAACATGTATTGTTTGATAGGTATTACATATGTTGTCTTGTAAAAATCAATAAAATAAATTTTCAAAAAAGAAAGAAGGGGGAATAGTACAGTGTGGTGTTGAAAGCAGCAAGCTAGAGAGCTGTGGGTAAAGTTGAATTGTGCCTTTTATCAAGGAACACAATATTTCCTGGCTTGCCATAAAGAGTTTATATGGGTGGTATCACAGCCATCCCCACCATTGTGTCTACAAATGTTGCTTTATATGTGTCTTGTAAGATAACTATTTACCTGCTAATAAAGCCAATTCTTACGGCATGAGTGCAGACTGAAAGGGTTAAAATGTTACGTTCCACAATATCTTCAAAACATATAAGGACTTTGACTTTTGAGTTATGAGGCACAGCGCCTTCTTTTGATAAGACTGTGTGGAGAGCACAGGACTGCATTAGGACTAAATGAGCTCGCAGTAGAGGAGACAACAAGACAATTCAAGATGGGTGAGTACATGAGATTAACAAATGACCAGTTTCATACTAGACTGACTTGCTATAGGTATAGTGCAATAAACAGACTAAAAATGAGTACTCTGAACGTGGATTAAGGCAGTAGTAACATCAATTTTCATATGAGGATAGATATAGATATATATAGATAGATATATAGATAGATAGATAGATAGATAGATAGATAGATAGATAGATAGATAGATAGATAGATAGATAGATAGATAACATACCTATATTTGTTACAGTACTGGTAGAAAAAAAGTGATACTCATAATTTCTGTGTTTTATTCCTCAAGTGGGTTCCATAATGAATAATTCTTATATCTTGCATATTGCAAACTACTGAATGCAATTTAAATGAACACTTTGGGTGTAGACAGGAACATCTTTATATGCTATGCATTGTGCTATCTAGGCAGGCAAAATCAACAAAATATCGTCAACTAGACTTGAGCACTAGACGTGGTATTAGCGTAGATTATTTACACCAAATTTACATTGTATTTAAATACTCACTATACGCACAATCATGGATAACTGGAAATTATGAACTTGGTGAATTTTTGCAATATGCATTTTTTAGTAAAATTGGTTTATTTAATAAATAAAACTGGTAAAATAAATAGAGAATCACAGTTTAGTCAGATAAAAGGGCCAATGTCAATATTCAGTGGCGCACGCAGGGGGGGTTTCTGAGTCTCCAGAAACCCCCCCTGCGCTAAGTGGCCACCATAGCGGCACTGTCCTATACAGCAGTCGCGGCGCTGTCAAAGCATCGTCCGCGGCGGTGCTGTATTGTATACAGCACCGCCGCGGGCGCTTCTTTGACAGTGCCGCGGCTGCTGTGTAGGACAGCGCTGCCGAAATTTTTTTTTTTTGGGTCCCCTCCCCTGACAATCCTGCGTGCGCCCCTGATATTACCTAGCAACAATAAAAAAAATCACCATTTTAAAGCTTTATAGACTTTATGTCAACATTATCCATTAATGTTCATTTTATTAGGCCTGCAAAGGTTATTTACTAACTGCAAAATATATGGACCTGCAGCATATTTAATTTTTTGCAAATGCTCCAATTTACCACCTTGGGCCTGATTCAAGTCCTGCACGCAAGTTACATTTTAAAAAAGAGCAAGCGATCTGTGCAACTATTTGAGGAATTATTCAATGAGATTGAAATTTGAAAGCAGAATTATTTTTTTAAAAAAAAAAAAAAAAAATGCTCCTGGGTGGTGCAGAAAAGACATCCCTTTGGAATCAGATAAACAGGTGATGGCAGATCAAATGAAGTGTACAAACCAGGGGAAGGAAACTCTGCAGCCCGATAACCTAGGAATCCCCCATAATGTGCACCTCCCCCCCTGACACTCATTTAAATATTCTTTAAAATATCCTTTTGCACTTGGGTGCAATATGAGGTGCATTGTACTTAGCCTGCATTTCGCAAGGATAGCCTGATCTACCTGGCTCCCCTCATTTCGACTAGCAAAAAGCGTGTACTCCTTTACAAGTTTTGAAGTTTGAAGTTTTGCAAACGTGTGTGTGAAAATAATTATTTGATGATAATCAATTGCTACATTTAATTATAATCAATTGCTTATGTGATAATATAACCATTTTCTCCTGAATTCTATTATACTTTCTGCACAATTTATTATCCATGTATGCTTTTGTTGTCTGCCTTTTAGACATTTTGCAGTGTGTGTGGATTTTTGCCTTGGTGTGCACAGCTTCAACACGTCATAGTCACAGGAAACCAAGAAATGATGACAATGAAGTACAAAAAAGTATGTATTTGTGTATCAATGTACTCTGGGAAGAAGTCTATTAAAATATGTATTTGTGCTTTAAAAACTGAAATCATTAGATTACATGTGTTTATTTTAAAAAACAACCTTTTAGTCTTTCCCTCCGGAACATCACGGAGGGTAGGTAATGTGTGAGGACGGAAAGGGAAGGGACACAGCGAATTGAATAAATTTGGCCCCAGCCCCACGATGCAATGACATGAAAGCATCATTTTGCTGTGGGGGCTTGGCCAAAATGATGCGATTCAATGCAAATCACGTCATGGTGGCTCCCATCCTGCCCACTTCACTAGGTGGGCAGAATGCGGGAGAATGCCTACTCTCCCAGGGGTCTGGAATACCTACCAAGAATTCGGGAGTCTCCTGGACATTCCGGGAGAGTGGGCAAGTATGTATGAGGAAGCGATTAGTAAGTCAAAAATATATATGGTATATATGTAAATGTTCCATACCTGACTATTTACATTTGTTGTTTTCATTGGGAGCTCAGAGATTTACTTACAAGTACAGTGGGTATAAGGTCAGATGTGGAGATTAAAACCTGGGGTTGGAATTGGAATTCCCTTCCCTTACTACCCATGGGAGGTAGACATGCCCAAATGTAATTTGCCCCCTAGGCCAGATACCCTCTCATGCTACAGTACTCCATGGGCCTAATTAATCAAGGCACACACTCTGAGCGCAACCCATGTTTAGTATTAGAAACAGGTATTTCTGCTTTGCGCAGTCCTGAATTCATTAAAGCATGGATCTCAAGATACGTGCGCTAATGAATTCGGGTCTCGGTCTGCTGTGTTCTACTACACTAGACACTGCAGGTTACATCCAATACCTATGTGGATTATAAATTCACATAAAAACACACAGGGAAATAAATAAATAAATAGATGTCACCTGGTAATAATATAGGCACTTTTAGTGTTTTGGGTTTTGTGTTCTGATTAGCTTGAGGTTTTGGGTTCTGATTTGTTTTGCCAAAACACCCGACGAAAGGTTTTGGTTCTGATTTAGGGTTTTGGGTTCTGATTTATTTTTAAAAAAGCATAAAAAGTGCTAAAATCCAGTTTTTTTGTTTCTTTTCACTCCTACGCTATTATTAACCTCAATAACATTCAATAACAATCATTTCCACTAATTTCCAGTCTATTCTGAACACCTCACACCTCACAATATTGTTTTTAATCCAAAACGTTGCACCGAGGTAGCTTTCTGGACTGCGTAGTGGAGTGGGCCCGGTACCCAATTTGGTACCGGGGTCACAATACCTCCTCCAAATGGTCTCAATTCCACTGCACATATGGCTGCTCCTACATCCTCTGCAGCATATACAGGGTGTAGTTCGAGCGTGTCAATACCTCTTGTTTTTGACGATGACAGGTCATTTTAATTAATTTTGGATTTGGCAGCAACAGTCAACGTTTTTTAATATCTGATACGCATCTATCTGGACTGCGTAGTGGAGTGGCCCCAGTACCCAATTTGGTATCGGGACCACAATACCTCCCTCAACTGTTCTAAATTCCACTGCACATATGGCTGCTCCTACATCCTTTGCAGTATATACAGGGTGTAGTTTGAGCACGTCAATACCTCTTGTTTTTGACGATGACAGGTCATTTTAATTAATTTTGGATTTGGCAGCAACAGTCAACGTTTTTTAATATCTGATACGCATCTATCTTGTTTTCTATTATGACAGGGCATTTTACTTTTGTTTTAATTTAGCAGCAACATTGAACTTAGTTTAATATGTAATACGCATCTATCTGGACTGCGTAGTGGAGTAGCCCCGGTACCCAATTTGGTACCGGGGCCACAATACCTCCGCCTTCAAATGGTCTGAATTCCACTGCACAGATGGTGGACACTGGATGCACGTCTAACACCAACATAGCTGTTAAGGCCGCAGTTATCCGCTTTGCCATACGATGACTACTGTCGTACTTTGTGCTCATGGCAAACGACTTACCCTCTGGGAAGATGACCGACTACCAGCAGCAACAGCAGCAGTGGCAGTAGTAGGCGTACCGCTGCAGGATTCCTCGGATGAATCCCGTATTGAAGAGGACTCAGTCTGGCTGGTGACATGGCCTGCAGGACTAAATCTGATGGAGATCGTGGAGGAAGTTGACGAGGAGGGTGTTGGTGGTGTGTATCCAACAGGACCAAGGGATTTAGGTGTCCCTGCACTGATGACGGTCCTAGCCCCAGTTCCTGAACTAACCACTGAACTATGAAGGTTATTCAGGTGACGTATAAGGGAGGATGTCCCTAGGTGGCCAAGATCCTTACCCCTGCTTATTTGAGCTTTACATAAGCTACATATGGCCATACATTTGTTGTCCGGATTGGGATAAAAATAACTCCAGACCGAAGAGGTGCGTTTTTTGGTCTTCTGACCAGGCATGACGATGGGCTTTTTCATCCCATGGACATCAACTGTTTCCCCCCCTGGTGCCTCATTTAAAATAACCACATCAGCATCCTCATCATCAAGTTCCTCCACAGCGCCAGCTACATCAATAGCCACCTCCCGGTGTACAACATTGACACCTTGATTATCCAAATCTGGATCTACACTGTGGGTGATCCTTCCAGCATATGCAGAGGGTGTGCTGCAAATGGTGGATGGAGTCACCTCTTCCCGTACAGTGATGGGAAAGTCAGGCTTCGCAACCACAAACACCCTTGGACTCGCCTTGGGGATTTGTGGTGTCATCTGTTTAGAAGGCAGAGTTGTTTGCTGTTTTGTTGTTGTTGCTGACAGCATAACTCTCTTAAATTTTTTGGAGAGGGGGGAGGAGGAGGGCTTAGAGCCTTGGGTGAAGCTGAACCACTAGTCCTGAACACGGGCCAGGGCCTAAGCCGTTCCTTGCCACTACGTGTCGTAAATGGCATATTGACAAGTTTTCGTTTCTCCTCAGATGTTTTTTTTTTTTTTTTCTTCAAAAATTTTTTATTGAGGTAAAAAGAAAATATGTCAAGTACAATTAAATCCATTATAAAGTACAAGTATGTATTCACAATTTTTTTTTTTTTTTTTAACATTCCAATGTGCAATCACAATTACATGTCATTCCATTCCAAAAATCCCCCTTTCCACAGGACTTAACTGTCATTAGATATAGATATATTGATTGGGGGGTCTGCAGAGACCATTCTCAACTCATACCATTGAGTGTTGTGGAAACTATTCCAGAGTTGTGTTCGTATAGCGTGAGGTAAAAGGTCTATAAAACTCTCCCATGTGTTAAAAAATTGTTTTACTCTAGACTCTTTTTGCAAGGAAGTCTCTATCCAATCCATTCTAAATATATGATAGAGTTTTTCTCTAAAAAGAGAGAACACAGGAGGAGAATTCTGGGCCCAGACCTGCAGTATGCTTTTTCTAGCCGCAGCTGAAATTGCTAATAATAAAATTTTGCATCCCCTGCTAACTTTGCAGCTACTTGGAAGTATTCCAAATATCGCCCATTCCGGAGATAGGGGTGCATAGTTCACCAAATGTGTATTAGAGAACCTCCAAATCTGAGTCCAGAATCTTTTAATTGGGGGACATTCCCAGAAGCAATGTGTCAGATCCGCTCTTGGAGATCCACATTTCGGACAACAATGAGATTCCGATAGTCCTATCTGAAACCTACGAGATGGAGATAGATACGCTCTATGAAAAATGTTAAGAAACATTTCTGTATAGGTCATGGCCGGTAAAATTTTAATGGAGTTGGCAAGTGCTTTAAGGAGAACTTCTGGAGTCAGATGAGGGAACCGTTCCTGCCATAACGAAAGACCAGTTTTAGAGTGATTATAATCAAATTGATCCCGTATCAAGGAGTAGTGTTGCGATATGGCCTGATGAGTTAAGGGAGGCTTTGAAAGCATAACATCCAAGGGGTTATCCCAATCCGAGGGAGGAATTTTCCGCAAAACTGTACTAATGTAATGTTGGCATTGGAATACAGCTAGATGGTAGGGAGCCAGCTGCGGATAAGTTGAGCTAATTTGGGCATAAGTCATTGGTTTACGTGTGTTTATATTGATTAATTGTCTTATTTTAGTAATTCCCAACTTTGCCCAATCAGTAAATGGGAAGGAGGCTGAGCCATTCTGAAAATTCGGGTTCTTTAACAGGGGGAGATGCACCGAAGTATAGGGACTTAAGTGATTTATATGACAGAGTTTGTGCCAGAGTTTGCGTGTGGTATATAAGAGTGGATTATGTATAGTCTGAGTTGGTAATTCTTGTTCATGTAAGTGGATAAAGGCCAATAAGTTAAGATTAGGTATAAAACTCTGGTCCAGTGTAGTGTTAGTATAGATGTCTGTCTTATGCAACCAGTCTCTAAGGTGCCGTAATTGAGCCGCTTGATTATATCTGGTGATATTTGGCAGATTCAGCCCCCCTTTATCTTTGGACTGCTGTAACTTGATCAGCCCAATACGCGGTTTTTTGGAGTTCCAAATGAAACGTCTAAAGTCTGCATCCAATCTAATTGCATCTGATCTTGTCAATAGTAGTGGTAAGACTTGTAGAGGATACAACAATTTAGGAAATATGATCATTTTAATTATATTTATCCTACCTCCATAAGAGAGGCGTAAGTGTTTCCAGTTATTCATCTCATGTTCCACCGCACTTATCGCTTTAGAGATGTTGAGGTCATATAAAGAGTGGATATTTTTTGGTAGTCGGATGCCCAGGTATGACATGGTCGATCCTGCCCAAGTAATAGGAATATCCCTTGCCCAGGCTGGGGTTATGACATCTTTACCTAGGTACATAGCGGTGGACTTCTCAAAGTTGACAGAGAAGCCTGAGACAGATCCAAACTCAACCACTCTATTCATCAGAGGTTTAAGTGAGGCTTCTGGATTAGATATATATATCATTACGTCGTCCGCAAAAGCTGTAATTTTGATTTCCTGATCCCCAATTTTAATCCCCTCCAATTGTCTCCAGTTTTGCAAGACCCTAAGCATGGGATCCAGTACTAAATTAAATAGAAGTGGGGAGAGTGGACAACCTTGTCTGGTCCCTCTAGACATTTCCAGGGGAGAACCTGTGATTCCATTGACCAATAAGGATGTCTTAGGGGAGGTGTAAAGAAAAGTAATCACAGCCCTAAAATCCGTGTCGAAACGCCTATATGAAAGGATTTCATTCAAAAATGGCCATGCGACAGAGTCAAAAGCCTTTTGGGCATCCAAACTAAGGAGCATGTTAGAGGTGGTTCCCAAATTTGAGGCCACAATTGCTGAGATAGCAGTTCTAATACCCTTAACCGAATGTCGTCCTGCCACAAATCCCAACTGGTGGGGTGTTAACAGCCCAGGAAGAATATTTTGTAAGCGGTCTGCCATGATTTTTGCTAGAAGTTTGTAATCTGTGTTCAAAAGAGTAATAGGACGATAAGACCCCTCCAATGTAGGGTCCTTACCTGGTTTAGGGATAAGAACTGTATGGGCCAAATTAAATGAAGGGTAGGTTGGGCGCTCTCTATGAATTTTTGAGAACAAGTCTGCTAGGACATGGGCCAAGTCTCCCTCTAAGATTTTATAATATTCTGCTGTAAGGCCATCTGGGCCTGGTGTTTTATTGAGTTTCAAGTGCTTAATTGCCAATTCTACATCTCGGGATGTAATGTCCTGCGCCAGAGATTCCCTCTGGTCTGGTGTTAGTGAAGGTAACTTGGCCTCTGTCAAAAGTTTGGACATTAGCTGAGGATTTGGCGCAGAGCCTTTATATAAAGCTGAATAATAAATTTGAAAGGCTTCCAATATCTCTTCCGATTTAGTAAGAAGCTTAGAAGAATTGGGGACTTTAAGGGCAACTATGTGACTTTTGCGTTTCTGGGGTTTGGTTATGTTTGCAAGCAATTTGCCGGCTTTATTTCCCCATCTGAAAAATTTATTTTTTGAAAACTCAATTTGTTGCTTTGCTTGAGCCGTCAAAAAGCTTTCTAGGATTTGCCTCGCCTCACAATAAGCCGTCCATGTCATATCAGATTGATCGGAAGTATATCTAGTATAAGCCTCGGTCGATAGTTTGTGTAAGTTGTCATAGACCTCTCTCGTCTTTCTGCGATGTCTAGACACATATGCAATTATATGGCCCCGCATTACCGCTTTTGAGGCATCCCAAAAAAGAATTTTATCATCCCATTGGTCAATGTTATCATCTAAATACTCCGCCCATCTGTGTCTTAAAAATTGTTGAAAGTGATCTGAGTTATATAGATAAGACGGAAATCTCCAATGTCTAGGTCTCCTTCTCAAGCTTGGATTTTGAATAGTAAGAGAAACCATGGCATGATCTGAGATAACTATATCAGCAATGTCTGCTTTACGAACCCATGGCATTAAAGTGTCAGTGACTAATATATAATCTATTCGTGAAAAGGATCTGTGTACACCAGAATGGAAAGAGTATGATCTGTCTGTTGGGTTTAAAAGGCGCCACGGATCAACCATGCCACACCTGGACACCAAACCAAAGAAACCCTCAGAATCCCTTGGGTTAGTTGTGGAAGGTGCATTTGACCTATCGTGTTTTGGATCAATGACAGAATTGAAGTCACCTGCAATCACGAGATTAGGGGTATCACGTTGTAAAATAAGCTGAATCAGAGAGTGGTAGAAATCACGTTGTGATCCATTAGGGGCATAAATGTTCAGAAGAGTAAATTTCTCATCGTTAATTTGTAAATGAATTAATAAATATCTGCCCTCGGGATCTATGAGAGTATCTAAAACTGTGTATTGAAGATGCCTAGCGATTATTATGGCTACTCCTCTGGTTTTTGTTTTATATGAGGCTGAGATGCAATCTCCAATCCACCCAGCTCGCAAAGCCGAACTATCAGACTTCCTCCAATGTGTCTCCTGCAAAAATGCTATGTCAATATGAGCTCGCTTAAGGTGGGTAAGGACTTTTCTGCGTTTAATGGGAGAGTTTAGACCACCCACATTCCAGGACGACAAGTTAAGGGTCTGTGGAGTGTCAGACCACTGAGAACCTGACTGTGCAGATTGCATCTTTAACCTATCCCCACACAGGGGAGATCAATTAGACCAAAGGTGTGTAGAAGGAGATTATAAAAAAACTCCTCCAAAACCATCAAAAAGGAAGTCTGACCTAAGTAATAAGTTCCCCTATCCCATACCTGCAGGGTGGGACATTGTGTGTTTAAAAAAATTGTGAAAGTTAAAAGCAAATTACATAATGCATTACATTTTTTGTACCTCAAACCTTTTCTAATCATTTTCCTAACCAAATTCTGTGTATGATCTCTGGAGATAATGCCAGAGATCACAGAATCTACAACCATAAACATTTGTAACATTTGTAACATAACTAAGTCTATACTTATATTCATATATTGAGAATTCACGAATCAATAATAAACAGATATTATATAGTCATCATGTATATTAGTAGCCATTTTACATTTTTTTGATTGACTGCAGAGCATCATACCTTTCAAGTTGGTGCCCTAGGGAGTGAGCTAGCACTAGTTGGTGACCCTGAATGTGAAGTCAACACCTGAAAGTGTTTTTTAGCTGTCTCCGGATTTTCAAAGATTAGTGTTCGACCATTCTCCACCACTCTAAGCTTAGCTGGGTAAATGAGGGCAAAGCTTTTATTGTTGCCAGCCAGGAACTTGCAAAGCGGCGCAAATTCCTTCCTTTTTTGTGACAACATAGCCGAATAATCCTGAAATATTAGTATTCTATTGCCCTCAATCTCCAATTGCTTTTTTCGCCTAAATGCTATCAAAATTTTTTCCTTGTCAGTAAAGTCGAAGAATCTAGCTAAGACAGGTCGTGGTCTAGCAGAGTTTCCCTCTTTGATTGGGCCTAGACGGTGAGCTCTTTCTATATGTAAGTTGTCTATTTCATCGTGCAAATTTAGGGCAACTATTAGGTCCTGTCTAAGATATGAGAATAAATCACGTCCTTTTACAGACTCTGGGATACCAATAAACCTGAGATTATTCCTTCGGCTACGGTTTTCCAGGTCATCCATTTTTTCCTGCATTTGTGACCATTTACGCAAATCTTGTTCAGCCCCATTTTGTAAGGATAGAACGTTATCCTCCACGTCGCTGGTACGTTGTTCCAGCGTATTTATTCTGGTTGTATTTTCTGCTATTTTAGCGACAGCTGCATCAAAAGTGTCCTGAATAGCTCCAAACTTTTTGTCTATGATGGGAAGGAGGATATCTAGAATGGTTTGGGCCATATCTGAACTTGTAGTAGTTGCAGGTCTAGTAAGAGGAGTTTGGTCCCCCTCCTCCATCTCCCCCGCAGAGAGGGGCGAGGAAGGAGAGGAAGCACCCCCACCCACTCCAGGTTTGTTTCTGCCCGCCTTAACCTGGTCTGGCTTACTATTTGCACGTTTGGATGTATTTTTACTACAATACTTCTCCATATCCTAGCCAACCAGGTATTAATGCAAGACACCAATCCAAAGGTCTGTTAAGAATTAATATATAAGGATTTCAACAACACGTGACTGTAGTTATATTGTGAACTCTCTTCTCTTACATTGAATTGATCACATACTAAAGAGAAAAAATGTTAGAAAATAGATACCAAAGTTATTTTCTAATCTTAATTATCTATCCCAACAGCGTCAAAATGATATCAAAGTTTAAAAGAATCTATTTCGAATTATCAATTTGTACACTTATATTACGAATTCAAAACTACTAAGGAATATAAGGTATTGAACAACATAACATATATGGTTATACGTATCCAACTGCAGGAACGCTTCAGTGTTTGTCTCTGCTTTTTAGGCCCACTTGTGTGGCCGGACTCCGGGGAGAAAAGGATAGGAGGAATTCTTCTGCACTCAGCTTTTCAGTTAAAACGAATCGTGTGTCCACTCCAACTCTCAAATGGAGTGTATTCCGTTTCTTTCAAGATTGAAGCCGTCGATGGAAATGAGTTGCTTGAAGAGATTTGTTAAAATGCGGTCATCCAGGTGTACCACCCTCCGGAGGTCCTTATATTTGGTTTTCAGTCAGTCATCTGAGCAGGATGAGTGTCCAAGGATCTAAGATAGCGACAGTCCACTACTCAAGATAGCAAGAGGCAATAGTGTGAATAAGGTCCGATGCAATGGAGTAGAATTTTTAAGCTGTGGCGCGACCATACAGCCAATTGCGAATCACAAGTCCCAGTAGCACCGCTGGAGGGTCTGGAGCAAGGAAGGAACCCAGCGAATCCAAATGCAATGAGTCCACAGGCAGCACCAGATATCAGCCGTTCAATTAGGTTGCGAGTCAGAATAGATAGGCGAGATAGATTTCAAGGGTCTATGTAGATGTCAGACAGGCTCAGATCTTAATAAGGGCTCCTGACGTTGGGATGCAATGGGTTAACTTTATCCCAGTTTTAATACAGTATTTTATAGTATCTTGTTTGCCCAAAGCGATATCCAGGTTACCCCCTTTAATTTTTTAAACACATGTAGTTCCAGCAGCTGTGTTTTTTTTTTTTTTTTTCCCTTTGGGATTGTGCATAGATTCAATAGGCACAAATTGTATTGTGGTGTATTGCACACTAGATGGCAGCAGTGATTATTTAGGTGCTGTTGGCATGCTGCCAAGGTAACGTAGAGACAGAAACAGCAGACTTTTTTAAGATAAACTAACTTCCATTAGTTACTTGTTAGTGTGAGTTAGAATCTCTCATCGCAGCCTCAAACATGCAGGCATCGCTGTAATGACTGACACTTCTCTCTGCCCTATTGGGAGCTTTTAATGTGCTGATATCTGTTGTGGTGCTCTGCAGTCAGATTGCCTTTAATTCTGTGACCTGAGTCACTCCCCCGTTCTGCATCTGGATGTGGATGGAAGCAGTCTCAACGAGGCTTTAACAGCCACTATATACTATGTGCTTCACTAGCCTTCAGGAATGTCTTCAGCGGCAGTATGGTTGAATGAATAAACCAACTGCCTCTCTGAGCAATAGAGATTGCTGCCGGGGAGCCTGTTATTATCGGAGGGATGTTTTCTCCTACCTCCGCTGTGTAGTCTCCTCAGATGTTTTTAATTTTCTTTTTTGGTAATTTTAGTCAACTTTGGGTTTTTGGATTTCACATGCCCTGTACTAGGAGATTGGGCATCGGCCTTGGCAGACGACGTTGATATTTCATCGTCTATGTCATGACTAGTGGCAGCAGCTTCAGCATTAGGAGGAAGTGGTTCTTGTTCTTTCCCTACTTTATCCTCCAAATTTTGGTACTCCATTATATGCAGCACAAGAGAGCGTACCCCTAAACCACACACACTGGGCAAAGCCTTTACAAATTATCTGCGGCACAGGAGAGTACCACTGGACTGTAGTTATACAGCAGTACCTATTTTTAGTGACAGCTGCAAGAGTGAACGTAGTGTGACTTTGAATTGAAATAGTACTACCTATTTTTTGTGACAGCTGCAAGAGTGAACGTAATGTGACTTTGAATTGAAATAGTACTACCTATTTTTTGTGACAGCTGCAAGAGTGAACGTAATGTGACTTTGAATTGAAATAGTACTACCTATTTTTTGTGACAGCTGCAAGAGTGAACGTAATGTGACTTTGAATCGAAATAGTACTACCTATTTTTTGTGACAGCTGCAAGAGTGAACGTAATGTGACTTTGAATCGAAATAGTACTACCTATTTTTTGTGACAGCTGCAAGAGTGAACGTAATGGGACTTTGAATCGAAATAGTACTACCTATTTTTTGTGACAGCTGCAAGAGTGAACGTAATGGGACTTTGAATCGAAATAGTACTACCTATTTTTTTCAACCTAATTTTTTTAATTTTTTTTTAAGTGTTTTTGGATAATTTTTTTATAATTTTTTCATTTTTTTTTATAATTATTTTTTTATAACTTTTTTATAATTTTTTTTTAAATCTTTTTATAACTTTGGAATAATTTAAAAATAACAATGCCCTTAGCAGGACAGAGCACAGGACACAGCACCACTGGACTGAGCAGAACACAGCACAGCACAGCACGAGAAATAGCAGGACAGAGGACCACCTAACACACCCTCCCTCTTCCCTGATCAATGCCCGAGTGAAGATGGCGGCGGAAAGCGGGGAATTTAAAGGATCCGAGTATCACAAGATCCGACAGCGGGATTATGAGTCAGAGCCTCGTTTTAAGTTTCGGAATCGGCGGGAATACCCGGACAGTGCTCGGATCTGACTCGGATCCGCGCTGTTCGGGGGGGTTCGGATTGCAAGAATCCGAGTCCGCTCATCCCTGGTTAAAAAAAGTATTTTTTTCAATCAAAAACATTTATTAGGATGACATTAATTTCTGCTGACCATAAAGTGCGTTTTTCTAGTTTCTCGTCATTGCAGATTGCAGACACATGTTAGAGCATGCATAGGATACTGACATCAGTACTAATCGGGACTTAGACTAGCCCTATAGCTGGTGCAAGAGATAAGGCAGAAAACCAAGCAAGTTTAAAATGCACAGAGATTAATTCAGACGTGGCTGTGTGAGCACTAGCTTGACGCGTCCTTATTGCAAATTGGCTACAGCAAAACGCCTGTTTCCCGCCTCATTGACTTCTTGTAGTAAGTGTCCTTTGCGTACGAGCAGGCAGCAGACAGGGCTGTGTTTACAGACGCATCTCCCTGTTCTGCGCATTGCGTAGTATGATTTTACTGACAATACGTTCAAAATCGGTTGATACGTGCCTTGGTGAATCTGGCCTTATCGCTTCAACCTCTACAACTTTCAATACACCACATGTAAAAAAATAAATACATACATTCTAGGAATGATTTAAGTAATAAATGCATTTTTATGGGAAAATAACATAAGAAAAAAAGTGATACAATGATGAAACAATAGACGGCCTGTCGCCTCGGCAAATCTGCTGCACTAGCCGGCTTAGCCTTTCCACACACCTTGGCCATGAGGTGGATGACTTATATAGGTATAAGTATTCATTTTCTCCTTTGTCCTTATTCTTAATGATTGATGTTATTTCCTTCTGAAATGTGTAGCATAAGTACTTGAGGAAATGGGCTTTGGGTGGCATTGCAGCTTTCATGAAATAGGATATTGCCTTCCATTACCATGCTGTTAGTGCAAACATTCATGAAATTGTTTGGGTTGTAGCACCATTATTAACGCCATAAAATCCATTACTAGCAGCAGTGAAACAGATTGTTTGCACAGAGTCCTCTGGATTTTAATAAATATAAAGATATGTTTAGTTACATACTCTTGTGTTTAAGGGGTGATGCAAAATATGGCAGACTGAATATTTGCCTACTCCAGAGGCTCATGAAATCCACAAAGCTGAAACCTCAGCAATCTCCCTGTGTGCTGAGAATGAATTATACATTCTTGTCAAGCCCAGTCCTAAGCAACAGACTATACCCATTCCTACACCAGTTGAAGGTGGTAACACACAACTAAATAACTTTTTCACTCAATGTGTCCGCTATTTCCATGCAAATATAAATAAAAAAGAATACACAGTGCTCTTCATGTGCTAAAGGTGTAAGAGCAAATCCTTGGAATTGGCCACTAATTTTATCAAAGACAACAGTCTAGAGTCTGGAGGGGCTTTTAAACAGGCTTTAATTCAAGAATTTGTATCTTCTATTCCTATTCAGCCTGTTATCTCCTTTGCAGAGAATTCTTCTATCCTTGCAGCTATTCCAAGCAGATATGCTAGAACCAAGAATAGGAAGAAGAGGAAGAGAAAGCTCCTCCAAACCATAGCAGACTGCAGTTCAAGCTTCTGACTTGCTAGTTTCTGGATCACCAACAACTATAATAATAACTGCCTATTTCCCTGATCTAGCCACTGCCTCCTCTCCTGAGGTGTCTGAGACAACTGCTCTGGCTGATGTGTCAGAGACGGCAGCCATGCCTGAGGTCCATGCCTATGTCCATATTCAACTCCCTGAGTGACTGACTGTCCCTGGTGCCCTTGTTCATGATCCTGTTGACTTTCTGTTGATTTTTACTATAGCTTCTGAGATTGATCCAGTTATGCCTGCCTCTAAATCACAGATGATACTCAACGTTCCTGCTCCTGTCTCTGAGATCTTAATTCTTGCAGAGCTGTTTACATGACTGATGGTTGAGGAAGATTCCTTTCTGTCTCATGACTCTTTTGAGCACATTATTCAGGTTGACATGCTAGAAGGGATTCTCCAAGGATCCATATCATTTTCAGACCTCAACTTTTCAACTCAAACCTCTCTACTATCTTCATGGCATATATCAGATTCTGCTTTTTTGCCTAATGAGGATACCATTTCAGTCTTGTCTCACTACCAAGATATTGAGGAGAATCCATTTACACTTGACCCACAAAAACCTCTGCTGTCCATCACTGACCATCTGTTTCCTGTTGTCTTTTGTCCTGATACTTAATGACCGTGAATTGTTACATCCAAGTTTCCAGCTCTTGATTGGCCTGTTACACAGATCACCAAAGAAACTATAGTGCCTATTTTTTAGAGGAAAGAGGATTTGCTCCTCAATATTAACATCGGTTCCTTGGATTGCTCTGATAATTCTGCAATTCCTAGCTTTCAAGTACCTCAGAGCTTCATGAATTCTGAGCCACAGATCTGTGCAATCTGTATGGCTTCTCACAAGGAGAAAGTTATGTCCTTCAGCTCTGTTGGCTCGTTTATACTAGAGATGTTCACTGACCCCTGTGTTCTTGTTTTGGTTTTGGATCTGGATTAACTTTGTGTTTTGGTTTTGGTAATGGCAAAACCGCCCACGCGTGTTTAGTTTTGGCTTTTCTAAAAATCCCTATTGTTTTTGCTAAAATCAAAAAAATTTGCTTTTTATCCCCCTACATTATTATTAACCTCAATACCACTAATTTCAAGTAATTTGTAGTCAATTTTGACCACCTCACAGGTCTCAATATTATTTTCATACACTTTCAAACAAAGACTGCAGCGACCTGGCTGGATGCTAAGCGACAGAGCAATGACTCAAACACACGCCAGTTCATAGCACATCTAGGAAACATTGCCACACAGCAGTGGCAGAAAAGGAAAGTAGTGCAAGATGGAATTATCCTTGGATCATGAAATCAGTTATGGCTCATTTGATCGCTCCACCCATTCTTTGGATAACTGTGATAATTCTACAGCTAATACATGGCTACGAGCGCTGACCTCCCCCCATGGATGCGTGCTTTTACCAGACCCAGACCAATCCAGGGTGCCAGACAATGCACTAAAAAGAGCCATTGTAATTCACAGCAAAAAGCAAGTTCATCACTGAGCTTCGAATCAGCCCCAATTCTCCAAAAATTATAATATAGTTAGGTGCCTTTGACGTAAAGTGCAGATTACAAACACTTTGTGCAATACTGATAAAACAGCAGCAAAGTGGAAGGTAATACATATACACGTCTATTTAGACATCCATGCTTACATTACTGTGGCTTAACAAACGCTACAGATGGCTAGACAACTGTTGTCAGGATTTGGGTAAAAATAATTCCACACATAAGAGGTGGATTTTTTGGTCTTATGCCCAGGCATGACAATGGCCTTCTTATCACGTGCAAGAACTGCTTCCACTGGGGCTGGACTTACACAATCAACTTCATCCTCATCAACATTCTCATTGCTGGCACTCTATAGTGTGGGCCAGGAAGTACTTAGTGTTTTTCTTTTATTATGATGGAGAGGAGTTTGCCACTCATTGAGCAGGTACTGGTCATACTTGTCTGCCCTCCCTCAATGTCCAGGAGGCTTCTGGCAGAGTATGCCACCCTCCCGGATCCTGGGCCACTCGACCAATCCTAAAGTGGGTGGGACCTTGATGACTCAATGCAATGCGTATTGCTTCATCATGGCCTGGATCCCAATGCCCAATGACGTGAATAGCAAAATGTGTGGCAATGATGCAGCAAGTCACACTGTCACATTCCCACACTTGTCCCTTGGATCTCCCCCCAGAATCCCTCAGAATGGAGGTCCGAAAAGTAGACAAGTATGGTACTGGTTGATGCAAGTAAGAAGATGGTGGAGATATGGGAAAGCATGATCCTGAAGTAAATAGCAGAGTCATCCAAGAGATAGATGGAGAAGTGTCAGTGAGTTATTATTTTTGTTACAGTGTCTGGCGACAGGGTATAGGGAGCACCCGAGGCAGACTCCCTGGTTAAAAAAATAAAATAATAGGCCTTTATTAAAAAATACCTTTATTTCTAGAGTATAACTAGGTCATTCCCTTCAGTCACCTGAACCTCTGTCACGATGTAGAGATATTTGATATCCTTATGCTTTAGAAAACTAGATTCAATTTTTAGGCATCTTTCTAGATTTACACTTAATGGGTTAAAAACCTATGGGAAGAATCATGGAAAAGCTTTTATCCACTAAGTCATTTATTCCACTATGCTACCAAAAAGAAGCTATATCTGTCTTGCAAGCAAAAATAAAATTTGACAGGGTACAAAAATCAAGAAAATTATTCACGGTTTAATCAACACATAGAATAACTGAAATGGGGACGTCATTAAGATATGAAATACTCCCAGTCATGAAATGGTTAAACATAATCAATGACCTTATGCAGTCATTGAGCTTTTCCTATTTCTCCCATATATAATTTGACAAGCAAAACTATTATTGACTATGGACCCCTGAAATCCTTTCTGAACTTTTTGTGTACAATGATTATTTTATTAACCTACGTTTGTTTTTTTAGATTTACCAAAAGACTGCAGTGAAATCCCACTGTATAAAGAGAGTGGAGTCTATGCAATCCAACCCAAAGATTTACACCCACTGATTGTGTATTGTGACATGACTACAAATAGCGGTGGTTGGATAGTCATTCAGCGTAATACCTTCAACTCAGAGATTACCTGGGACGAGTCCTGGACCACTTACAAATATGGTTTTGGGAATGTAGAGAAGGACTATTGGTTGGGCACAGAGTATCTTCATTACATTACTAAACAGAAAGTCTATCAGATACGTTTTGTCATTCTTGACAATAACAATGAAGAAAAATATGCTGATTACAATCTTTTCAGTGTAGAAGATGAAGCTAATGGCTACAAATTGAGGCTGGGTAGTTACACGGGCACTGCAGGGGATGCCATGTCTTCGATTCAGGCTGGAAGCACACATGACAACATGAAGTTTACAACCAAGGACAAAGACCAGGACATTTATGGCGCTAACTGTGCTGCCAGCTATGGTGGTGCATGGTGGTATGCTGCCTGCTTTGCCTCCAAACTCAACAACAAGAATGGCATTCAGTGGACTGGACTCTGTGCTGGGAACTGTAAGGGATCCACTGTATTAATCCGACCTGCAGATTACTGCATCTACTAGATTTAACAACATTGCAATTCAGTTCTATTCTTTTCATAAAAATGTTATATATGTGAAAGGATATAGGGGTCTATTTAATAAAGTGCAATCAGTCATTTAAACAGAGAAGAGAGCAATTTTCCCGTAAAAAAAAAAGCCCATTGCACATCCGGCTTCAGCTGGATCCCTCACCCGTGGCAGAGCCATGCACATAGCACTTCCTGCATTCAGCAGCAGCGTTACGTGCTGGAGGAGGAACTTCACCAAGGCTCCCAGAGCTGCCCCGGCATGCTACATTACAGTGTTGCTTCATTATGCAGTGCTGCCATTTGCAGAGATGCATAATGATTGTCACTGCACAGTTTTAATAAATAGACCCCAAAATTTGGATAACATCTAAATAAAAAGTGTACTTTTTTGTTATTTGTTGCGATTTGGTGGTATCAACTGCAAAATCATAGATAACAGTGTTAGCTAGTTATAGTGGAGTACATCAATGTATGAATCATCTATATAAGGAATATGAAAATCCTTTTTTGAACACCACCATCACCAGCCATTACAGGAGGACGGGAGGAGTTGTATATCACCTTAACCCTTCTTCTTAAGTTGGCTCACCTGTCACGGCAATTTACAACCATAGGCATCCAATTAAAAAGAAATGGAGGGGCTGTATCTTTAAATTGATTTGCGATCTACAAAAGTTAGAAAGTAATTGTTCTACAAAGGAACAACATCCAGGGCTAGATTTACTAAGCTGCGGGTTTGAAAAAGTGGGGATGTTGCCTATAGCAACCAATCAGATTCTAGCTGTCATTTTGTAGAAGGTACTAAATAAATGAAAGCTAGAATCTGATTGGTTGCTATAGGCAACATCCCCACTTTTTCAAACCCGCAGCTTAGTAAATCTAGCCCCCAGTCTGCATAAGAACCCTTGAACATATCTGCCTTTCACTATTTATAACAAATACAATATTTCAAGAACTTCTTTATAATATATGATGATATGGTAATATAATAAAATCAATGCAAAATGCTTTTTTTTCACAATTACCACAGTCAGTGAAAAAACTCCATTAACCGTAATCAACTATCTTCTTTAAAAAACACATACATATCACAGTGGGACCACCAATGAGTCAAACAATTCAAAACCTAAATTTGAAAAGGAAATCAAAAATCAAGGTGATAATTAATTAATAGAAACACCACTAATTCATTAATAAATCTATACTGAGTGCTTACTGCCAGCTGCCATATCCAAGTCACTTGCATCATTTCTACACCATCACAAACCAATCGCACAACACTTATTTCAGAATGGCAGAAGAAATATGCACTTAGATTTTTGTTATTTCACATGTAAGTGCCCAAAGGTCTGTATACCTTTCTGCTCTAAACAAAGAAAAATTTCCCAATGTTTCTTGAAAATATCCGTTGTAACAGTGAACAGCCTACTGAACATCTGTTTTGTCCTGTGTTGATGAAACATCCTATTTACTTAAAGTCTTAAATGATGCCCACAACCTTTGCATACAGGGAAATCCTTATACTGAACTGTAATATATTAGATTATAGTAATAGCACACAGATATTTCTTTCCCAACATAGTTAATCTAACTTTTTCCTGCAATTAATATTATTTGTACCCAATTACTCTTCTTTGTCATTGTACTCTTTCAAACGCCTTAATGTGTTGGGATTATGCACACAGCTATATTAGTAACTATACAAACTATACTATAACAATAAGAGAAAAAGGTAGCGGATCCCAACAGAAGAATATCCAAAAGAGGTTTTTAGCCAACCCTTGTTTACAGATGAGTCAACTGGTTTTATGAATATGCCAACCTTAGTATTATCATAATCTTAGCGCGCTATAGACTAAAACAAGGTGGTGGTGTCTCAGAGAGAGGGTTCCGTTTTCTTGTAGCAGTTTGACTACTATGCAGCATTTTTCTATTCTAAGTGGTTGATTTTATTATTTCAAAGCAACCAATATGGATAGTTTCATTCATATTAACAAGTGCAAAAAATTGTCTTTGTGTGAATTTTTGTAAAATATATGCCCATATGCCTTGGTTCACAGATCTTGTAATAGTCTAAAACTTCCAATAATCTTCCTATTAATCATTAATGCTGCATCATCTCCATGACTTTTGAATCATAAGCTTCCATACTCCACATACATTATTTCTTTATTGCTTATTTCTATGCAAAATGTCTGTAAACTGGTATAAAAAAATAAAGAAAAGAGCTTAAGCTGTCATTTTTTTATTAAATGCACTACAATGCAAAATAATGCATCCACACCCTCACATCTGCTCACTTACGTTTGTATGCCCATTCAAAGATGGCTGTTCATGTAGGTATAGCACTGGTCTTTTAAGAGACAGGTATGTTTTCCTATAGCTGCATTCTTTTATTTAATTAGCAGTAACAGAGTTACATACTTGTCGATCTACACGACTACTCCACCCAAACAAGCTCACATTCTAGTGGAGTAATGATTGTAGCTGTTGGTGGAGATACACGATCATGGACAAAACCATTGTGCTTATACTTGGCTCCAGGCAGTCGGTGTATACAGGCACTGTGTAAGTTCCTGGTTCTGGGATGATAATCATAACCAGAGCGCCAGTTCCCAGCAGTTGGCAGTTACAGGTATAGCTCTAGTTCGTGGCTCTAGGCTGTTAGTAATTACAGGCTTGTAATGCTTGTACTAGTTTCTGGCTCCAGGTTGTAGGTGACCAAAGGCACTGTGATAGTTCCTGGCTTATAATTCTCGGCACCTGAATAACAATTCAGTATGCTTCTTGCCTATTTCCTGGTTTTTGAGTTTTGTGCTTATTCTATATTTTAAGTAGTTTGCAGATATGTTAAGGCTTCTATACACAAGTTTGAGATACGGATGTTCCAGTGTCCTACAAACAGGAAGCATTCTCTATCATGTAGCACCCCAAAGTGTACTGGAATGTGTAGACTTTTTGGCACTGATTCTCCCCCTTTCTTGTTTTGCGCCACACGAAGACCATTTCTGGTGGCTAGTTAGCAAAACTTGTCCTTAAAACTCCATTATTCTGGCTAGTATACAGTGAAGGCTCCCTTTTGATGGCTAGTATTCAATGGACACCTTTCTTGAGGTTATTATAAAGTGAACTGATTATATATGGTAAATCCCTTTCTGATGGCCAGTGTATAAAATGTATACCTTACAGGGACTAAAGCAGGATTTTTAGAGGGGGTTTCCATATTTCGGAAGAAAGAAAATAAAATCTTGGCGTAATATGCTGGCAACAGGCTCTTTCTTGTACTGAAATTTATTTACTAAGTAGTGTAAGATGTTATATAATAACAAGACTGAGACTAGCAGTGTAAACCATTCTCTGTGACCTTTAACTGCACTAAAGGGAGTGAGAATCGCCACTGTTTGATATCTACCTTCCTTTAGCTGCAGTGAGAGGCAGTGTCGGACTGGAGCATGAAGGGCCCACCGGAGGACTGCAAAGCTAGGGGCCCACCAGAGGGGATGTAGCCAGCCATCAAAGAGGCGAGACCAGACACTAGAGGGGGAGTGGTCAGTCCACAAAGAACAGCTAGCACCATAGTGTAGTATATAAAGAATGCAGTGTGTATATAAAGAATACACAGTCTTGACCTGCCCCTTAGATTGGGAAGAACAGCCACCAAAACTCGGGATTGTCCCACTAGACTCAGAACATTTGACAGACTGCCCTACTTGTTCTTGGCTGCTGGTTTCTTTAGTTGCAGCTTGTCTGGATCCTGGAATGTTGAGGGCCCTATTTGGGGAAAAAAATGAGCACATTTAGAAAATTCCAACCAGCCCCGGCGTTAAATCAATATGACCCACAATCAATACTTAGGCCTTCCTGCAGCCCCAACATTAAAGTAATAATATTCCCATTTAATAAACCTATTTCCCTCCCTCCAGACAGCCCCAGCAATAAATTAATAGCATTTACGTATAATAAATATACCTACTTCCAGCAACCGTCACTGCCATAAAATAATTCATATTCACATTTAATAAATAGACCTCATGCTCCTCCAACTCAGCTCCACATTTAATGAATAGCGCCCAAACCACCCCATCTTAA
This sequence comes from Mixophyes fleayi, assembly GCF_038048845.1. Classification (NCBI taxonomy): domain Eukaryota; kingdom Metazoa; phylum Chordata; class Amphibia; order Anura; family Limnodynastidae; genus Mixophyes; species Mixophyes fleayi. Next base: position 315,631,881 of record NC_134403.1, on the reverse strand, counting down.
ATTAATAGTCCCCACTATAAAATTAAATTGCCCCACCATCACCCCACAAACATAATAGCACCCATTAGTTAGCCACCACCTACCACACACACATTACATTGCCACAAGCCCGCTGTACCATTACACACACATTACTGTGGCCCTTCATCACCATGCTGTGCCTCCTTATGATCACACAGCGCCCTCCATGATGCTTTTGCTCCCCCCTTCTCCTGGCCCCTCTTTATCACACTGTGCCATGATGCATTTGCCCTTTTTCTCTCTCTGCCATGCTGCTTTGGCCCCTTCTCACTCTCTGCCATGCTGCTTTGGCCCCTTCTCACTCTCTGCCATGCTGCTTTGGCCCCTTCTCACTCTCTGCCATGCTGCCTTTGCCCCTTTACCTGCTGCCATGGTGCCTTTGCCCCTTCTCACTCGCTGCCATGCTACCTTTACTCCCCGTTGCTTCCGTTCTTGCACTTATCTTTTCTATCAGCTTCCTTTTTCTCTTCTTCTGTCTTCTCTCTTCTTGCCGACTCCTCTCTGCGCCGCTCTTTACTGAACATCAGGCGTGATGACGTCACGCCCGACATTCAGTGCGAACAGAGCAGAGAGGAGTCGGGGAGCGTCGCGGGCACGTGAATATTTTTGTTTTGTTCTTTTTAAACTTACCCGCTCGCCCCACCAATGAAGAGGGGCGTGATCAGGGTCGACCCTGGTGAAAGGTTAGCGTGTGGCTGCAGGTCTTCTGTGGATGACAACATTTCCGAGCTCTCTGAGGGTTCCAATGCAAAGCTGCCTTCTCCACGGCTCCGACCGGCATCCATATCGTGTGTCCTATGTCCAGCCCCTTCCTTCAATTCATCTGGATGTCAATCAGTTGGTGCCATGTCAAATTTAGCAAGTTGTCGTTTGATATTACTTCAGACCTCCTGACATTGTTAATTCGACGGAGGCACCGATTTACAAATACCTGCAGTTGGATAGTGATCTGCTTTGTCACCTTCCAAGTTTGACAACTGTAGAGGAGGACCAACTTAACATTGCTATCGTTTTTTGGTGATGTTCTCATTTTTCCAGATGGGATATAATTGTACAAAAGCAGCATTTGGCTTGCTGATGTGGTTCTGTACATCCTCATCAATCCCCACCACCTTTCATGACAGTGCTTCCTAGATAAACAATCCTCCTTCACTATTTTGATGAAGTTTAATACCAAAGACGAAACTAGTCAAAAACTGACCTGAATAAGAGGAGTGAGGAGTGGAGACACAATTATTTGAACATTAATCTGGATGCTAATATCCTTGTGAACAAGGAATATACCCATCATTAATCATCATTAAATAAGTATTGGGGCTCTTTCTAGCGGTTCTGGTCTGTAGGTAATGTAAAAGGTCAAGTCCCCTAAAGTGACAATTCTGTCATCTAGGTGGTCCCAGTGTAATGGTAAGGGGTATGCCAAGTCAATAAAGGAATGGAACAGATACGAGAAAAGCAGCGGGCCACAGCGATCGTAATTAAAGCACTGCACAGCTTGGACTAATGACTACAAGGATCAATAATACAACAGACCCAAAGCAGAGATGATCCTCTTCTGAAGCTGGGAAAGTATCAACGTTGCCCCCTGCTCACCTCCATGTATTCAAGAAAAGGTAACAACAATTCAGACTTCTGAATGACTGTAGAAATACAAGATTGTGAGTAACCACAAATTATTTATATGTCTCGATGCCGTGAGCACTTGGCAACAGCCTTTGATTTCTATGAAACTTTGCATTATCTATAACATCAAATTTTTTTGACAAAAGGAAAATGGTTTTGGATAAAAATCCAGGTACCCAGTAAGGAATTAGATAGCTGTATAATATTATACCATTACTCAGATTGTCGGTCAGCAAAGACTTTTATCATATGTTGGATTGCTTATATTGTATTTTTTATTTTTATTGCAGTTATAGATTACTGAGCTATGGTGTTTGAAAGTTGATACAAAACACTTAATTTGCGAATATAATTTTAGCTTATGGCCATTAAATGTCACATTTAAAATTATCTTATATATAATTGCTCTGACTCTCTATTTTAACAGTTGTTGTGCCACAGGAATAGCATTCACCGCAACCAATATATATTAGCATACAACCTACCTAGTAAAGAACCATAAGCAGGAAACATCATATCCTGTAAGGCAGTGATCAGGGAACAGGGGTAAATTACCCCAAATGGGGTAAAAATGACATTCCTGGGGGTAATGCTGCCGATTCACATGCTGTCAGTTGGATTGTAGACCCCTTTAAATGTGAAATTGCTGTTGTACCAGAAGAGCCTCAAGGGTTGGCAGAGACACTTCTTGATCTTTGATGCAATAATGAAGCATGTATTGCATTTGAAAACAAAGCAGATCTGTCATATTTTTGGATGTTGTCAGATGCAAAGGCATTCAAAATTGCACATGAGGAGGCAGTCAAAAAGTTGCTGCCTTTTGCAACAACCTACCTTTACGAACAAGGATTTTCCACTCTAACGAAGATAAAAACAAAGCAGAGAAATTGATTGGATGCTGAAGACTGTATCCAAATCGCTCGGACAAATGCCCCAATATTGATGCTCTTGTATCAAAAATGAAGCAACATCATGTCTCCAAAACCTGAAGTTTTGAAGTTGAAGCTTTCAAAGAAATTTTGAATAGATTCAATAAAATTTTGAATTCCAATAATTAATAATATATAATTTCCTTCCTTTCAAATCAAGGGGGTAACATCGGCGCATCTAAATATATTTGGGGGTAAAAGGTAAAATAGTTCCCTGACCCCTGCTGTAAAGTTAAGGTTAATGTTCCTGGCAATGCTCATGTTGCCATTGATTAATTGAGCTCCCTTAAAAATAAAAACAAAAATGTATTATTCTTCATGGGGGGGGGGAGGGGGGAAATCACACTATACTTGTTTATTGCCAAGAATCATTTTAGAATAATTCACAGGTCTCAGGCTTGCCACCCATTTAGCTTTCACTTGGACAGTCAGGTGTTAGAATGCCATAACTGTAGGGTCAGCGGTACCCTGTTAGCGCCCTCGTATTATCCCGAGCCTAGTCACACCCTTGCTTGCAATTGCAAAATATGTGTCAATGTTTTTGTAAGGCTTTATATGACTGGTGCATACATGATGCAATGGTGTGTGTCTATATAATTAGTGGGTATACTATATTTTTGAACTGTGCACTTGTTGACAGCTTACACAGATATATAATATTCTACAGTATGACATGTTTTTGGAGGTGAATTTACAACACAACTCGGAGCAGGTGATATTGAGGTTACCATGGTTACCCACTGTGATGCCAAGCATTGTGATATCAGTTCAGCTAGATTATGGTTTATGTGTTCTGTCCAGTGCACCCAGTTACTTTCTCCTCAGTAAGTGAGTTATTTGGTTCAGGATTAGCTACAGGTCAGGAAGTGTTCTTGGCTCACGAGGTATCTTATAAATATACTAAATTATATTTCTATTGAGTGTAATATTACTGAAAAAAAAAACTGATCAATAATCAGAAATATCTGGACCTTCAGAGAAGCACAAACAGAGCTACGAAAACCTGAAAAATGAACTGGTGGATATTCTCAGTGAAGATGAAAACGTATCCAGGTTTGATATATGTTTATTTAATGTGTATGCATCTTTAATGTGACTATTATAACCAAACTTTTTAGCTTAGAATCAAAGCAATAGAAAACTAATCCTATTGCTGATTAATAATAAATAGGTCACTTAGCGCCAGATTTAGCGTTGGCCACAATTTTGTGAACCAAACTCGACGTTCTAACGTGTGTATATTTAGTTGCACTTATCTTAAGCTACATGCATCTCAAAATACAGCGTAACGATGTGGCCTCAATAAGATATGTGCAGAGGGGCTCATTTAGCATCCAAACCGCAGAAAAAAACCCCATTCATGTTTTTAATTTTGAGTTGCACATATGATATGCGCAATTCAAAATAAATATGTAAATGTGTCTGTATTCGGGGTAAATAAGAGAGGAATGGGAGTCCTAAATAACTGAACAGAAGCTTACTTTGACCCTGAAATAGAAATGTTACACATTGTACTATCCCTAGCCTAGTCACACTTTGATTGCAATTGCAAAATATGTGTTAATATTTTTGTAATGCCATTGTATGTGTGTGTGTTTATATAATTAGTGAATATACTATATGTTTGAACTCTGCATTTGTTGACAGGTTATACAGATATATTATATTCTACTGTATGAATGTTTTTGGGGGGTGAATTTACAATAAAACATGAAGCAGGTCAGGTTCAGCTGTTTGGTTACCATGGTTACCCACTGTCATGTCAAGCACTGTGATGTCACTTCAGCTAGATCATGGTTGATGTCTCCTGTCCAGTGCACCCAGTCACTTTCTCCTCAGTAAGTGAGTTATGTGGTCCATGATTAACTACATATCAGGAAGTGTTCTGGTTTATCAGGTATCTTATAAATGCCCTGAATTTGTATTTTATTGAGTCTAATACATACTTGCCAAACTTTCCTTTTTGGCTTCAGGGAGATCACGGGGGAGGTGGGCGTTTTGGTGGGCGGGGCTTGAAGAACTGTGGTAGTCGAGACGGGTGGGATTTCCTTACCTTGTCCTCCAGACACGAGTCAGGTTCTTTTCTGTTCGGATATCCGGTGGTCAGGAGATAAATACTTCAATGAAAGGGACAAGGATTGGTCAAATAACTTGGGTTTATTAAGAATGCGGTAAGGATAATTTTGGTAAGCGACCGCACCACTGACCCCTTCAGCTCAATGGTAATGGCAAATAATCGTTTGATCAACATAGAGCACAATAGCATTTAACATATAATATACACTTGGTGAGTATAAGGCACAATAGCGATAACATCTTCAATATCAATAAATCAATTTTTAGGTAAATCACTCAACATTAACATTCATCTAAAAAATTTGGTGCACCAATATTATCCCTGGTAACCTTACCATATTTTACACTCAGTCCTGGGCTGACCTGTGCACAGGAATTTTGTAGTGTTTAAATATCCTGTAGAAGTTTCCAGAAGGGTTAATAATCCCGATTAAGTCTCTGTACTTTCTCTCTTGAAAAGGTTCTGCAGTTCGTGGAAACTGTGTTGGACGCCCCACTGTGTGTCTCCAGCCGTTCTCCAGCCGTGTGTGCTGGCAATATCACCAATTCCAGCAGCAGATTAGTCTCTGATGTCAGCTTCCCCTTTCTTGTTGCTATATCACACACTCCTCATTCCTGCACATCCTCCTGGGTACGTACTTTCAGTTCAACTGTCAACTGTCATTCCCACTGTGTCTTCCTCAGCCTCTAGTAACCCCTTGTAGCCCTGCATTTTAAAAGAGTTTATGCACTTCCTCTGTGCTGTTCAACAGGGTTTTGGGGCACCACATTACCACATCATTTTGGCCCCACCGGCTAAAAGATTGTCACAATTTTGACCAATTACAGCAGGGGCGGGGCTAAAATAACGCGATAGTATCATCATTAAGCCCCGCCCCCTTATCTTTTGCGTGGGAATCTCTAAAACCTGGAGTGTCTTTTACATTTATGTCTCCATTACTGAAGTCATGTTGTCTTACCTGTCAGTCTTTGATTAAATCTTGATCTCCATGAAAATGGTCACCTCCATAGGACACAATTTCTGAACTGTGTCATCATGCCACAGATGGCGAAGCCAATCACGTCTTGTACTGGCTCAGCATCAGGGAGAATGTCAGACTCTTCAGGGAGTGAGGGAGATCACCCCTATTTCAGGGAGTCTCCCTGACATTCAGGGAGAGTTGTGTGTATTTTTAGTTGCACTTATTTTAAGATACCTACAACTCAAAATACAGAGTATGTGTGGCCTCAACATATGCTCAGAGGGGTAATTCAGAGTTTGACGCATTTGCGTCCAAAGCTCTGACGTAAAACGTGTCCAGCTACAAGTGCATTTTATTTTGAGTTGCACATATCATAGGGCATGGTGGCATAGTGGTTGGCATTGCTGGGGTGTCACTGTGACTAAGACACTCACCTGTCCCTCATTAAACAGACTTCAGCTCTCAGTGTTGGATCTGCACATGCGCAGACCTAGTACCTGTTTGTCTGTAGCAAGATTCCTATTGGTTCCTGGTTCTTGAAAAGGCACTTCCTCCCTTTCCTCTGGGCCTGTTGATCAAGTTATCTGTCTGATTAGGATTCTGCCTATTCCCTGTGCCTTCACCTGGATCGTCAGTGCCTCTGCTGTGTGTTGCTGTTCCACGGGTTATACTGCTCAAGCTGTCATCTTATTTCAGTATTAAATGCATTGCATTGTTGGCATGCGGGCGGCAGTTACAGATGGCTGCATTACGGGCAGCACGGTAGCTTAGTGGTTAGCACTTCTGCCTCACAACACTGTGGTCATGAGTTTGATTCCAGACCATGGCCTTATCTGTGTGGAGTTTGTATGTTCCCCCTGTGTTTACGTGGGTTTCCTCCGGGTGCTCCGGTTTTCTCTCACACTACAAAAACATACTGGTAGTTTACTTGTCTGCTATTTCATTGACCCTAGTCTGTGTATCTGACTGTGTGTTGGGGAATTTAGAATGTATGCTCCAAATATTCTCTGTACAGCGCTACAGAATTAGTGGCGCTATATAAATAAATGATGATGATAATGATTTATAAGAAATTGGTGTATTCCAGTTCATATCTTCATTATGCCAGCAGTCATTATAAACCTTGGATTGTTAACATTCCTAAAGGTCAAATGAACAGACTGAGAAGAAATTGTACAAAGGTTGAAGATTTTAATATACAGGCTACATTATGTATAATAACTTCTTGGAGAGAGGCTGTCCTAATAGTCTGATAAAGAAAGCTAGGCACTTTGCACTACAACAAGACAGCTGTAACCTTAATTAGTTCCTAATAAATTAAATGAGGATAAATTGACATGTAAACAGGATGGTCTACCTGTAGTTATTTCTAAATATAACAGTAAATCAACTAAAATAAGAAGAATTGTCTCTAGAAATTATAGTCCATCTTAGGGAAAATTTTGGAATCTAAACCAAAAGTTATCTTTAAGAGGAACAACAATTTAAAAAAATCTTTAGTCCCTAGCGTCTTAAAAAGAAAAAAAAACTATTCACAGTAGAGGTGCCTGTGTGGCCTTCAGTATTTTGGACGCACTACCCGGTTTTTAAAAACTAGGTTCCGTCAACACAGACTTAATATCTTACGGGACCTGCTAACACACAGTGTCTCCCAACATTTCTATTATAAACATGGGAGCTCCCCACATTTAAACATACCCTTAGAGGGGGAGACAAATATAAGAATTTAAGCATCTTAGATCTTCAAGTTACAAACCTTATCACCTGAGTGGTTGAATGAAACAATAGAATTTAATGACTGGTATCTGTGATTATATATATCTTATTTCCTGGCAGAAATCTTATAGGCCTATGTTGTGTATATATATTTTTAGTCGGCATTGTAAACCTAATTTATTCCCTTTTTTTTTATTTTCGTTTTCTATTTCCCCCATTCATTGTCTTGTATAAATTATTAGGTTTTTTATTTAATTGACAGTAGATTCTAGTTTACTTTTATTATTACTTTGCTGTCCCCCAATGTTGTTTAGTATTGCTATATTTCAGTTTAGAGTATCGTTTGATGGATTAATCCGTGGTAAAATTCTCTTTCTTTACTTGGACAAATATTCCATCATTTTGTCTGTTTTCTATTATTAACTTGTTTATTATAGATATAACATATGTCCATATTTTTTGTTAACTTTTACGTGTTATATATAATACACACATAAATAAATATTTATATGGGAGAAGTCAGATCTTGAATAAATATTTTTGAAGTTTTTAGGGAAATTCCCAATCGGTATATTTTATGTACTATTCTTGAATTTCTGATATTATATTGCGTGTTGCACAAGATTTGAAATTTATTTACTCTTAATTTATTTATCATACTTTCTTATATGTATTTGTCTGGTTAACTACATTTGCATATTGCAGATTTTTATAAGTACATATCTATTGATATGTGGTTTTATGATTCATCATGTATGATAATACCAAAGAGTTAATTTGTTGTCCCTTTGGAGTTTCGGTGATTACTAGTGAAGTTTGTGTGAGAGAGAATCGTCAGATGTTCAAAATTAACTAATCAATAATTTGCATCATTCATGAATATAATTGTTCAATCTTGTCATTTGATTATGATATTGAATTACTCTTATTTACCTCTTTGATTTTAATCAATATTTCTGTGGTATATTATTTTTATTGTAATATTTTAGAAAGCATATTATATCCCAGGTTATATTGATTTAGGATAATCAATAAGCACATTATATTTTTATATTGTTTTTTTTCTTATTATTGTCTTCCATTTTCCCCTCCTGGTATCTGTTTTGCGATGGAATTCTGTTTTTAGGCTTGTCTTTTATGTGGGTCATCACTTCCCTATATCCAACTGCAGTCAGATCCAGGCCCATTAAGTACATATTTTGTAGTGCCTGATGTTTTTCTTTTTTCCTTTTATTAATTTCTCTGTTAATTATTTGTTCTCCATACTATTGTTATTTATTTTTAGCATAATTTAATTAATTCAATTAATGAATTGGTAATTTATTCATTGTTATTGAAAGATACTACATATGTGTGGTACTTTTCTTAATGTATCTTTTTGTTGAACTATCACAGAATCAGTTAGGTATTTTGTATATATCTATCCAAATTCAAGACATGTATAACAATTAACTGTAGGTGGTCGTTAACTAGTAACAAACTCAGATTGGCTAACCCAGCTTTAAATACTGGGTGTTGGCATAGAAACACATCAACTCCTTTCTGCTAAATTCATTGCGGTAAACTGAAAAAACTACAGAGTCCACTCGATTCATCTATGGTAACGAGAGAGAGCAAATTGTTCTGTAAAGCACTGCTGAATCACTGAGGATTCCCTCATTTGGAGACTGGTGGAAATACTAGATGAGACTTTATTGCAATGTCTTCAGTAACAGGAATTACACCTGTTACATTGTGACATTATATCCAAAACCACTGACAGCCTTTCTACACTATATACTCCCCCGATAGATTGGGAACATGTAACAGTGCCAATTCTAACAGCTTCATTAACAGCTAGATATTACTGGGTCACATTATTTATGTATATTTGGTATATAATGTATGATACTGTGCACTCAATCAGTTATATATATTTTCACTACCAGCGGTTTTGTGGATGTATTCATTTTTTTTTTAATCTATGTTTTATAATAGGTTTTAAAAATCCAATTTTGTGATAGGACTCCTCTTAATTTGTTATATGTTTTGCTTCAGTTTACTATCACTAGGTATATTGTTTTATGTAGTACCTTCCTGTTCGATTAACTTATATGAATCCTATAGATTGCGGCTGAATATTTTTGATGAGGCCAATGTATTGTAATCTGTAATATTTGATTTTGCTGTATTATGATGTATTTGATGTATTATGGAAAACATTTTAATAAAATAAAGATGATGGAATTTATGTGTTTAGGAAGTTGGGAGACAGGTAGGGAAGAAGCTGTGAGCATTAAGTACTGTAAGTTTGTCATCACAGCGCAGTTTTTACAAACTCAAGTATCTATACTATCATATTACTGGGATCACCATTTGGTGGGAACTGGCTAAATGCCAAATTCTCTTATGAAGGTTGCAAGGTGTCTATTTTTCCATGTTCTGTGCATTGTGTGTGTATGTATGCACCATCCCCCTGTTACAAGTTGTCATCTTATTCCAGTATTAAATGCATTGCATTGGTGGCATACGGGCGGCAGCTACAGATGGCTGCATTACGGGCATATGATAATGATTTGAGAACATATCTGTGCCCTGCCTCCTATATAATCATCTTGCCACAAATTTAAAATAGCAAAACATTTGTGAAGGCATTGGGAAATGTTATGGTAGTGTCATCACACCAAGGAGCTCAGCAGCTGAACCCATTGAAAAAAACTGTTATTGCTAACATCTGTCATTGTTGTTGCCATGTTAGTTCTTCCTTTGGTGATCTCTGCTCCCTCCTTGACAGCAGGTACCACCGAACATCATAGGGAACAACCGTCCTGGCACTATTTCCAGGGTGCCGGTAACGTACCTGTGCAGCATAAAAGCAAAAACCTTTGCTAGAACCAGAAGAGGAAAGAGGATACATAGTGAAGGAAAGCTATGTTTGACATCAGCTGATTAAAGATTTCTACAGTGACTGGTTCATGTTTCACATCTCCGCTTTCTATTGTCATTCCTAATCCCGACAGTGAAGCATCACCAGTAGCTGCACAGAAATACAGTAACCAATGACTGCTTTATATATTGTTGGCTGATAATGCTGCTGCCCTACATTTGCCACAGTCACATTCTCCATCAGCAGCTACAATTGTTATTCTACTACCTTATGTATCGAGCGTGGCCGATACCTCTTACATGGAGAGCTCATTTGGGCAGGTCCATCTTTACTTTTTGTTTCACGTCTTTGTATGTAATTAGTTTGTGCCATGATCCCCATCTTTACAGTAATCATGATCCCTACTTTATAGTGAGTGCGTAATAAATAATAATTGTTTGAACTTACACCAACTTATTAAGAAACACAGTAAAAAGTCTATGGATAGTGAACTGTCCTGATGAACTCACTAATGTCCCAGCACACATCACCCATACATCAGTCAGCTTAAAAGACTTTGAGATAACTGGTGACACGCGGGCAGCAGTTGGAGATGGCTGACAGAGCAGCTCTGTGTCCTGCCTCCCACATAATCATCTTCCCACATAATATAACATCTACAAATGTGTGACAGATGTAAATGTCTCAGTGGGAAATTACTGTGGTGGTGTCAGGGAGTCATCACACAAAGAGTTAACTTAGTTAAGTTAGTTTTTTTGTTGAACAAGACTGCAGTTCCTATAGAGGATAAGGAACCTGCAGTACTGATTAAAAATTTAGTGAACGTCAACGTTACAATGTTCTTGAATAGCCCTTATACTTAATTTTGCCTTAATCCTGTGAAAACAGTCATTTTCGGGTTTAAGGCAAAATAATGTTTCTTAATGTTCCCTGCATCTTATTGTGTTAAACACAATCTGCTATAATATTTCTACTGCTAAGCAAGACTATCATCTACATTAGTTGAGTGCTCCCCATGAAACTAACTAAAGGCGAACTTTAGTGAGTGGATTGGATTGATGTTCTATAGCCACTTCTTAAGATTACTATCATATGAAATCCCTGTGAGGAGCATCAGAGTAATAAAACAATAGAAAGGATCCACAACTTTCAATACTTCACCATAAACTTCGTGGACTCTTTCAAGTTGGATGAACTGTAAAACTGTAAATGCCAGAGGGGTTTAAATGCATTTTTTATTGTTTGTGAATTTTCCATTGCATACCAGTAAATGTATCTAGTACATCACTGCATGAATTACATTATATTTTCTAAAGGTCTTTACAAAAGACACAGGGAATTCTTATATTTAAATGTATGTTGCCTTTATTATATGTTTAAAATAGATTTGAAACTATATACAGGAGTCCTGTGTTTCAATTAACTGACTATTACATATTGTCTTAGAACAAAACGTAGCTTATCTCATCTGCATGCATATTACTTCATCAATGTATAGAGTATTTTCCTTAACCTGGATCTCTTCCTCTAGGGACAGTTGGTTACGGTTCCAGCCTTTTAGCTCAGCTACTGCTTGGCTCAGAGTTTGACATAGTCTGAAAAAGATCGGGGATTAGATTCTATGTGCACAACTTGGAATTAGCAGGGTTAAGTAGGTAGGTAGAAGTGGCAGCTCTCTTGGATATAACAGCTTTTGGAGGCAAATTGAACTCTACCTTAAGAGTTGTGCAATAACTCAAACTAAGTCATCTCCTGTACTCCAACATGGGACCTTATCTGGTTCTTTAATCTCTTCTGTTTTTCACGTCGCTAGAGTCAATTACTTTAGAGATTTCTTCATTAAAATTTACTTTTTTATTGGCAATCACATCAGTCAGTAGAGTTTCATATGTAGGCTCCTCACACACTCCTTAGTCCTGTCTGCTTTTCTTAGGACACAGTTATTCTTGTTTTATTTGCTTGATTAAGTACTAAACCCAGTGGAAACAATTATGTACCACCTCATGTTACTTACCACAGCTAGTAGGATGTCAACAGTTAAAAGGAGATTTGTCTTACGACCAGCTAAGTTCTGTATTGAAACTTATGTAACTCAGCCATTGACAATCGTCTACATTGTGCAGTTGGCTTCATTGCACATTCTTTACTGTGTTGGAAACCACAAAGCTTGCACACATTCCAAATCTACCTAGATGGTAAATAGCACATACTTCTTATACAATTCTATTGTTTTTAAATATTCATTCTTAATATACAGCATGCAAGCAGATACTGAGCAATGTATCCAAATATAATGGACACTGTTACTTCCATTTGATCAGTATTAAAAACCAGGGATGTTGCAAGGGGCTAATATGGTAATTAGCCCCTTGTATATGCTAATAAGGGGCTAATATGCTAATAAGTTTTCTCTCATGATATACTGGTAGGTTAAATGCCTACTGGCTAAAACTGATCTCTGTTTTTGTAGGGGAAATATTGTAAATTCCACTGGGGCAGAGACGGATGTGTCTGCAAAATATATTGGTGTTATATAAATAAAGTAACAGAATAATAGAAAGGAGAGGTACAATTAGAGGGGAGGAGCTGTACTTTGTTAACGGTTATGTGCCCCCATGTTCTTGTGCCACACAATGCATCGGAAGTTAAATTTTATTTTTTAAGCAATCTTAGAAATTGCAATGATAACAAGTAGAACTTAGAAAAGTGGGCTATTAGAAGCAATGCATAGGAGAATATGCACAAAATAATAACATATTTTAATTCATATATTGATTCCTCTAAAACAGTGATGGGCAAACTTTTTCAGGAGCGGGCCAAATAAAAAAGAAAAAAACTTTAGGCGGGCCAATATAATTTATTAAAAAACTCAAATATCAAAATATATAATACAAATTTTTATAAAACTAATGTGATAAATGAAGCTGTGACTGCATTTCTATAAGTTCCTCGTATCTATTTTTTTTATTTAAATATAAAAACAAATAATTATATTTTAATAATTTTATGCATATTTTAATGAATTTTTTTTAAATATTGGCGGGCCGGATAGAACCTCTAATTGGGCCGGATCTGGCCCGCGGGCCGTAGTTTGCCCATCACTGCTCTAAAACATGTTATGTTAGAAATCTGTACAGAACAGTGCATAGCTTGCAGATCTCTCCCCTGGAGGTAATGTTAGTGAAGGAGATACTGTGTCACTGAAAAGTTATCTTTTTGTCACGTCAGTGGATAATCTTTTTGTAGGACTCCTTGTCCACAAACAGTGCTGCCCTGATGTAATAATTGTGTATGTTGTGCTGCCTAGCACCTCCTTGACTGTATTAGAAAATAAACAAGTTGACTTTAAAACTATTTACTACTATTTACTACTGTAAAACTAATTACCAAGGACACTAAGCTAAGCCGTAGTATGGAAGCAGGTCACAGTACACTATCAGTGGAGCTTGGAGCACTGCAATGCCCATCCAGATAAGTTTACTGAATCTGAATATACCATGCTTTTTTGTAAGTTAAATACTTCTCAATAAGTATAAATTTATAAAGCACAGAGAATAAAAATGTGCAGGATGGAAAGCAAAGCTTTCTTGGCTGGAGAATAGTTGTTTAGCTTTTCCTTCAGGAACAAGACTTTGCAGGGAGGCAATTTGCAGACTTGATGATAGATTCAATATCAATGCCTAAGTTATTTAATTACCATACTTGAGCCTTCGGTTTTCTCCTCATCTATGAGGAGCCTAGATGAGCATAGACATCAGCAATGTTTCTAAGGAGAATAACATATCCTGGCATATATCAGTGTTTGTCGGGCCTGCTAACAGAAAATCGTCCAGGTAGAGGACAACAAATTTGGATTTTGACCCCGCGATTAGGCACCATTGCAGAAATAACTGAATTTTTCAAAATATGTGCATGAAATGGCGCAGCTCATGGGTAGGTATTTGTCAATGTAGTAATTGTTGTTGAATTTATTGTTGAATTTGAATCCTATGAATCTAAACCTTTGTGCAGGAAGAAGGAGCAGCCTGAAGGCTGATTCGCTGTCTAGCTTTGTCATGAGTTCGCCTACATCTCGGGCTCTAATCATACTAAGGGCCTCATCAAATGATGGGTATATCACTCTTCATTGCTTCTTGCTTATTGCCCTCTGGGTAAGATCGTGTTGGGGACTACTCCAAGAAGTGATACAATGAAATTGTGGGAAAAGGGCCAGGTATGTGACGTAGCTCTAGATCCCTGTTAATATTGATCTTATTATGTTTGGCATTACAGTGGTGGATTTTAAATTGCACTATGCACCACTTTTTACCACCCCCTGAGTAAGTATATGGAAATTCTTCCTGAATTCCTGAGTTAAGATCTTCTGTTCAGTTGGGGTAACCTGTTGATGGATGAACTAGCCTTGTTTAGTGTTTGTGGGTCTTTTGCTTTTAACAACTGCTACCACTTTTGCATTTCTAAATCAGTCCCTGGCTGTGTGGCTCCACCATAGTGTGTGTATGTGTGTCTGAATCAGTACTATCCCTGTTGGTTGCGTAATTTTGTGTTGAAATTGAAGACTATGGCTCTGCTGCTCTCTGGCGTCTCAGGCCTCCTTGATGCTACAGCCCTGCTCACACTCAGGTCCCTTTCCCCTAACTGTGTGTCTTCTAACTATAGCTTAATGTATTTGGTCCCAAATGTAAAATCCTTTCCTGTGCTTCCTGTGGAATGCTTCATCATATGTTCTCCACCTACACCCTGGGGATCTGAGGTGCATGCTATGGATAAGGTCTATGTATTTAAATATGTTAACCGTTTCATCAAGCCTGGTTATTAAAAAGTATGCTGCAAAACTTATGCTGGTCACTCATTTTCCAAAGGTCTTTCAGTTGTCTTCCCCTTTTTCTTACCTTCTATCATGTGTGCGCTCATGGCCCTGGGCAGCATGATGGAGTGCATGCCACTATATTTGCCTATCAAAATGCACCTGGCAACATGCCTCTATCTAATACTGGTGCCACAAGAATATGTGTCTTCTACCTCTCATGTGCCCTCCGTGCTACTATGTGCTATGTGGGAGTTTCTTATCACTTCTGTCTTTGCGCACGCTTTAGTTTTCTCCTTAACATCTCTAAGAGCTTGGTGTGGGCTGGGTCTGACAAGTCTAAATCCTTGTTTATACTACAGCAGCAATCATCCCCAGACCCATTATCACAACTGTTAACTCACCATCTTTGCCGTCATTGGAGGTCACTGTCATGTCGCCTTGGCTTGTATTGGCACTGTCCACTGTCGTCTATGATGATGCTCTTTTTTTGTGTTGTGACATTTGTAACATCTCAGCTGCTGCCCTCTGTTGACATGAGAACTGCATCTGGGAAAAACATGAGTTGTTAAAGCTGTCTATGGCATTACTTATTTACGCTGTGGTATGGGCATTCTGGAGAGGACACTATAAGCTTTTTTTCTATTTTGTTATTAATAAGAGTTTTTCAACACCCAGGCCTATGAGCCCTTAGACTTAATAGCTAACGGTTTCATTGGGTTACAAGTATATTTGTAATTATATTGCATGTTTGTTTATTTACACATCAGCAAGGTGCAGACTCTGGAGATACATCTTCTCACTAGGCACAGTCAATTGATTCCACACAATACCAAATCCCCATATTATGCAGGCAGGATCCAGAAAGTTTACCAAAGCTTGCATGTGCTGTAGAATACGGTATCTGGAGAGTACAAACATAAAAGACACACGGGCCAAGTGAGGTTTCATATTGGCCAAGTAAATTTAGACTTGCTAGTGCCAAGAAATAACACTGCTAATCACGTTATCCACAGTCTGTGACCCTGCTATGACTTCTGAAGTAGTCCTCTACAGCTGCCAATATGGAAGACGTGACACATTATGCAAATTGCAATGATAACAAGTAGAACTTAGAAAAGTCTTCAATAGGCACAACGTAAATACTCTAGAAAGTTAATGTTATTAGGCCTCCCACACACTGGCATTAATTTTACACTTGAACAGTAAGAAAAGAGAAATAACATCACCCCTGAAAAAAACATAAAGTTGTGCTAAACTTTTAATAGGCAAACTAAAACATCGAAATAGTCCATCCTTAATTTAAAATTTAGCTTCTTTCACCCACCGCCCAATGTTTATGTTCCTGTGTGTTTGAAACTCAGCTCCACTTGGTTTTATAAAAGGGTCACGGCAATCTTTGTCATTCATTTTGTTTTCATTAAACTCAGTACTGTATAGCGGAACGGAGGCATGAACGAACGCTACTGAAGGTGAACATGTGAAGGTATAGGGAGGGGACTGTCGCACCTAGGCCTGTTACCATCCTTATCTCTCCTACTCGATTATCCTGTGAGTGTGTGTCTATATTGGGGAATTTAGACTGTTAGCTCCAATGGGACAGGGACTGATGTGAATGAGTTCTCCGTACAGCGCTGCGGAATTAGTGGCACTATATAAATAGATGATGATGATTATCCTTAAGATTAAAATTGTACGACATTTTTCGTTCATGTTTTCTTTTTACCATACTCTAATATTTTAAAATTAATTTCAGTTTATACCTCTCCCTGTTACAATTTTGCAAACCCAAAAATGTTGCATCCAACCCCCAAAAGCCTTGCACCCTAGAGACACACATACGGATGGCTAACAATACAGTAACCCTGTGCCACTCAGAACATGGTCCAGACGTTCAGTAAACCTGAGACATAAATAAACATATGACATTTAGCACATGGGGTAGCAGTACAGTACATGAATAGCCTAAGACACTCTGCACATGGGGCAGCTGTATGGAGCTGGATATAAAGTTATATAAGGAGACCACCACACACTCACCTGAATGAGCAGCGTCTGGTTGGTGTGGGCATGCTCCGGTTTAGTTGGTATATTCTGTCCTTTTGATCCTCCCAGCCTATTCCACTGACAGGGATCTCCTGATTGACCTGATTGTAGATCCCCAGTGATAAGTGAGGCAGAGACTTCAGTGCCGGCTCCCTGACACTTCTGGGCGGGACTCTACACTCGCCTCCACCAATGAGCTGTTGACATTCAGGGAACCTACAACTAGCACTCTTTGAGCTATGAAACGCTCCCCATGCAACAGCAAACATTAGAGGAGCACTGGACAGAGGGAAAAGGTAGGTTAGTATAAGGAGAGGAAGGGAGGCAACTATAAGGAGAGGCAGGATGAGGATAAGTTGGGGCATCCTGCTCGGCTGGATCTCCCGACCCAGAAGTATTATACACTGTCCGGCAATCTCCTTGTCCTCCTCCTCCATGACCATCTGACAGACACAGCAGGCAATTGTGCAAAAAACAATTCACAATCCGTATAAGTAATTCTGACACCAACCACAATTTCAACTGAAAAGGCTTGATCAGCTTCAGCTAAAGTACTCCCAGCAGTCACCGTGATGTCACTAGCTATATGACAGCATCAGTCACTTGGTACACAGAGCAGAGAGGTTATTGCTAATAATGATTACTGGTCCCTTCCCCATTGGAGCTTGCAGTCTAAATTCCCTAACACACACTCAATCTAGTTGGGGTACACCACTCTCAAAATATCAGAACCATCGTATATCAATTGGTTTAATTGATTGTTAGATAGTTAATTGGGAATGGGCCTATACTTACATCTGTCATGGACAGACAAACATTATAGTACAATATTTGCATGATAAAGAAAAGAAATGCGGAAAACCAAGGTTATGTACCTTCATAACACACTATGGGGAGAGTTTTCCGGCGGGTTTGAAAAACCAATCAGATTCTAGCTATCATTTATTTAGTGCATTCTACAAAATGAAAGCTAGAATCTGATTGGTTGCTACAGGCAACATCTCCACTTTTCAAACCCGCCGGAGAACTCTCAGCTTGATACATTTACCCCTATATGTACTTCAGAATTTCATAATTCATGCAATTACATGGCTAATTGTCTCATACATCTTGTGCATAAATCTATACATATTATATCAACACAGCAATCTTATTTACACTTCATAGTATTTCTAGTAAACTATATAGGACATACCAATGTCATGTTCCATTATTAAACCCAAAGGTACAGTGTGCTATTTAATGTCTTTTAGACCAAAGAATACAGTATACTCATATGTGTGTATATATATATATATATATATATATATATATATATATATATATATATATATATCTCAAAACATAGAAATACAACCATCTGAACAGTGTTTAGAGGCTGATTTTCCAGCTACACTATTACAGTAGCATAAGGTAAGTTCTTATATCATAACATATTAACTGTGACCAATATAACAAGATGCTTTTAGTAAGTAAGTGACATTAATTTCGAAAACCTAATACAATAAGTATATACTATAACGATATGAGAATTATATAATTATCAGAAGGGTAGGATTGGGCATAGGCCTTACTGGGCCGCAGGAGGGGGGAGGCGACGATCAAAAGCATTGGTGGTCAGTGGAAAGCAACAGACAGCTAACTGTGAAGCTTCCTGTTGCTGAATGGCCTCAGACAGGAAATGCTACATCACTTCCTGTCTGAGGAGCTATGCAGCAGAACAGTTACTGTAACTAAAGGTAAGTGAGGAGGCTGTACAGAGAAAACTATAGGCTGGGGGCTGCACAAAGAAAACTATAGGAAGGGGGTTATACTGAGAAAACAATAGGGGCGGCTGTACAGAGAAAACTATAGAGAGGGGGGCAGCTGCACAGATAAAACTATAGGGGGGCACAGGGCCGGTGCTAGGGTTCTCAGCGCCCTAGGCAAAATTTCAAAATACCGCAAGACACGGCAAATACCCACTTCCCAGACCCTCACACACTTCACTTTCGGTAAAAAAAATTAAAAAAATAAGCCTTACCTCCTACAGCGGTCTGGCTGCCGTGATGTTTCATAGAGAACGTTGTCCAGACTCCACTGCTGTCCAGGGGCAATCACAGGATTTCTAGAGGGGAAGTATCCAAGTTTTAGATATGGGAACAAAAACTTGTGAGAATGACCCATCACACTGCTCCCCCTGCAGCATACTGCCCCACCCCACTGCTTGACCAAGTGCTCTCTCCCCCTCCCCCCCCGCAGCACCATGTCCTCTGTCCCCGCCCTTGCAGCACCATGTCTTCTGTCCCCCCCCCTGCAGCACCATGTCCTCTGTCCCCCCCCCTGCAGCACCATGTCCTCTGTCCCCCCCCCTGCAGCACCATGTCCTCTGTCACCCCCTGCAGCACCATGTCCTCTGCCCCCCCCCTGCAGCACCATGTCATCTGCCCCCCCCCTGCAGCACCATGTCCTCTGCCCCCCCCCCCTGCAGCACCATGTCCTCTGTCCCGCCCCCTGCAGCACCATGTCCTCTGTCCCCCCCCCTGCAGCACCATGTCCTCTGTCCCCCCCCCCTGCAGCACCATGTCCTCTGTCCCCCCCCCTGCAGCACCATGTCCTCTGTCCCCCCCCTGCAGCACCATGTCCTCTGTCCCCCCCCCCCCTGCAACACCATGATTTTATTGGCACCTCATGCTCTATATTTGACTTGCTTAAAGTCAATAATAGAGCATGAGGTGCCAATAAAATAATTATTTTATCCACCATAGTGTTTAAATCAAAGATAGAGCATGAAGTGCAAAATAATAGTCATTTTTCCACCGCATATTTTGCAAATCAAATATTGAGTATGACGTGGAAAATAGTAATTTTTATACCATTGAAAAAATACTATTTTCCACCTCATGCTCTATATTTAATTTTCAAGCTATGTGGGAGAAAAATTAATATTATTTGCAACTTCATGCTCTAGCTTTGATTTAAAAACTATGGTGGATAAAATAATTATTTTATTGGCACCTCATGCTCTATTATTGACTTTAAGCAAGTCAAATATAGAGCATGAGGTGCAATAAAATAATTATTTTATCCACCATAGTTTTTAAATTAAATATAGACCATAATGTGTGACATAATAATAAAAAATCCCACCCCCAACATTTTTTGGGCCTCCACACTTCCCCTTTGGGTACCCCATTTTTTATAAAATGAAATTAATAATACAAAAATAAATAAAAGATAAAGATACTTACTGTTTTGGATGCTGAAGGCTGTTCAGATGCAGAGAGGCTCTTCTGTAATGGCTGCCCACCGCTCCTCAGCTTCTTTACACCAGAGGAGAGGGGTGGAGCAGCCGTGGCATGCTGGGAAAGGAGGGGGGCGCTGGGTAGCAAACTTTATTCACACTGTCTGTCACTGACAGACAGTGTGATATACTACACAGGCGCCGCGGAAGAGTGACCCTGATGTCAGTGATCAGGTGTGTGACAGACAGTGGGAGTGACGCGCCGGGCAGCCTGGGCGGACATTGAAGAAACAAATCTAGTCAGCGGCAGCGGCGCCCTGCAGGTCCCGGCGCCCTAGGCAACTGCCTAAGGTTGCCTAATGGGAGCGCCGGGCCTGGGGGGGCAGCTGCACAGAGAAAACTATAGAGATGGGGGCAGCTGCACAGAGAAAACTATAGAGAGGGGGACTTCCACAGAGAAAACTATAGGGAGGGGGGCAGCTGCACAGAGAAAACTATAGGGAGCAAGGGCTGCATATAAAAAACTTTAGGGAGGGGTGGCTACACTTAGAAAACTATAGGGAGGGAGGCTGCACAGAGAAAACTATAGGGAGAGGCAGAGCCGGATTTAGACCTCATAGGGCCCTAGGCAAGATACTGGTTTAGTGCCCCCCTCCGTGAAACAATATTAACTTTTAATAGGTACTAGAAAAGATAGTGCAGACAATGTTATACCAATAAATAATAACTTTTAATTAAATCCTTACATCAAACAGAGTGCAAATAATGTTGTATATAGCTTTAAATGCTAAGAATTCGTACCCCAAGCTTTTTTTTGTAATTATACACTTGACATAAAACACAATGCAAACAATCTTCTATTCAAATTTTGTAGTTTCTCTACAGAATAAGAAAAGTTAATAGCAATTGTATTACCTATACGATACCTTACCTTCTATTTTCCTGCTGAAAATGTCATCATTGTGTATTAAGCTACATCCAAACAAAAACAGAAAAGTCAATAATCCTACACAATTGCCCCCAAATAAAATTGGCATGGCAACATTCATTCCTAAATATACAAGAAATTACATACTGAAGGTTTTGGGACAACACTAATCAACTATGTTAAACATATTATCATTTCCAAAATCAGTTCTGCACTTTCTCTACCAGCTGACTGCACTTGTTGACTAACTACAAGCCCCTAAAAAAGACCAATCACCACCTTGAAACATAAATACATTATTTGTTCTTTCACATACAGATTTCTCTACAGATACAGAAATACATATAATCGTAAAAAAGGACTATGAACCATATCCAAACTGAAGGAAGCTCCGCCACATAGGTCTATTTATAACCTACTGTCTTTCCCATGCAGAAAAAGCAATAAGCATATGGACATGTTTGAACCTCCCATTTGTGTTTGCATATTCTTGTAGTATCCATCATGTCACGTGTCAATACTTTAATGTATGGTAGAATTTTATCCATTTATTTGCATGTGATATTTATGCAAGATTTAACCCAGTAGGTGTAAAGTCAATGATCATATAACATGCAGAAGTCAGCAACCTTATACACACTTAACCAAATCATTTGCATGTGATTGTAAATATAATTTACTACTGTGTGTAACACACACTCCCAGAGAAGACATGCTCCCCCCATGATTTTTCACTATAAAAAGACTTGTAATGTAATCAGGGGAACATGTACTATCTCCTTGGTGAACAGCAGCAGTAACCACTCAAGTCCAGACGTTTCAGGATAACAACCAAAGCCAGTTTATTCACCAGCTTGTAAACAAAACAAAATATATACAATATCCTAGCCGTCTGGCTACTAGATAATACATTTAGCAAGACCCTCTCTCAGAGCTACAACATATTATTGCTCACTACAGCAGAGTGTCTGAGGAGGCAACTCATCTCCTCCCCAGGTCTGAGACACTGGTTGCATATCCCAGCTGCCTTTTCACAGGCACCTCCCAGGTGCATCTCTTGATCAGTCTGTTTTAAATTACAAACGGCAGGAACCTGGGACTTATGTACCTGCCATTTTTGCCATTTGCCCAGAGCTTCTGTCACAGACTGAAGAGTGGACATTACAATAGAGATAATTACAGCATTTATAATGATTACTTTTCATTACTCACGTTTGCTGATGAAAAGAAAGGTTATTTCAGTCCCTGCAGGTTGATATTATTGGTCCAACTCTGCGCACTGTACCTTGATCCTCCGTATGATGTCACTTCAGTTCCTGCATGCCCAGTCCAAGCACACTGAGCCTGCGCAAGCTCTCACAGCTCCCTCCTACAAAAAATGTATTTTGCCAAATAAGTTAGAAGAGAAAAAAAATATCCCCAACACATCACTTTTGCTCCTTCTTCACACTGTTTCCCCTTTAGTACACTGTACTCCCTTCATCATCACACTGTGCCCTCCATCATGCTTTTGCCCTTTTATCATCACACTGTGCACCCTTCACCATCACACTGTGCCCTCCATATTTTTGCTCCCCTTGTTTATTTCACCTCACACTGCTTGTTCCACATGTCTGTCATCATGCCCCTCTGTGCCCTTAATGCCTGTTCCATATTTGTCATCATGCCCCTCTGTTCCATATTTGTCATCGTACCCCTTTTACACATTTGTCATCATGCCCCTTTTACACATTTGTCATCATGCCCCTTTTACATAGCTGTCATCATGCCCCTTTTACATAGCTGTCATCATGCCCCTTTTAAAAAGCTGTCATCTTGCCCCTTTTACATTTGTCATCATGCCCCTTTTACATAGCTGTCATCATGCCCCTTTTACATTTGTCATCATGCCCTTTTTACATAGCTGTCATCATGCCCCTTTTACATTTGTCATCATGCCCCTTTTACATTTGTCATCATGCCCCTTTTACATAGCTGTCATCATGCCCCTTTTACATTTGTCATCATGCCCTTTTTACATAGCTGTTATCATGCCCTTTTTACATAGCTGTCATCATGCCCCTTTTACATTTGTCATCATGCCCTTTTTACATAGCTGTCATCATGCCCCTTTTACATTTGTCATTATGCCCCTTTTACATAGCTGTCAACATGCCCCTTTTACATAGCTGTCATCATGCCCCCTTTACATTTGTCATCATGCTCCTTTTACATAGCTGTCATCATGCCCCTTTTACATTTGTCATCATGCCCCTTTTACATTTGTCATCATGCCCCTTTTACATAGCTGTCATCATGCCCCTTTTACATTTGTCATCATGCCCTTTTTACATAGCTGTCATCATGCCCCTTTTACATTTGTCATTATGCCCCTTTTACATGGCTGTCATCATGCCCCTTTTACATAGCTGTCATCATGCCCCTTTTACATTTGTCATCATGCCCCTTTTACATTTGTCATCATGCTCCTTTTACATAGCTGTCATCATGCCCCTTTTACATTTGTCATCATGCCCTTTTTACATAGCTGTCATCATGCCCCTTTTACATTTGTCATTATGCCCCTTTTACATGGCTGTCATCATGCCCCTTTTACATAGCTGTCATCATGCCCCTTTTACATTTGTCATCATGCCCCTTTTACATTTGTCATCATGCTCCTTTTACATAGCTGTCATCATGCCCCTTTTACATAGCTGTCATCATGCCCCTTTTACATTTGTCATCATGCCCCTTTTACAAAGCTGTCATCATGCCCCTTTTACATTTGTCATCATGCCCCCTTTACATTTGTCATCATGCTCCTTTTACATAGCTGTCATCATGCCCCTTTTACATTTGTCATCATGCCCCTTTTACATTTGTCATCATGCCCCTTTTACATAGCTGTCATCATGCCCCTTTTACATTTGTCATCATGCCCCTTTTACATTTGTCATCATGCCCTTTTTACATAGCTGTCATCATGCCCCTTTTACATTTGTCATCATGCCCTTTTTACATAGCTGTCATCATGCCCCTTTTACATTTGTCATTATGCCCCTTTTACATGGCTGTCATCATGCCCCTTTTACATAGCTGTCATCATGCCCCTTTTACATTTGTCATCATGCCTCTTTTACATTTGTCATCATGCTCCTTTTACATAGCTGTCATCATGCTCCTTTTACATAGCTGTCATCATGCCCCTTTTACATTTGTCATCATGCCCCTTTTACAAAGCTGTCATCATGCCCCTTTTACATTTGTCATCATGCCCCCTTTACATTTGTCATCATGCTCCTTTTACATAGCTGTCATCATGCCCCTTTTACATTTGTCATCATGCCCCTTTTACATTTGTCATCATGCCCCTTTTACATAGCTGTCATCATGCCCCTTTTACATTTGTCATCATGCCCCTTTTACATTTGTCATCATGCCCCTTTTACATAGCTGTCATCATGCCCCTTTTACATTTGTCATCATGCCCTTTTTACATAGCTGTCATCATGCCCCTTTTACATTTGTCATCATGCCCCTTTTACATAGCTGTCATCATGCCCCTTTTACATTTGTCATCATGCCCTTTTTACATAGCTGTCATCATGTCCCTTTTACATTTGTCATCATGCCCTTTTTACATAGCTGTCGTCATGCCCCTTTTACATTTGTCATCATGCCCCTTTTACATTTGTCATCATGCCCCTTTTACATAGCTGTCATCATGCCCCTTTTACATTTGTCATCATGCCCTTTTTACATAGCTGTCATCGTGCCCCTTTTACATTTGTCATCATGCCCTTTTTACATAGCTGTCATCATGCCCCTTTTACATTTGTCATTATGCCCCTTTTACATAGCTGTCAACATGCCCCTTTTACATAGCTGTCAACATGCCCCTTTTACATAGCTGTCAACATCCCCTTTTACATAGCTGTCATCATGCCCCTTTTACATAGCTGTCAACATCCCCTTTTACATAGCTGTCATCATGCCCCTTTTACATAGCTGTCAACATGCCCCTTTTACATTTGTCATCATGCCCCTCTGTGTCCTTAATGCCTGGCTGTTCCACATTTCTCGTGCCCCCCACTGAACAAGCTTGGGCCCTCAGTTAGTTAACTTACCTTTTAATTGCCTGTTCTGTTCTTGTTTTCATCTTTCTTCGATGGCGCGCTGCCGCTGCTCCTCCTCCTCTGGTCCGGCTGTGCTCCTCGCTGAATTCTCACTGAAAATGACGTCGGGCGTGATGACGTCATCACGCCCGCCGTCATTTTCAGTGGGAGACGAGAGGAGACTGCCGGGACCCGACGCGCGGTCAGCTGATTTTTTTGTTTTTTTTTCGTCTTTTTTTCTTTGATGTTGGATCCATTTGAAGCCTCTCTTGTGCATGCGGCCAGAGGGGGATGGCAGGCGGAGGGGAGCACCCCTCTGCCTTGCCTACCCCACTCACCGTCGGCTCTGGCAGGGCCCCCTGGGTACCGCTGGGCCCTAGGCAGTTGCCTAGGATGCCTAGCGGGAAATCCGGCCCTGGGGAGAGGGGCTGCACAGAGAAAACTAGGAAGGGGGGCTGCACAGAGAAAATTATAGAGAGCGGGAGGGGGGTTTACAGAAAAAACTATAGGGTTGGAGGGCTATACAGAGAAAACTATAGGGAGGGGGGCTGTACAGAGAAAGCTATAGGGAGTGGGGACTGCACAGAAAAAACTATAGGGAGGGGGACTTCCACAGAGAAAACTATAGGGAGGGGGGCAGCTGCACAGAGAAAACTATAGGGAGCGAGGGCTGCATATAAAAAACTTTAGGGAGGGGTGGCTACACTTAGAAAACTATAGGGAGGGAGGCTGCACAGAGAAAACTATAGGGAGAGGGGCTGCACAGAGAAAACTAGGGAGGGAGGCTGCACAGAGAAAATTATAGAGAGCGGGAGGGGGGTTTACAGAAAAAACTATAGGGTTGGGGGGCTATACAGAGAAAACTATAGGGAGGGGGGCTGTACAGAGAAAGCTATAGGGAGTGGAGACTGCACAGAGAAAACTATAGGGAGGAGGGCGACACAGAGAAAACTATAGGGAGGGGGGCTGCACCGAGAAAATTATAGAGAGGGAGGGGTCTGTACAGAGAAAACTATAGGGAGTGGGGGCTGCATAGAGAAAACTATAGGTATAGGGAGGGGGCTGCTATAACGTGCAAGGGAATGGGGGTGCTGTCTTAATGGTACATGGGTGGGAGGTAGGTTATTAATTTAATGATGGAGCTTAGGTGGGGGCTAATTATTTAATAGGTGCTCTATTATTTGTGGGGTGATGGTGGGCAATTTAATTTGTTGGTGGGGCTTGTTAAATTAAGATAGGGTTATATGACCTTTAATTTAATGCTAGGGTGGTTTGGGGCTATTAATTGAATGTGGGGCTGAGTTTGGGGATGAGGGTTATTTATTAAATGTGAATATTAAGTATTTAATGCCAGGGATGGTTTTGAGAAATGGTTATATTTATTAAACGTAAATCCTATTAGTTTTTGGTGGGGCTATTTGGAGGGAGGGAAATGGGTTTATTTATTAAATGGGAATACTATTAATTTGATGTTGGAGTTGGCTGGAGGGAAATAGATCTATTTATTAATTGTGTATACTATTAATTTAATTTCAGGACTGGATGGAGGGAAATAGATCTATTCATCAAATGTGAGGACTATTATTTTAATGTTGGGACTGGAGAAAGGCCAAATTATTAAATATGGATGCTATTGATTTAATGCTGGGGATGGTTGGAGTTTTCTAAATTTCATGTACCTATATTCCAAATAGGGCCCCCAACATTTCAGGATCCAGACAAGCCTCAACTGTTCTAAAGACAGCAGCAGCCACAGGTGGTGAAAGTGACAAGAACAGATAGGAGAGAGCAGGACAGTCGGCCAACTGTCCTAAATCTGGTGGGGTAGTCTCAAATGTGGGTGACTGTCTCGCATAGTCAGGATTTGGTCCAACTGCAAGGACAGTTGGGAGGTATGTCCTGCTTCACACTGTACTGCTCTTGAAGGCAGAGCTGCAAGCACCTAACAGTAGTGCCCACAGTATTGCCTGTGTATTTGTCTAAAATGTATCTAAAATGATAACCCCCCCCCCCCTCCTGTTTTAAGTGCCGCAGGCCCCACAGAGTCTTATTCCAGTTCTGGTGATACTTTAGTGTTTCTTGCATTGATTCCATTGCCTGCCTTCTACCTTGCACTGGCCCCAGTCTCAGATCACTTTGTTGAACATATGGCCTGCCCCCATTGCACTGACAATATCATTAATCCTGCCTCCTTTGCACTTATTATATCACCAGCAAACCCTTGGAATAGCTCTTTCCTTCACTTGCACCATTGTCTGCCAAGTCTCCCTGCACTATTATTAATTCAAACCACCACCAATCACTTGGCACATTTAGGGCTCTTAAACAAATGTTACAAAATAAGTGTTTTCTTGCAGATGCTTGGCGCATTTCACCTATGTGATGATTGCACTGGATTGCCATCTATTATAAAACACACAATACACATTTTTATATATTAAAAGTGAGAGATTTGACTGGTAGTTTACAGCTCATGACGTCAGGGGAAGATGCAGCAGTGCGGTGAGGTACTCATGTGTTGCTCTGGTAGACTGATCAACTACGATTAGGCCAACATGTTACATAATAGTTAAACTTTTTATACAAAGTAATATATGTTTCTATCGGTGGTAATCGTTTTTACGATTACCACCATTCCGACACGCAGAATTCCTGAAAAAAAAAACCAGAAAGAGTGAAAAAATTTAAGAGACTTACCATGAATCCAACGCTGGAGATGACCGATGGAAACAGCATGCTGACAGTAAGCCATTCCGATGAAAGAACTGTGCGGCACTGCAATTTTACATCATTGCGACGTCTATCAATCTAAATTTAAAGTGGCAATGTGGGGTTAAGTGTTTAAACACTTAACCTTAGGGGTCCCCTATATATGGAAAATATGCATTTAAATGGCTATCAATTAATTCTAAAATATGCCATTTAGGAAGAGTGGTTCCTCAGTTTTAAACAGTGTTGTTCGATGAGTTGAATAAGATATTATTAATAAAAATATGTTCTACTCATTAATAAGTCAGTAAGACATTAAGGGGCATTGTCACTCACCAGACGGTGAGTGCTTCTTCCCGTATGTTTAGGAACCGTGGCCGTCCACCATCCTGAGGGTCTGCGCATGTGCAGCCCTTTCAAACCTTCAGTACATGTTCCTTTTAGTTAATTGGCTGATCAGGCAACACTCCCTATTTAAAGCACCTGCTGTCTATACCTCGTTGCCTGATCTTGGAGTCTCATTCCCCATGAGCCTCTGAAGGTGTTCCTGTGTTCCTCGTGTATTCAGCCCAGCTGATTCCTGTGGTTCCCAGACCACTTCAACTCTCCTGTGGTTTCCAGACCACTTCAACTCTCCTGTGTTTCATCGAGACTGCACCAGCTGATTCCTATCCGCTGCCTCCGTGCACTACAGTTATCAGCTCACTTCAACTCTCCAGTGTTTCATCAAGACTGCACCAGCTGATTCCTATCCGCTGTCTCCGTGCTCAACAGTTCCAGCTTACCTCAACCCTCTCGTGTTTCATCGTGACTGCACCTGCTGATTCGCTACCTCCGTGTATCTGCAGTGTCCTGCTTATCGCTACCCTTCAGTACTCCTCGTGTTTGCAGCCAGCTGATCCGCTCTCCGTGCTTCTACAATGTTCCTGCCTGTGTCAACTCGCCTGTCTGCATTGGATCAATGCTCCGCTGCTGTCTTCTCTGCCATACCACTTCTACTCTTCAGTGATCTCCAGGTGACCAGTCCTATATACTACTGCTTCCTGAGTATTGTTTCCATCGTTCCTGGTCTACCTACCTGTGCGCTGCACCTACTTGGATTCCGCTTCCATTTCCCTGGGACTTCGCATCCTGCCGGCCTCCTGCCGCTCAGGTATCCCTGCACTCCTTTCTGACAGCCTGCTCTTCTGAACCACGGTATGCATACTTATCATTGACTGTGCTTGTGTATTGCATACCTTGCTGGACTGAGTTGTTCTTCTCTGGAGTTGCCTATCCACTGAGACTATTGCCATCATTTGACTGTGTTACCTTGTAGTCTGGATAGTTCCTGTGACTTTGTATATTTGTGCAGTGCTGCTCAGTTATTAATACTTTGTGCATATCATCGTGGGACAAAGTTCAGTGTGCCCGTGTATACTCTGCATTACATTTATCTCCCCGTGCTCCTCCTCACATATATATTTCAGTGGTACAACTTGCTAGAGGCAGACCACTGATTCCTGTTCCCTGTGTCATCTGTTTCCAGTATCCTTCCACATAGCAGTGGTACAACTTGCTAACGCAGACCACTGACTTCCCGGATACCTCCACCTGGATTCCGTTCCCTCACCTAGACAGCGGTACAACTTGCTAACGCAGACCGCTGACTCTCATCACCTCCTCGTTACTTCTGGACATTCCTCCTCACTATAGCAGTGGTACAACTTGCTATCCGCAGACCACTGACTACCCTCACGTTTCCTTTGTCCATTCAGTTCCTCGTGTACTATTACCTATATATTACCAGTGCTGCTAGTCATAGACTTTCCACGAGCATTCTCTACCATCTGCTGTCTCCTGTTCCGTAATCACCCCGCTACCAGAGTACCATATTACCACCTATATTGCTCTGGTAAGTCCATCACCTGGTGATCCCTGGGTAAAGACTCCTAGTGCCCGTGACAGGCATATTCAATTACGATCCCGATCCGCGGGATCGCGCTGGAACGGCCGCGAATCTAATCCGCGGTACCGCATTAACGTGGATTTTCGTTCGCAGCCCATAGGGCTGCGTACGAAAATCTGCGTTAATGCGGTACCGTATTAACGGCCGCACTGCGCATTTTCTGCGGTAACGCGCGTTACCGCGGGTCGGATCGGAATTGAATATGCCCCAAAGTGGGTATTAATATTGATGATATGTTTACTTATGGAAATGATGGATTTATGAAATTGAACGTTTTTCAGGATGTAATTGATAATGTGACTGAAATTTATTATGATACCTTTTGTTATGTTGGACGTGAATTACAGGTATTTAAAAATGAACTTTTACAACATTGAGTAGTATTGGACTATTTAACGGCTCAAACAGGAGGATAAAGTTTAATCCTTGAGACTTAACTTGGTGTCCATTATTTATTACCTAACTAACGACACTTCCGATCCAGAATCTATAATTACACGTTATATAAAACAACACCCATTATATGAAGAAGGATTTTGATGACAAAACTATTATAAAGACTTTTAAAATGATTCATCATGGACATGTTTAAATCCAAGCATACGGTTCTTTGGACTTGGAAAGTGGCTATCTAACCTAATGTATATTTACAAGTGATTTATTGTGATAATAATTGTAGCAATATTGTTTCTTTATACTTGTGTAAAGTATGGTTTGTATTGTATACAAATACTTGCGAAAGCCAAAAAAAATCAGAGAACATCAGTGCTAACAGAAATACATTCCCATTCAATTAATTATAGTCACATGAAAAAGTATCTTTTTATGTGTATATAAAAATGGTGGGAACTGTCGAAGTAACTTTTAACGAAACTAACAGAAATACATATAAGCTCATATATCACTAATATATAGAACTAATCTAAGATTAGGGCCTGTACTTTTAAGAAGGGAAAAAAACATTGAAGTTTACCCAAGATATTTGTTCAAAACTAGTTACATAAGTAAGCATAATGAGGCACAGGTTTTTAGTAAGTTTCCAGTATTTCACAATAGCCGGATATGGCAAAAGAAATATTGGCTCCAAATAAGGTCAAGATGACTCTTTAAAAAGAATATGTCACTTTAACGGTAGAGACTTAGGGGTAAATGTATTAATCTGCGGGTTCTTCAACACCCGCGTGTTCAGCCTCTTCCGCGATTAAATTTCAAGCGGCGCTGCATTGTAAAGGGTTAACTTCCCTTTACAATGCAGCGCCGCTTGAAATTTAATCGCAGAAGAGGCTGAACACGCAGGTGTTGAAGAACCCGCAGATTGATACATTTACCCCTTAGAGTGCCAGTAGTGATGTAAGCTGGGAAGGTGTGTTTTAAAATAAGGAGTAACGTATTCTATAAAAGAAGAACTTAATCAAATATAGTGTCAACTGGCATTTGAGACCCTGGGCGTATGTCTGCTTCGTCCAGTATGGCTGTATCTATGTATAATATCTTTTTAATAAACTATAGAAATATTATATTTTGGAAACCTGCTCATCTCATTTATTATTTAAAGAGAAAATCTTAGACAGTGCTCGGGTCAGATGGAATCAGAAGAACAATTTTCAATAGAAAAGGCTATTTTTAGAATCAGGATGCAATTTGTTTACCCAAACATGGAATTACATGCAATGCAAAGCTAACAATATTTACAATTCTCTGTTATGTGCTAAAACTTGATGCTTGCATTATCTGAGATGCAGTCACGCCAGACATCCATGTAGCGGCCCCCTGCTGGGTATACAGGCTAAACAGGTGTTTGTCACTTCACGTAAAGACTTACTTAACATTTCCTGCTATCAGCAAACAGACTTCCTCTAGCAATCTTACAAACCCAAACAATGACACTTGCATACAAAACACATCCCAATGTAACACAATAAGTGCATTTCAAAATATACATTGGTGCCTGCACCTCTGATTGAAATACATTTCTACACAAAATTATTTCTACTTGATACAGTCACGAACAAACTATTTATAAGTGATCCAGTCAACCCTTTTTATTTTAAACGGCTTTGCTTGTGTATGTTATATTGTTTGTTTATTAATTGTTTTTCTTTATATCTGAATTCTTTTGTATTTTAAATCTATAATTTAATATGTAGCAACTACGAATCCATTAGCCTGTTAAGAAGAATATAGCTTGACCAAGTTAACCCTTTGAATGCTGGTGTGTGATTTGTTGATACATTTGATTAACAAGCTTAGTGTATGCTTGCATATACATTTGTGTAACAGTCTGGAGGTGTGAAGAGTTAACCCTTTGTTTGCTGGTGTGGGTCTTGCTAGCCCGTGGGTAGCCAGAAGCCTTGTGTGCCACTGTAGGACAGTATATTGGGATCCTATTGCCCGTATTCAATAGGTGGTGGCAAAACCTGAAGTGCGTGGGGATGTGAGAGCACTGTGTGGTTGTCGATTCAGCAGGTCTATGACCTGTTTGATAGGAAGAGAGAGACTTGAGTGCTGGAATCGTGTGTAACCTCATACAGCGAACACCCATGGTCACGGTAGCTGGGAACGTATTCGTGACACTCTCCCCTTAGGTTATAATGGCTACCGCCATCTCAAGATGTCGTTAGATACCGGAATCAAGATCCTAATTTTGGAACTTGCTAACTGGAGTAAAATCGCAGTTCCTATGGGGACTGGATATGCGTTTGAAGAGACTGGGACCGCAGCAGTTAATCCACCAAAAGCTATATATATATATATATATATATATATATATATATATATATATATTTATATACAAGTTAACCCGTGCATGATACTCATGCATTCTAGTCAAATCAAGCTACTTAAGGTGTTAAAAAGGTTCTTGTCTTGCATTTGGGCCATAGCCCAGGCCTCCTCAGGGGAAGAGCGTTACTTCCTGATGCAAGCGCCCTTTTTTAACGTGGTTTTGTCCACATGTTACCACCTCATCATTTTCTCCATCACCTCATCCTTCATCTTTATCGCCACATCCTTTCAGATGTCTATCCAGACACAGGGATCTCTCTCAGCGGTCCTGAGTATCACACTTCTCTTGCTCTGTCACCCCCGGCAACCACCAACCACTCCCAACTGTCACCCCCGGCAACCACCAACCACTCCCAACAGTCACCCCTGGCAACCACCAACCACTCCCAACTGTCACCCCCGGCAACCACCAACCACTCCCAACTGTCACTTCTCCTTCAAGAAATATATATATATATTTTTTAAATCTTTATAAACACTTTTAACAATTAACAAATTAAATTAACAAATTAAAAACATCTTAGTATACCAAATTCCAGCCCTTTCTGAGTTTTTTCCCCCACACACACTAAGAATTTAGTAGGTCAGTGTATAACGCCGCCCAGCAGGTGGCGCTACAGCTTATTTTGTTTTTTTCCACACACACAGACTAACACACGCCACTAGGCTGTTATATTATAGATATATATATATATTTACTAAATGGAGAAAAGTATTCGGGTGCTTGACATATACTTTAACAAGGTGTTGATCCCCCTTTTGCAGTAATAACAGCTTCCACTGTTCTTGGAAGGCTTTCCACAAGATTTATTTTTACCCCAACTATAAATCTGTCCCCACATATTAAATATTTTTACCCTAATTATAAACCTGTCCCCACATATTCAATTTACCTCCTCTCCAATGTAATATGGTTTTGCCAAGGTGCTATATGCTGTTTTGTTTTACTTTGCTTAAATAATCAAGCCCAAGGTGTATACTAACAAAGCAGAATACTCTCATATCAGCCACTTATATTAGAACTCTATCTGAGGTATACATTTTCTCAATAAGACCCATTCCATTGCACACTAGGGGCCTGATTCATTAAGGATCTCAAATGAAGAGGATACTCATTTCAGTCTCCTGGACAAAACCATGTTACAATGGAAGGGGTGCAAATAAGTGTTCTGTTTTAAACACAAGTTAAATACTGCCTGTTTTTTCATGTAACACACAAATATTTGATAGCTTATTTGTACACTGAAATTTAAAGTTGATATTTGTGTGTTACATGAAAAAACAGGCAGTATTTAACTTATGTGTAAAACAGAACACTTATTTGCACCCCTTCCATTGTAACATGGTTTTGTCCAGGAGACTGAAATGAGAATCCTCTTCATTTAAGAACCTTAATGAATCAGGCCCTAGAAGAGTGAAAGACCCATGATGGGACTTGTATCAACCAGGATTTATTGACTCCTATTGATACCTGATACAAGTTTGAAAGTAAAGTGCAGGCATTGGATAGCTGTCGATGGTTGTCTTCACTTCACTTATCTCCACTCTAAACTACCCACTTTAGTTTTTATTGTCAAGCTTCTGCAACTGTCAGCCACAGAGAAGTGAGCATTACAGGTAACAACGGGGTTAGTACCTCTTGAACTGTGCCGATTTCATTATTGAACCTTCATCTATTAGTAGAGGAGGATAAATGTGAAAATGTACATTGTAGGTGCAGTTCTTTAACCTACCAGTGAGTGCCAAATCCTTTAGGCAGAAGATGGGGTAACTCTGCAGCAAAATGAAAATGAATGGATCTACAAAAAAAGTGGGGGTTAGTATATTAAAATAATCACACAAGCTGCAGGCGAATGAAAAAGTTTAATGTCACTAGTGATTAGCATTAGTGTTTGTTTCATAAGTTCCCCTTCAGTTGCAAGCAAACGTGAGTTCAGAGGCTTTGGAGAAATACATGCAGGAATATTCAAGTCATCATATCAGGTAAAGGGAAAAGCAGCCATTTATAAGGGGCAAGTGATGTTTTAAGGTGATTTTGCAAAGATAGTTGCCATAACATCTGTTCACCAATGTTACTCAAAATTACCCCTAACCTTTTACTTTAGGTTCAAGTATATCAGCCAATTATTTATAGGGTAACATCTATTTTATTAGTAAGTCGCTCTGCCACAGACATAATAGGAATTCTTTCCTCACCGATACACATAATAGCTGTGTGTTCTAAGAGAATGATCCCACAAAGTAGTGGCCTTTAAAAAAAAATTGTAAAGACAGAAAAGAAAAAAAACCATTATTAATAGGTTGATGTGGTTAATGCTAGAAGTAGTGCTGTGAGTTTTGTCAAGAAGTGCCTGCGACATGTGTGTTTGTAGAGTCCCCCTTTAAATTCCAGCCCTTTTCTACCGCCCACTTACTTCCTGTTGTTTTGCATTGGCACTAATATGCAGTCAGTTAAGCAGTGAGAGGGTAACCACAGCAGAGGAGGTGTACTGGAGAGTATGGTAGACAAATGTTCCAGAGGGAGACCAGCCAACAGTGTGTGAGGGGTTGCACTGTGATAAAGTGCTTGCTAGTTAACTTACTTAACTTAGACCTTACTAAGAGCAGGCCTGAATGTATCTTAAGATATATACAACTGAAAATAGATGTGTAGGTGGGCAGCATGGTAGCTAAGTGGTTAGCACTTCTGCCTTACAGCACTGGGGTCATGAGTTTAATTCCCGACCATGGCCTTATCTGTGAGGAGTTTGTATGTTCTCCCCAGTGTTTGCGTGGGTTTCCTCCGGGTGCTCCGGTTTCCTCCCACACTCCAAAAACAAACTGGTAGGTTAATTGTCTGCTAACAAAAAATTGACCCTAGTCTGTGTGTGTGTGTGTGTGTGTGTGTGTGTATGTTAGGGAATTTAGACTGTAAGCCCCAATGGGGCAGGGACTGATGTGAGTGAGTTCTCAGCGCTGCGGAATTAGTGGCGCTATATAAATAAATGATAATAATAATAGATGATGTCCTATATGTGCTGTGAAAGAGTCCTGAGCTCACCGTATCAATTTAATGTTAATTATTTTTATTAAGAAGCTAAAATGCTCCATATTCACTCTGGTTATTAGAATGGCACTCAGTGTAAGCCGAAATCTGAAAGGATATAATGTGTATTTTTAATGGCGTAACCCCTATAAACCACTACCAGGTTGCTCAATTATAAAAACACCTTACAAAAAAAACATTTTACTTAGCTAGCTTTGTTACCCTCTCTACCCCAAAACCTACATTTACGTCCAAAAATTTGCCTTATTTTGCTAGTTATTGGTGTTCTGTGTTCATAATTTTGCTTTCTGTAAGAACTTGCACACGTCTTCCTGCCTTCTATATTTTTAGTTCTTGTATTTTGTTTTGTTAGTGTGAAAGGGAAAACTGGGGAATTTGAGGTATTATGAATAGAGTTTGGACATGGCACAGGAAAGGTTTAACGAGAGTCTTTCATCTGCCTCTGCATCTTCTGAAGAACCTCCTGCATTCTCCGCAACTGCAATAAAAAATATAGCTTTTAATAGAGACTGAGACTATATGTATTATGTCTTAGTCAATAATATAATACTACAATGAAAAGTGTACAGATAAAATGTGGTTAATAGAGCTGTATTAAAATCCCAAAAATTGAGTTCGCTAGTGTAACAAATTTTACGATGTCTGGGTTCGTAAATGTAAATTAAATGAAATCCTCCATACCCTAACTCTACTACCAGCCCTGATTTCACAGGGCTGATACTGTTTAATGTAAATAAATAAAAATTATCAACCAGCCTGGGCAGGTTTCCAGTATAATTTTGGACCCCCCCTGCTATAGTGAAAGGCACACCTCTTTATTATACTGGGACCACTGGGGAGGAAAATTTTCCACTCCAGGGATCCCAATTCCCCTCTCCCCATAGAGAATCCAGCCCTGCACTGACCAGACTGGCAAGAGCCACCATTAAAGCAAAGCAGAATACCCCTCTCAGAACCAGAATGGGCTGCAGTAAGAATAGATTCAAGCTCAGAAGTAATGCAAGTTGCGTGGAATCAAAAGCAAAAGAGACTACATGCAAACATCCCGGAAGCAAGAGCATTGTTGTGCAATACAAAGTTGTATTCTTCAGTTGCGACACAAACATCTAAGAATCTTGTCAAACAATCAGACACTTTTAGCCTTCATAATCAGACAATAAGGCACCAAGAGCAAATGCAAGATGACAGAGTTATTAACAATCATATCCTGTGCAGAAAATAATCTAAAGTCCCGCTCGGCACTTCGCGTAGCAGGAAAGGACAATATGGTGGCAGATTATCTCAGCCGTAATCCGATCCATTCAGGAGAATGGGATTTGAACAAGGAAGTGTTTTTGCAAATAATGGACAAGTTCAGGATCCCACAAATAGATTTTATGAAGACAAGCCAGAACAGCAAGGTAAAGAGATTCTACTCCTGTCACATGGACTCAAAAGCAGAAGGAATAGATGCTCTAACAAGCTCTTGAAAATTACTTATTCACTCTTATTTTGCTATTTGCATGTACACAGAAGAGAGTAAACACAAAAGAAGCAGAGGCAATAGCAATCCTTCCATTTTGACCTTGTGGACCATGGTTCAGAGCCAGATTAAGTGGGGTTTCAGTGGACACGTGCCCCACGCCCTCTGTCTCATGAGGTCTCATGATCCAGTGGTGCAGGTGCACACACGGCCTTAGAATGGGTTGATTGTATGACAGGCTATTCCCTCCCCCTGAATCAGCCATCAT
Organism: Mixophyes fleayi; assembly: GCF_038048845.1. NCBI lineage: Eukaryota > Metazoa > Chordata > Amphibia > Anura > Limnodynastidae > Mixophyes > Mixophyes fleayi. Next base: position 315,594,370 of record NC_134403.1, on the reverse strand, counting down.
ACAAAATGTGACTGCAGTCATAAAGATCTGTTCCTCCACTCTATTTGTACTGCCCCCTCTGCCCTGTGACATAATATTACATGTGGCTACACTAAGAGGCATACCGATGGCAAAATGTTTGAAAAACTAAGAGATGTCATTGCAACATGGCTTATCCCGCTTGGACTCTCCAGAGGATATGTCATTTGTGATAACGTCACCAATATGTGACAGCATTACAGCGGGGAGAATTCCATCACATTTCCTGTTTTGCTCACACAATCAACTTGGTGGTACGCAGCTTTTAAAAAAATAACAGTGACAGGAAGGAGATGCTGTCTGTGTCCAGAAATAATTTGGGTAATTTTCGGTATTCTGCAACAGCATGAAGGAGATTGCAGCTGCTGCATGAAGTATCGAATTTGAGGGGGAATGTATTATATTCCAGCCCAGTGGAGAATACTTTCTGTGTTGTGCAAGGTGCTGAAACCACTCTAAGTAGTCATCTGTGAAGTGAGTTCAGACACTGTAAGCTTGAGTCAAGTGATTCCCCTAATTAGACTTTTAGAAAAGGAGCTAGAGAAATTGAAGGAGGAAATGAAACAAAGCAATTCCGCTAATCATGTTGGAGTTGTAGATTAAGTACTTTATTCGCTTCGCCAGGATCCAAGAGTTATCAACATCTTGAAATCGGATCATTACATTTTGGCAACTGTGCTTGATCCTAGGTTTAAGAGCTATGTCTTCTCTTTCTTTCCAACTGACCCAGATCTCAAGAGATGCAATGAGCTCTTGGTCAGCAAGCTGACAATTCAAGTGGTACATGACACGAAGACTAGGGCACGCGAAAGTACAGAGCCAAGTCGGCTTGGTACTTGGATCCGTGGAGTTCGGTGGGCTCGGTTCTCAAAGAACCGAGCCCGAGCATCTCTACTTTACATGGCTCTGCTTGTAAAGGGGGTGGTGCGTGCATCTAACATTAATGCACACAGCATTGCCCATGCTTCTGAAGAGGTTGGAGAGAGGCTTAGCACTGGCTAAAATGATAGCCACACCAAATGCATTCTGGCGGCGTGGCTTAGAAACCCCCCATTTGGAAATCCTGCATTTACCCCTGTGGGGGATTGTGTGGCTGTGTGTGTCTGAGAACAGATGTTACTGTTGCCTTAACTGCCTCGGCATCATCTGGTCCCGGACACGAATGTCAGCAAACAGTTCTGGCTCCCTTAGCGTTGCAGTGTTATTAAGTCACGTCTGTGACACTTAAAATTGGGTTATCAAGGAATTCTCAGTCTCCCTGAGAACTCATTTTAGACCATAGGTGCTCCATTGTCTTAAGTGCCCCAGATCCCCCAAAGCCTTAATTCAGCTCTATTATGGTTCACGGCAGTATGGGTGATACTCTTAGAACAACCAGAAGCATTTCTTAGAACAACAAGGGGCCAATTATTTGCTAAAATGCAGACAGTCTCTCCTTGATAGTGTAGAGATTGAGTGGGCAGTGTTGAAGAGTAAAGGTGATTGAAATATTACTACAGGCAAGAAAGAATAATTCTTCTTTAGCATACTACAAGTTTTGAAAAACATTTTTGGATTGGTGCACGTCCTAGTCAATCAGTGCACTAGATGTCAGCATACCCCAGATACAGGACTTTCCTAAAGTAATTACTTGCTCTTAGTACACTGTAGTACACTGAAGGTACAGGTGTCAGCACTGTAATGCTGATATATCCATTTGCCCGAAACTGAAAAAACGCCAACAGTGACAATGACAACAATCACAATTGCGACATTAAATGAACAATGCTTGTGGATCCAGCAGACTATACAGAAAAAAAATAAAAGTTAAAACTACCCCTCCCAAAAGACCAAAAACTTGTGTTGGCAGCCAGCAGACACAGCGGCAATACAGCCACCAGACCCGCAATCTGGCAGCGTACAAAGGGTTAAAAAAAACATGTGCCCCCCCCCCCCCCCTGCTGTGTAGTCAGATTAACCCTAAAAAACAGCCTCAGGCTTGTCAGCACAGGGCTGGATTCCCTAGGGAATTAGGGTCCGCAAAAAGCCTGACATCCGCCAGGTCTATTTATAACTTGGGAGTTCCCACGCTATCAGAGCCAAAGCCCAAGGTTATAAATAGATCTACCGGCTGTCCATTTTTAATTCTGCAGCGACAATTCCTTCACAGTAGTGTGTATCGTTTCGATCTTTTTTTTTATTTTGCCATGCATGTTCCGGAGGATTATTTTAAAAATTTAAACAGGAAAACAAGAAGATTTTTTTCAACATCAATGGATTAATTTTACTAGGTTTTATTTTATTTTTAAAAAACGTTGGACCTTTGGTATAATTTTATTAGATATTTTTAACAAAACTTACAAGATTTGGATCCTTACAGAGGAAGAATGCAGATGTTGGCACCAGCATGCCCTGGCTGCCATGGGCATGGTGGTGCTTGTACTATTATAAGCACCAGCATGCCCAGACTGTTAATGATAGCCTGAGCTTGATGCGACCTGTAGTGCACCAACTCAAAATAGTGTCTTTCTAACATTTTATCCTTTACTTACCCCCCACCCGCTGCCCAGGGATGAGGGAAGAGTCCTAGTGCTTTCAGCACCAGAGGCTGCGGACCCCAACTGTTTAGGGAATCCAGTACCGTGCTGACCAGCCTTGGGCTGAGTGTCATTATGCAGGGGGAACCCACAGCCTAGTGCTGGTTCTAGTAACATTTGGTGGACCCCACGCTTTTGTCCACCCGATTTTGTTAGTACCAGCACTAGACTGGCAGCACTAGGGTTAATCTGATTGGAGAGCGTGGGAGCGCACATTTTTTAACCTTTTGTGTGCCGGCTGCTTGTGGGTCCAACAGCTGTATTGCCGCCCGTCTCCGGCTGCCAGTTTTTAGGTGTTTTTGGAGGGAGGGGGGAAGGGGTAGTGTTATCTTTTATTTCTGTTTTCATTTTTTTAGCACTGTTTTGTGCTATGTAGCTTTTGAGATGGATTACAGAGGTGATTTCACAGACTTCTAAGATATAAATAAAATATTGAAGGCACATTTTACAACAGCAGTAGCAACTTATTGGGATCACGTGGTGCAAGCTTCAGCAGAATATCTTTGCAAAGTAAAAGGATGGTCATCAAATCAGACAAAAACTTCTGGGTTTAAAGACCGATTTTACTCTACATGGAATGGAGGCGCAGAGTCTAATGGAGGGTAGGTATTCACCAAGGGCCTCTGCAAGGAGGTATGGGCTTATCTGTTATCCCTTCGCAGGTCACAGCCCTTCAGACAGGTTTCGTACGTGACTGGCAGGCAGAGAGAAGCAGGAGGTGATGTTAGAGTATATGTTGGACAGCGAATAATACGGAACTCTATCGTGGATGGAAAGTCCAGGAACAGACTGGCGTAGATAGAATAACCAGGAACACACCAACATAGATGGAATAACTAGAAACTGACTGCCATGGATAGACAGACCAGGAACAATCTGGCATAAATGGAATAACCCAGTAATACACTGGCGTAGATGGAATAACCAAGAAAACATTGGCGTAGATGGAATAACCAGGAACACACTGGCATGGATAGATGGACCAGGAACAACCTGACATAAATGGAATAACCAGTAATACACTGGCATAGATGTAATAACCCAGAAAACATTGGCCTAGATCAGTGTTGGCTAACCTGTGACACTCCAGGTGTTGTGAAACTACAAGTCCCAGCATACCCTTCCAGCAATAGGCTGCTATATATTGGCAAAGCATGCTGGGACTTGTAGTTTCACAACACCTGGAGTGTCACAGGTTAGCCAACACTGGCCTAGATGGAATAACCAGAAACACACTGGCATGGATAGACGGACCAGGAACAACCTGGAAGAGAATATGTAGTAGGACACTGGAACAGGATTCCCAGGAATACATTGAAAGAGCCAGAAGCCAACTAGTCTGGATAATTGACTGAATCTACTTGCACTATCTTGCAGTAAAAGATGCCTTATATAGTGTGCGGGCAAAAGAGGGAGGGGAGGCCAATAGGACAGAAGCCAATATTATAAATAGAACAGGCATGCATGCTACTGCGCATGCCCAAGAAAACCAAAGTGGTGCCCACCATCGTATTGTACCATCAGCGGTGCTGGACGAGAAGGAGATCCCCGGCACCTCCTGAACAAAGGAGAGGAGCGTGCCGGACAACTCTGGAATACTATGCTTTCCAACAACACTTTTTTCTAGAGAGAATAGTAAAATTATTCCAATTTTGAAAGTGAATTAAACTTTTCCATTATATCAAAAACTTTTTCCTTTAATATACTTGAAAAAATATACACTTTTCTGTAAAAATGTGATTGCCACAGAGATTGCCAACTCACCTCTTCATCCTTTTCCTGGATGAGTCTCAGAGTGTCATGGTCTGGTGATGGAGGCACACTAGGGATTGGAAAGTCTGTTCCACTCTCCCGGGTCAGTTTACTGTCAAGGCAGAAAAACAAATACAGCAACTCAGCTAAGGAATTCATTCATATTTGTTACTGCTTCTTAAATTATGATGCATCAGGCTATAAACCTCTTGTATCCATAACAGTACATCTAGAATTTCTGAGATGGAATCCACAGATAATTTTCTTGTTCACCTGCAGCTTTGTATTGTTAATAGCAAACCTGTACCCCAACCGGTATCCACACAATATAAGTGTCATTAGGAATATCCAATGTTGTGGCAAAAATCAGGTCAGTAGAGAAAAGTAAGGATCATTGGCTGCTATCAAAATTGACCCTAGTCTCTCTCTCTCTCTCTCTCTCTCTCTCTCTGTGTGTGTGTTAGGGAACTTAGACTGTAAGCTCCAATGGGGCAGGGACTGATGTAAGTGAGTTCTCTGTGCAGCACTGCGGCATTAGAGGCGCTATATAAGTAACTGATGATGATCACGAACGCACTGGTCCCAGACAAGTATTTTTTCTATCACCTCCAATAAAGGCATGTATAATTCTGTAGCACACAATTAGATATGCTAAGACAGCTGTAATATATGTTTTATTTCAAGCAGATGGCTGCGGAAATATAATTCAATATAATATAATAAAAAACATTTCTAAATCATCTATTTATATAGGCAAAAACAAATTGGGTGGATTGTCGTTTTTAATGAATCAACTGAGGATTTATCTAGTTAATGGTATGTTAAAAACAACACAAGAACGTAAATGCTGGTATTTGCTGTAGTTTGCCTAAAATCACCCAGCACATACCCAGGACCAGACCATACACCAGTGAACGCAACAACATCCAATTCATCTTTGTGTGCAAAGTACCCTTAGGACAGCCTCCAATTTCATGGTGGGAGGGGGGAGGGGACTGGGCGTATGCACAAAGTCAATGTACAGTATGAGCACGCCAAGATCGAGCTCACACAGCAACGTCCGTGGGCATCTCAAAGGTACGAGTTTTTCTATTGTATTACTTATACTAGCTACGGGTCAGGGTTAAGTGCCTATTACTAGTGATGATGATGATTGGGCATGCATGCTAGAACATGTGTTTGCAATCTGTAGCGACTGTAAAAATGCATTTTATGTACAGTGGACTTGAATAACATCCTGATAAATGTATTTTATGAGGAAAAATATAAATATTCTTTTTTAATATTAATATATTTATAGTCAATAATGACTATATTACAACTATATTATTAACAGGTGACATTAATAGGTTTGTTTTTCTGTACGTTCTTTTGTTACTTTATATTCCGTATATGTAGTGGACGTATCCTGCAGTGTGTGACTGATGTGACTGAGTTCTCTGTACAGCGCTGCGGAATCAGTGGCGCTATATAAATAAATGGTGATGATGATGATGTCTGCTAGAGCAGAGAGCACCTAGACCCGTATCCAACAACAGACGTATCTTCAGATCTGCTCCTTGTTAAATACAGATGTGCGTATGCTGATTTCCGTGCGTTTTCCAAGAAACTACACAATATGCTTGTTTTACATGACTTACTGAATCAGGCCCAGGAACTTTTATCATTTATGTCTCATTCTTCTCCAAATGTATATACTTTATTTTCATCCAATGACACCAAAAACATTATAGAAATAATGTATAAATTATCTTATTACATGATCAAAAATATTATATAGAGTTCCTTTTTAATGAATTAACTAAGGATTTATCAAAGGTGCGCAACCCATGAGATGGGGACCTCAACTGGGGTCCCAAAATCTGTTTTTGGGGTCTCATTTGTCAGCTATGCAATGCAGTCTGTTGGGGCCTCTTCTAGGATGACAGAAAATTGGCTCACTGACAATCGGGGACCAAACAACAATAGCACAATTACTGAAGTTTCAGTCAAAAAAGGTTGATCAGCACTGATCTGTTTGACAGTAATTACCTTTTCATCCAATAGCACAGTGGCTGAGGCTAACAGGAATTCTGCTCAATTTGTTTTGCATACGACTGTATGTAAATGGTAATGTATCAATGTAAGTGAATGAAAAGCAAGCAAATAGCTAGCATGAAATATATTTATATTTATCATATGTACCTGCAGGGAGTTGTAGAAAGGCCCATAGCACATTATCCACTCCTTTAGAGCACATAATATGATATAAAGGCCTGCACATTCAATTTATTTGATTTGCTATCTTTCAGGAACATACTTGTGGACAATAGTAGAAACATCGGTGTGCATGGCAGTGTGCGGCATTTGACGTGAACTTCAAAATAGATATTTGATCACTATGCGGAAGTCATGCTCAAGGTTCTGACTTCAATGTCATATAGACCAAAATTGAGTGAAGCTGTGTGCAGGGTGTATCCGACTTTTGAAGTCTTACTTCTTATGCACCTACACTGAGCACCTGGAACTCCACTGAAAGTAGCTAATAACGCTACTGAGCATCTGTTGTGGTATTGAAATTCATGACATTTATACAGTGAAAAATTTAAACTTTCTCCAGTCTTTATAACTCATTTAATATACAGTATGTTGTACAAAAAGAAAATTAATTTATGCAGTTTTGATTAATCTAAAACATAAAGGTTAACATGTAGTTTTCCATAAAATATTTCACAATCTGCATATCATCTAGAGCAATAGTTTGCTCTTTTACAAAATTTACCATTTTTGCTTGATTGCATATCTCTGTACAAGTTTGTGTATAGCCAAAGATGGAGGAGACTGTGTAGGTGGAAATCTTGTTGTATAAATCCCTCAGTGTGTGGCATGCTCTTAAAGCACGTGACTGCACCCGCATGGCAAATCCAGATTTCATGTAGAAGGATGAGATATTTCAATGAGTGATACGGGGGTGGTGATTATGCATTTATGGGGCAATACTTTCCCATAATAATATGATCTGATTTTTACATCCTGAGAAAGCGGAAATTGTGTATCATCTTTTACTATCATTATACGACTTTGCACTAACCAGGAACACTTTTTGTAGGAAAGAGAAAAATTATGTGCACAAATACAATGTATTAAAAATGATATTCTACAAATATAACACTTGGGGAGTATTCAATTGTCAGCTTGTTTTTTTGACCGCATTAAGTCATTTTAATGCTGTTTTTTATAATTTTCGAGCGAGTTAACTTTACCCGCAATTCAATTCCATTTTTAACGCTCAGGTTTCTTTCATGAAACAGTCCTCTCATGGTCCAGTAGACGGTCTATTGAAAGTATAGAGTGTGCGAGAGGCAGCCATGTTAAAACCTATTCAATTGTTTTTTAACGTGGCGGTAAAACATGAAAATATGCTGTTTTATCTCGCACCTCCATGGGGTATGTTAAAAATAAAAAAAAAACTCTGAAAAGTATTTGAAATCATGTAATAATGTGGAAAAAAAAGTTAAACTTATGTTTATCACTAATGCCTAACTTGGGTAAGTTGATTTTCTTGTGAAGAAATAAAAAATAAATAAATCACTAATTATACTTATGTATGTTTTTGATACAAATATGAATGTAGTAATGTGTTTTGACATGGGATAGATGATTATATATAGAATGGGAACAAGCGCTCAAATTCAGAGATAAAGAACACACACCCTATCACGAGCAGCACATAGAGAGACTCTCTCCCAAGGGCCCAATGTTAATCCTGTAGTTAAATCCTATAGCGTTCAGTGGCAGAACATATAACTCCACACATACAAACTGCATATCAGTTAACATATAACCGGTGAAAAACGTGCACTGGGTGAACCTTAATTACACCCATGCACTTACTAACATACAGCAAGTACCCCTTTGGGGTGATCCGATGTATTGTGTATATTATATATGGGCTGAAAGCTAATTATAGCGTGGTCCATAAGATAAAAAGTAGCGCTATAGACTCAAGTCTAGATGATAATGTTATTCCACACGATAAATCAGTCCTCCAAGGTCCGTAAAGATGTATCATCCGTTTGGAAGAGCTGTATTCCTGAATACAAATTCAACCGCCCGATGGTAAGCGCTGCTGGTAATCTCGATGTCCAATCAGAAGACCGCAAGTGATGCTGGGTAATGTAGTTCGTGTATTGTGGATAATAGTAGATTCGTTCCCATAGGGAGACTCTTGATAAAGTTCCCTATGGGAACGAAACGCGTTGAGAAGTACTATGAACATCGTGACTAAAACCTCAGTGTAAGTACTGATGCACTTTGTATGTTACAATAAAGTTTTTTATATTGATCAATTACTTTGGTCTTCCTTGGGTGCCGTATACGCATTGGAAAGGCACTGCCGGTGGTTGCGGTTATACCAGTGTCCAACGCTGGAGGATCTACTATTATCCACAATACACGAACTACATTACCCAGCATCACTTGCGGTCTTCTGATTGGACATCGAGATTACCAGCAGCGCTTACCATCGGGCGGTTGAATTTGTATTCAGGAATACAGCTCTTCCAAACGGATGATACATCTTTACGGACCTTGGAGGACTGATTTATCGTGTGGAATAACATTATCATCTAGACTTGAGTCTATAACGGTACTTTTTATCTTATGGACCACGCTATAATTAGCTTTTAGCCCATATATAATATACACAATACATCGGATCACCCCAAAGGGGTACTTGCTGTATGTTAGTAAGTGCATGGGTGTAATTAAGGTTCACCCAGTGCACGTTTTTCACCGGTTATATGTTAACTGATATGCAGTTTGTATGTGTGGAGTTATATGTTCTGCCACTGAGCGCTATAGGATTTAACTATGGGATAGATGATTGTATGATAAAAAATAGTTCAATTAAAAAATATGCTAAAGAAAGTACTGTAATGTAGATATTATCAATGTGTAATGCAATCTAATGTATGGAAATGTATGCAAAACCTTTTTTTGTGTTATGCATGACAGCATTAAAACTCCCTTTCACTCCCCTAAAATCTCGCAAACACAAGTTTTAACGTGGGGGGACAGCGTTCCCTTTTTTTCAATTGAATTGCACGAGTTTTCTCGCTGCGCTAACTCAAAACGGTCGCTAATGCCATCAAAAACCTGCGGGAGATTTTTTTTTTTATTACACGGCGGTAAAAAAAACCAACTTGCTAACAATTGAATACCCCCCCTATGTAATATTATCTCCTCACTTTCTAGACTTATTTACAACATTGGCAGAATTTTAGGGAAAAAATTGAAACATTGTAAATAAGGGAGTGATCCAAAAGCGATATAAATTACATTATTCATTTTACTACTTCAGCCCATAATCCCCCAACTGTCACAGTTCCCAAAGCGTAAAGAAGGTGTGTTTCGTCCTATGTACTCATGTGTGGAGATAAAGGGGCTCCGTGTGCACGATTGCAACTTCCTAAATAAACTTCCTATGTAAAACCATGTGCTTCGGTGTAAACCACCCTCAATGGGTACATAATAGGCATGGCATTATTTGGCTACAATGAACTATGACTGCTTTAATACAAGTCATTGGAGTCTGCTGCTGTTCAGTCCACCTGCACATACTTTCGGTTCCGTTCTCTGACCACACGCTGCGTCAGGTTCTGGATGCACTGCGCCCTGTAGTTCTCATAGTGGGTCTCTCGGGTCACATCTTTAAGGTCTTGCATGTGAGTGCGGATCAGCATTGTGCGCAGCTTCACAAAGTCACAGTGCTGCTCATTCTCCACTAGGGAAGATGGAACAGTGTTAGAACAGACAGTAGTGTAAGAGGCTTGTGACACAGAACTTTGATTTACTGAACTTATTTATGTATAAGTGAACTATCATAAGTATTAATCCAGAACCTATTTTTATCCGTAACTAATTCTGTTAAGCCTGTTTTATGTCCTATTCTGTTGCTCAAAGGTGAAAAAATGTTATCCTGTGTAAGGGAGCTGAGGTTTACTCCTGAATGAGTTTTGCTATACTTTGCTGTTAGAGATTTCAAACCCATATCAAGGGGTATATTTACTAAACTGCGGGTTTGAAAAAGTGGAGATGTTGCTTATAGCAACCAATCAGATTCTAGCTGTCATTTAGTAGAATGCACTTAACAAATGAAAGCTAGGATCTGATTGGTTGCTATAGGCAATATCTCCACTTTTTCAAACCCACAGTTTAGTAAATCTAGCCCCAAATATCTTTAGGTTAAATGTGTTGCACACATACTGAGCGCATACTGAGTTTCCCTCCTTGAAAGTGACTGTAAAGGTTATTTATGAAGATGCAGTCTAGCGAAATTCTGTGGTATCACATGTTGTGCCTATTTTGTATCAATGTCCCCAATTTAAAAGGAATTGAATAGCTTAACGGATCAAGATGGCAGCATCTTTGGGCTTGGTGAGCTTGTTGGATCACTACTTTCTTGCTGAATGAAAGCTAAATTCTGTAAGATGAAATATTTCAATGAGTTTCAAGAGGCAGGGATGTGCCTATAATGAGACAACTGGATGGAGCTGTCTCAGTCAGCAATTTTTGCTCTGCAGCCGGTAAATGTCCATATACCACCTTCTTAATAAAAGTGTAATAATCACATCATTCATCTTGAAATCTTGTTTTACATGTAGCATAAAATAGATATGTGACGTCAGTCAACAGAGACTGTGGTACTGTCTATTTGGAACATACCCGTACTGAGGAACTTCAGGATACTTACAACTTATACTGTATCTATGGCCTTAAGCTGATTAACCACAGTACTTAAATAGATGGTAGGCTTACGAGCAGGGTTCTCTTACCTCTCTGTCTGTATGTATTACCCAGTATTGTTTTATTAATGTTTGTTCCAAATTGTAAAGCGCTACGGAATTTGCTGGCGCTATATAAATAAATGTTGATGATGAATATATAGACTACAGTTATCTCTCACCACTCCCTCTCTAAATAAGTAGCAAGGCAGCAGTACAGGATACATCCCAGCCACCACCACCATCTGCGTCGGGCCACCAGCTCTTTGTCTCATGTCACTGTAGTGATGTGGAGGGACAGAAGATGCCAGAGCCGGTGCCCGTGAAGAGGGCGAAGATATCCGGCAGCGCTGTGCCCCTGGAGGGGCTGAAGAGGTCCCCGATGGTGCCCAGCAGGAAGAAAGAAGAGAAGAAGAACTTACCCGTCCATCGATCCAGCGGCGGTGAGTATAACTTTCTTTCTGCAGGTCCCGTGCGCGGGGGAAGGATGAGCCAATCAGGGCTCATCTTTCCCCGCTGGCCAATCAGCGGCCGGATGCGCGAGCCAATCGCGGCTCGCGTCCGGCCATTCAAAAGATTGGCGCCGACGCGAGCCAATCAGCGCTCGCGCCGGCTGATGACGTCACGCCGGCGACTATATAAGTCGCCGGGTGACGCCATTTTGCCAGAAGTCCGTCGGCGGGGAAGAGAGAGGACGTCTCGTCCAGACGTCCAGCAACTGAGGCAGCAGCAGCGGCGGCAGGGGGCCCTTGTAAGGGCCGTGAGCTACCCTGCCGCCAGAAGACTCCAAGCAAGCCGCCGGAGCGGAGATCGCCGGCGGGGAGCCCTTTTCAGGGCTGAGAGCGCCCCCGCCCCAGCTGCAACTGGAGACCCAGCGCCGAAGCGGAGAAGGGGCGCCGCCGGCTGGAGGGTCTGGAAGACCCGGAGAAGAAAGAAACAGAAGACGGCGTGTCAAGTTGAGTATCCTGCGCAGAGCAGGTAAGTAGACTCAACAATAACGTCGGGCACTAGGCCCGTGGGCACAGTCGGGCACAAGGCCCGTGGCACAATAAAGTAGGGGCACAAGGCCCAGGGACCTGGGCACTAGGCCCCAACGAAGTAGTGGGCCAGTAGGCCATTAGTATCTATATAAAGGGGACAAGCCCCTGTTAGTTAGAGAGGGGGACTCAGAGTTCCAGGTATACAAGGGCACAAGGCCCTTAGGTAGTTAGTGGCCTAGAGGCCATAGGAAGGCCAGAGGGCCTGGGTAGGGGCTGGTAGCCCATCTGCTATTAAGGGCACAAGGCCCTCAGTTAGTTAGGAAGGCCACAGGCCTCAGGCAGGGGCTAGGACCCCTAGGTAGTAGGGCACAAGGCCCTAGTAGTGGGCTCAGAGCCCTGAGTTAGAGAGGGGGCTGAGGCCCATTAGTCAGAGCAGAAGGCTCTGTGTGAAGCTGGGCAGAGACCCATGGTGTGTAGGGCATAAGGCCCTGGTGGTGTGTGGTAGAGGCGTGAGAGCCTCGTGAGAGTAGGCGCGGTCCTGTGTGAGGTGAGCACACGTGGTTAGGAGGTACGGTCGAGCGTAGGCTCCTGTGGTGCTGTAGCAACCTGCTGGTTGGCTAGCAGCGGTGTGTTCGGGTAAGTAGCGGGCAAGGTACTGTATACTGTATCTATTTATTCTGTCTGTGTGGCGAGTGTAGTTTACATTACAGTATTTTGGTGTGCTTTCTAACTGTGTCCAGGGGCAAGACGTCAGGCCCCCATTAAAGGTAGGCTCTTGTTTCCTGTGGTTTTCCTGTGCTAACCCGTGCTGTGGGGGACAAGTGTAAGTACCAGCATACACATAGTCAGGGAAGAACACATGTAGTTTCCCTGTCCCTTAGGTCCCCGGGGTCACACTGGTACCCAGAGGGGGTGGCTGAGTGAGTTGGTGGCAGTACAGCACACCTTGAGGCAGTTCCAGGGGCGGCCGTGGTTCTGATCAAGGGTCCTCAAGGCCGGTTCCGTGCAGGTGGACCTGTGGTTCCGGACGTAGGGACACGTGTGAGATACCCGAGTACAGGCAGTCGGGCGGTTCAGTTCGATCGGCTGTTCCGTGCGGCAGTCGGCCCGCGGGTTAGTGTGCTGTTTTACTGAGCCTCAGCCGGGCTTAAAGAACCCGTACTTAGGGCCTGTGTGTGACTCCATAGCAAGAAGGCAGCTTCTTGGTACGACCTGGGTGAGGGGGTTAGGAACCGCCCTCCGGTTTAGGCTGTGAACACCGGCTGGTGTTCCCCGTAGCGTGTAACTAGTAGTTCCGTTAGTGCACCACATTTAGTTAGTCCTAGTGTTTGACTTAGTTGCGTTGCCGACCATTAGAACGTTGTTAGGGTCGGGTCGCCGTTGTAGTTAGTCCAGTTTTGTGGGTGCCATCTTAGTTCACGGAGAGCGTAGAGGGAGGCTGTGTGTTCTTGTCATCCGCAGGAGTCGGGGAGGTGCAGGAGAACCGGATCGGAAGTGGGAGTGTCCCGGTGAGTATCACGCTCGATTCCCCCTTTCGGTTAGGCCCTCACCGGCAGGTGTGTGAGGTACTTGAGGCGGGATTAGTCCTCGGATTAGTCTTGGCCTTCAGTGCCTGTAGTCCCCCGCGTCTTGGCAAGAACAAAGTGAGGAGGCGGCAAGGAGCTTGGACTGACCGTGTTCTTGTCCTTTGCCGTAGTCTCGGACAGCCCTTACCTGGTAGGCACGGCCGTAATCTCTGCCTCTATCTTAGAGGGACGTGATTGGAGGTGGCTGCGGATCTGCTGGGATCGGATCGCAGCTGGGAAATCAGAAGCGGACTGGAGGTGACCATCGTTTACAAGGTGAGTTATTTTCTGTTGCGTCTGTCCCTGTCTTTCCCCGCAGGGGGCGTTACATTTTGGCGTAGTCGGCAGGATCAACGATGGCTCATCGGGGGATCATTCCGCTGTACGAGGGATACAGCTGTGTCATCTCTCGTGACGAAGTGGCAGCGTTCACGAAGCAAATCCTGGAACGTTGTGAGACAAGGAAGAAGAAGAACAAAGGTACTAAACGGCAACCGGTGGAAGAAATGCTGTGCTGGAAGTGTGGGTTGCCTGGACACTTCGCATACCAGTGCCCAGTTGCCGAGGAGCTCTTTGATGAATGGGAGGACGAAGAAGTCTCCGATGAATGGGAAGACGTAGAAGTCTTCGAGTGGAAGGACGAGGAAGCCTTCCATCCATGGTCTCAAGAGAAGTCGGAATCTGGAGGGAAGGATCGGCAGAGCCTGCTGACTGTCGGATCGCAGGTGATCGTCCCGTCCAAGCAAGATTCGCGACAGGAATACCCGCGTCAGCCGGATGCTGGAGCTGGGGTATTGGAGACGTCGGATACGTCAGACGACTTGTCCGTGGCTGTGGAAGAGTTGGTCCCTGAAGACGAAGGGAGAACTGAGCAGACCCTCCACGGGGCAACGCTGTGTCCGGAGACATGTGAAGATGTCTGCCCGGTGGTACCTGAGAGGATGGAAGCCATCAGTACCCCGGAAGAGAGAGCTGCTGAAGAAGTACTGCCTGAAGAAGACTGTACTTTAGAGAGCGCAGCTGGAGAGTGGTGGATGTTGTCACCTTCTGAAGAAGCTTCCCGCACAACCGAGGAGGTATCGGACGGATGGGAGGTTCCGGCAGGTGCCGAGGAAGAGACTCCCTGGATACCGACTTCGGGCGAGGAAGTTGCCAGGATGGTGTGGATCCTGCGCGAGAGGGCTTTACCGCGAAGGACCCGGTGGACGCAAGTCAGGGATGCCGGTAAGCGACCCTTGGAGGTGGACGTAGAGGAGAAGACGTTGATTGTGGGGACCACAATGGAAAAAGGCGGCGGAAATGTGGAGGGACAGAAGATGCCAGAGCCGGTGCCCGTGAAGAGGGCGAAGATATCCGGCAGCGCTGTGCCCCTGGAGGGGCTGAAGAGGTCCCCGATGGTGCCCAGCAGGAAGAAAGAAGAGAAGAAGAACTTACCCGTCCATCGATCCAGCGGCGGTGAGTATAACTTTCTTTCTGCAGGTCCCGTGCGCGGGGGAAGGATGAGCCAATCAGGGCTCATCTTTCCCCGCTGGCCAATCAGCGGCCGGATGCGCGAGCCAATCGCGGCTCGCGTCCGGCCATTCAAAAGATTGGCACCGACGCGAGCCAATCAGCGCTCGCGCCGGCTGATGACGTCACGCCGGCGACTATATAAGTCGCCGGGTGACGCCATTTTGCCAGAAGTCCGTCGGCGGGGAAGAGAGAGGACGTCTCGTCCAGACGTCCAGCAACTGAGGCAGCAGCAGCGGCGGCAGGGGGCCCTTGTAAGGGCCGTGAGCTACCCTGCCGCCAGAAGACTCCAAGCAAGCCGCCGGAGCGGAGATCGCCGGCGGGGAGCCCTTTTCAGGGCTGAGAGCGCCCCCGCCCCAGCTGCAACTGGAGACCCAGCGCCGAAGCGGAGAAGGGGCGCCGCCGGCTGGAGGGTCTGGAAGACCCGGAGAAGAAAGAAACAGAAGACGGCGTGTCAAGTTGAGTATCCTGCGCAGAGCAGGTAAGTAGACTCAACAATAACGTCGGGCACTAGGCCCGTGGGCACAGTCGGGCACAAGGCCCGTGGCACAATAAAGTAGGGGCACAAGGCCCAGGGACCTGGGCACTAGGCCCCAACGAAGTAGTGGGCCAGTAGGCCATTAGTATCTATATAAAGGGGACAAGCCCCTGTTAGTTAGAGAGGGGGACTCAGAGTCCCAGGTATACAAGGGCACAAGGCCCTTAGGTAGTTAGTGGCCTAGAGGCCATAGGAAGGCCAGAGGGCCTGGGTAGGGGCTGGTAGCCCATCTGCTATTAAGGGCACAAGGCCCTCAGTTAGTTAGGAAGGCCACAGGCCTCAGGCAGGGGCTAGGACCCCTAGGTAGTAGGGCACAAGGCCCTAGTAGTGGGCTCAGAGCCCTGAGTTAGAGAGGGGGCTGAGGCCCATTAGTCAGAGCAGAAGGCTCTGTGTGAAGCTGGGCAGAGACCCATGGTGTGTAGGGCATAAGGCCCTGGTGGTGTGTGGTAGAGGCGTGAGAGCCTCGTGAGAGTAGGCGCGGTCCTGTGTGAGGTGAGCACACGTGGTTAGGAGGTACGGTCGAGCGTAGGCTCCTGTGGTGCTGTAGCAACCTGCTGGTTGGCTAGCAGCGGTGTGTTCGGGTAAGTAGCGGGCAAGGTACTGTATACTGTATCTATTTATTCTGTCTGTGTGGCGAGTGTAGTTTACATTACAGTATTTTGGTGTGCTTTCTAACTGTGTCCAGGGGCAAGACGTCAGGCCCCCATTAAAGGTAGGCTCTTGTTTCCTGTGGTTTTCCTGTGCTAACCCGTGCTGTGGGGGACAAGTGTAAGTACCAGCATACACATAGTCAGGGAAGAACACATGTAGTTTCCCTGTCCCTTAGGTCCCCGGGGTCACACTGGTACCCAGAGGGGGTGGCTGAGTGAGTTGGTGGCAGTACAGCACACCTTGAGGCAGTTCCAGGGGCGGCCGTGGTTCTGATCAAGGGTCCTCAAGGCCGGTTCCGTGCAGGTGGACCTGTGGTTCCGGACGTAGGGACACGTGTGAGATACCCGAGTACAGGCAGTCGGGCGGTTCAGTTCGATCGGCTGTTCCGTGCGGCAGTCGGCCCGCGGGTTAGTGTGCTGTTTTACTGAGCCTCAGCCGGGCTTAAAGAACCCGTACTTAGGGCCTGTGTGTGACTCCATAGCAAGAAGGCAGCTTCTTGGTACGACCTGGGTGAGGGGGTTAGGAACCGCCCTCCGGTTTAGGCTGTGAACACCGGCTGGTGTTCCCCGTAGCGTGTAACTAGTAGTTCCGTTAGTGCACCACATTTAGTTAGTCCTAGTGTTTGACTTAGTTGCGTTGCCGACCATTAGAACGTTGTTAGGGTCGGGTCGCCGTTGTAGTTAGTCCAGTTTTGTGGGTGCCATCTTAGTTCACGGAGAGCGTAGAGGGAGGCTGTGTGTTCTTGTCATCCGCAGGAGTCGGGGAGGTGCAGGAGAACCGGATCGGAAGTGGGAGTGTCCCGGTGAGTATCACGCTCGATTCCCCCTTTCGGTTAGGCCCTCATCGGCAGGTGTGTGAGGTACTTGAGGCGGGATTAGTCCTCGGATTAGTCTTGGCCTTCAGTGCCTGTAGTCCCCCGCGTCTTGGCAAGAACAAAGTGAGGAGGCGGCAAGGAGCTTGGACTGACCGTGTTCTTGTCCTTTGCCGTAGTCTCGGACAGCCCTTACCTGGTAGGCACGGCCGTAATCTCTGCCTCTATCTTAGAGGGACGTGATTGGAGGTGGCTGCGGATCTGCTGGGATCGGATCGCAGCTGGGAAATCAGAAGCGGACTGGAGGTGACCATCGTTTACAAGGTGAGTTATTTTCTGTTGCGTCTGTCCCTGTCTTTCCCCGCAGGGGGCGTTACAGTGATGCAGCGTGAAACTTTCAATACCTCTAATTGAGATTTAAATTCCTTCTGAGGTGAACAGCTGAGGTATTTTCGCTAATGTCAGGTAGTTCACCCTCCACCAACACTACCTGCAAAATGATCTACTTATGCTCCACAAAACATCAGACTCCTTCTCTGTGACAAGGGGGCTCCATCAGTGCATTAAGGTGAAAATCATAATTATGAGGTATAAGTAGGAATCACAATCACCATAAAATATTTGGATGGAATTAGGTTTTCAAGAAGAGTTCTATACTGGATAAAATATAACCACCCAGGAAGCCTCAAAGAAACATATAGTTCTTTTACTTAGGCAAAAATAGAATAATAGAATAGATATATTGTACTTGCTGGGAAACATCCTGCAAATTGTGAATGGCATTGAGTCCTCATTACATTATCCTTTTAACTCTTTTCTGGATTGCCCATTGTAGAAGGAATCTTGGCTCAGTACATTATAGCCTAATAATTTGAGTGGATAAATTATAATATAATAATCCAAATCGGTTTAACGTAAACAATGACAAGAAAAAATGTAAATGTTGCCCTCAAACTACATTTACTATATTAAAATGTAAAAATGGAAAACATTAATCAAAAAATACATTAATTATTCCACAGTATAGCTGATGTTAAATATGTTGCAAAACAATAACTCTACCACCCCCAATGGTTACACATTATGGTTGGTTGCATCTCTGTGTGTGCTTAGATAATGTTTCATCTAAGTCTGATCATTATTCTTATGTACAGAAAAAATTGATTCTACTTGTTTCTGTAGAGTGTTACTGGATGTATTTATGTCACACTTCTCTATAAATTGATTTGATTTGAGGTTTTGTAGTGAATATATTCTACATGTATGGAACAATGAACTCACATTACTAATGGAAATAGCCCTGTGACTGAGGCTTACCTTCTACAACGCCCCAGGGGTACAAGCGCCCCCTGACACGCCTCCCATTAATCTCCACAATGGTGTTGGAGCCAATCACAGCAAAGGGAATGCTTTTCTGGAAAGAGACAAACAGTAAGGACAAAATCTGAAGCATAATTAAGAATGTATGGGTCCTATAATAAGAGTTTGGAGTGCATAGTGCCTTTTCAAATTCCACAGTTATAGCCACACCAAGCAAGTGAGATCTGTTCCATTCCCAAATATTACACAACAAGTAATCTGACAGAAGTGTCTGAATGCTGTATACATCCCTAGTACTCATAGTAATATCTGAATTCAGAAATCACAATGCAGCCAGACTCAGTGTGACATTTGCAACACATTGCTGTCTATGGGCCCAATATTGACTTCTACAGCTATAGCTAAATCTTTGGTCAAAGTCTATACAGGACATCACTGTGTTCTAATAGGAAAAAGCATTATGTTTGTCCGAAACCATGAGTAGAATCTAGAAATTGAGAAGTTGACGATAACCAGATTTTTTTCTTAAAATAGTTTAAACAATTTAACAGTTCTTTTACTATACTACAGATATTGTGTTAAAACCAAACTCTGACACCAGATATAACTCTTGAATATTGATCTCTTGTAACACTTCAGTCAGGGAACATTCAGTCTGAGATTCTTCAGTTCTACTGGGAGCCATAGTTCAACAACAGCTGGAGATCAACAAGTTTTATTATATCTATAATAACAGATTGTGTTACCTTCAGTTCCATGTCCTGAATCTTAAAGTCTTCATCTTGATCAGGGTCACAATCTGGAAATTGATAAATTTGAATCCCAAAATATTCCAACTCCTCTCGTATCTGTGAGGACAGCGACAATTGAAATTATATTCTGAGAATAAATGGAATTCTGTACTTATTGATATTTTTTCCTCAAAGCTAGAGGGTACAAATTACTAACAAATTGTGTTAAGTCTAATTCTCAGCATGCAGAGCACTGATGAAAAAAGATGCTTCTCCTCCTTCTTATTTAACACAATTATCAGCAGGGAAGTGGGGATTTATAGTAACATAGTTGATGAGGTTGAAAAAAGACACCAGTCCATCAAGTTCAACCTATTTTGGATCTCCTGCGATCCCTCACTTATATTTAAAATCGATCCAGAGTAAGCAACCGCCAATCTGTTTCAATTGTGAAAATCCCCCCAGACCCAATATAGCAAGTCCTATTATGCCCTATATCCACTACTATCTTTCATTTAATTAACGGTCGTATCCCTGGATACACTTTTCAGCTAAAAATTTGTCTAACCCTTTCTTAAACATATCTATTGAATCTGCCATCACAACCTTCCCTGGCAATGAATTCCATATTTTGACTGCCCTTACTGTAAAGAACCCCTTCCTTTGCTGGTTGTGAAATTTCCTCTCCTCTAACCTTAGGGAGTGACCACATGTCCTGTGTATAGTAACATACACAGGACAGATTTACCTATACCAACAAGGGAAATCCATCATATGATTGGGAACAAAACTGCACAAATGACCAACAAGGTCCACAATCCTCAAGCAGTCAGGGGAACACACTTATATGGCGTGTGTGAGTCACCCAATTTATAAGAAGACAAGGATTTAGCTTCTGTAAATAAAAATCACTTTTTCTCCATTAGCTGTCTGAGGGACACAGGATAACTAATGAGGCTACCCAAAGCAATAAATATATTGACCGACAAGGGCAATTAAAGGCCCAAAACCTTCTCTACGTCTAACCCACAGAATGCCAAGACAATGGTCTGATTCATTAGTGATCTTATCTGCCGTTTTTTGCTTATCTTAAGCAAATCCACTCTGTGCATGACCAGAAAAGGGAGATAAGAAGCAAAATTCACTGAGTAAGTTAAGAACTTCTTAAGTTAAGATGAAAATCCATCTTAACTTCACTCTTATCTCCCCGTTTTTTCTTAAAATAAGCATCTTAACTTTTGCATAAGATAAGATCACAAATGAATCAGGCCCAAGATCTTCACTCTGAAAAGTAGGTGACATAGTACAAGATCACAAAGCATATGATAACTGGTTAATAGTATCATACACACAGGTACAAAAGACTTACGACTATTAAGTGGACTAAAGCAGGGTAGTATTCATGGTAGTAAATATCAAATTATCCAATTATGTTAAATTCTAATAGAAAGACAGAGGCTACCACCCTTTTACTAGTAAACTGAGGGCATGGAATTAGTTTACTTTCTTACTGCATGTGAATTCACCATGTTGGGAAAGCTATTAACTTAGAATGTGGCTGTAATCGAGATAGCAGGAGCAGAAAAACATATGAGATAAATGGAAAAGCAGTTCCAGTCAATTTGATCCCTCGTTTCTCTAAGGCAGCTATAAAGCTGTTTGAGTCTCACCCATCTGTGTCTAGGTTGTGCTCAGCGGAAGAGACCTAGATCACAAATCAATGGCGGACAATGATGAGAGATCCGTCTCTTTCTGGGCATATCATGAAATGTCCACTAACTACTTTAAGCAAATAGTTCCATCTTTCTATTTCTCAGTAGTTAAAGAAAGAAACAACAAGGGGAGAGAATCCAACAGCATAAGTGGACAGAACAGCAGATGGGGGAGACTGCGCTGTTACACTCCGGAGAGACTCTCCTGTTATACTCCAGGTTATCAGGCATAGCCTGAGTAAAAGGAAATAGGAGACAGAGACAATCTTTAATAAAAACAAGAAACATTGGCAGAGCCCAAACCCTTCAATCTCATGTGCTTAGAGCTCTGATTTCTGATATAAGGTTTAAGAGAGGAAGAACCTATATTTTTTCATGAATTGTATTAAACTTTGAATTTCTTTCCTGAAAGTGTTATTGTAATTAAATTTCTGCTAACCTTTGGTGGATAAATAAATGCATATAATCTCAGAGTTGTTTTTAACCTCTACTGTTACCGTGTTGGAGATTTCTTCCAACATGTATCAAGTGATTCTGAAAAGATACTAGTCTGACTCCCCCCCTTCCTCTCTTTCCTATGCACTATAACAGAGCAGAGCAAGCAGGTACAAATACTTTATTGAAACAATGTTGCTGCACTCTCTAAAACAAATAACTTTTAGTGCAAAAGGGCAGCTGATATTAAGGGGGGAATTAAAATAGCCCCATAGAGGTGCGAGGAAAAATGAGCAGAGATTTCTACCGCAATTGCCGGAAACGTGCGTGGTGCGATATCCATGCGCCACATGGCCGGCTATTGAATTCCCCCCTAAAAGTTGTTTTTCAGTTAAGAAAGCAGAAAATAATAATACTTACAAACCACCTTATTAATTGGGAGATATGAAATATACAAAGTATTGAATAGGCATATATTATAACATTGAAAACTCCAGTGCAGTTAGCTATGTCCACCTCATCATGTTTGAATGCTTGAATGCTTGTTATTATAGAGATCATTGATCTCTATTATAGAAGCACCTTTTCTAGTCATTTACACTGTTATTAAATGCTGGACCCAACAAATACAGTACAATGACAAAATATCAAGCTTATGCACCACTTTGCTTCTGCTCCCACCTGCGAGCTACCAGCGGATTTGAAGTCTAATGCTTCCCACTCCTTTGCTGTGGTTGTTAATAGAATATGGTACATATACCATATGGGATACGTGAGCGCTATTCTAAAAACCAGACGCCAAGTCCTGGGAATCTTGAGCCATCGTAACAACATCCAAAACACTGAGATGAACGGTCTGCTTTTTATCTTAAGCATGTGTGACGATATGCTTGTTGAATTTCCGCCCAATGTTTCCTCAAGTTTTTTGTATTTGACTTACAGCTCATGTTTGTATGCTATTTTCTATATGATTGTTTGACTATGAATAAAATAAAATACAATTTAAATATATGATTTGTAAATTGAATCTTTTTAATGTGACTTGCATGCTCACATTTATTTATTCTGGTTTTATTTACTATAACATTTTAACATTGGTGTGGCATGAAAAATGGATTGTGCAACAACACCAAATGGTTGGAAACCACTGATCTATCTATATGCCCTTATCTCTATTACTTATTGTTTTACTCTCTCCTTGTAACCTTGTTGTAGAGCACTGTGGAAAATGGTCTTTATACATAAGTGATAGTAATTCCATTAACTGATTTCTTGTTAAACACATGCAGTGAATGATAATCTTGTCGCCTTATCTGAGATAATGAGATATAAATGCTATTGCAGTTAGCTCTACTGAGCATTAGTGATGTGTTATTGCTAGTGCAGGAACTGGAACATGGATTTTTTTTCCATGAATGTCATAGCACTGAAAATATCTAGTTGTTTAGAGGTTTCTACTTTTGTCCGACTTAAAAAGGACCTGCTTGCCAAGGCCCTTCGAGCACAGAGAGCTACTACGTTCATTCAGACAATTTCTGACGAAAAGGGGACTAAACACAACACCAGTCAAGACATTGCGAAAGCATTTCATACATACTATACCAAATTATATAACCTTTCAGAGGATGTTAAAGACTCTCTCCTTGAGAAACAAACAAACACTGCATCTTATTTAGCTGATATCGGCTTTCCCACTCTCTCAGGTCCGGAGAAGACCATGCTTGATGCCCCTTTTACCTCTTTGGAATTAATAGAGGCCATTAAACTCATGCCATCTGGAAAAAGCCCAGGCCCGGACGGGTTTACTATTGTGTATTACAAAACCTTTAAGGATATTTTGGTCCCTTTAATGCTACAGGCCTTTAATGCGGTTTCTGAAAAGGAAAAATTTACGACACAGGCTTTAGAAGCCCATATCTCAGTTATTCCCAAAGACGGGAAGGACCCTTCTAGATGTCCATGTTACAGGCCAATCTCGCTTCTTAATGTAGATGTCAAGCTCTATGCTAAACTCATTGCCAACAGATTGAAATCTATATTACCGAGGATAATCCATTCTGATCAAGTGGGGTTTGTACCTGGCAGAGAAGCGAGAGACAATACCACCAAAGTCCTTGATCTAATCAACTTAGCTTCTAATTCTCCCACCCAGTCCATATTGTTGTCAACTGATGCTGAAAAAGCTTTTGACAGAATAGACTGGACTTTTTTAAGAGGTGTACTTACCCATATGGGATTAGGTCAAACATGCCTCCATAGAATACTTGCGCTTTATCACAGACCCACGGCTAGAATAAAGATAAATGGAGATCTTTCGGACCCTGTCATAATATCTAACGGCACGAGACAAGGTTGCCCCCTATCGCCACTTGTTTTTGTCCTATGTATGGAGACATTGGCGAGAGCAATCAGGTTAAACCCTGATATATCTGGAATCAGACTGGGTAACTCGACATATAAACTGGCTCTTTTTGCTGATGATTTGTTAGCAATTATTACTAACCCTGTTATCTCAGTCCCTAATCTGGTTTTAGAGTTCCAGAGATTTAGTACCTTATCGAACTTTAAGATCAATTACTCTAAATCTGTTGCACTTAATCTTACCACTCCCCCAGAGGTAGCTGAAGGACTCCAAAGTGCGTTTGCATTCACGTGGCATCCGAATCACATTAAGTATTTGGGAATAAACATCACCAAAGACCCTTCTCAATTATTCAAAATTAATTTTCAACCCATATTCAATGGTCTTCGAAAAGATCTGAGAGAGTGGCAGGGGAAGAAATTCTCATGGGTTGGTAGAATTAATATTGTCAAGATGAATGTGTTGCCCCGTGTCTTGTACCTTTTGCAGACCCTTCCGATACACATACCATACAAGTGGTTCTCAAACCTGAACTGCGTAATCAAGAACTTTGTGTGGGGGGGAAGGAGACCTCGCTTTAAACACGATACTCTATTTAGACGGAAACATCTGGGTGGGCTCCAACTCCCTCATTTTGAGTCCTATTATGATGCTGTTATGCTCGGTAGAATACTTGATTGGACAAGAGCTAAAGTTGACAAACAATGGGTTGCAATAGAGGAGTGGTCCCTCGGGCATTGTTCGAGGACCTGTCCCTGGCTCATGAACCTTCCGAATTTACAACACCCTGTAATAAAACCTACTCTGAGGTGCTGGAATAAACTCCGAAAATTTAAATATATCTCCTCGGTCATTTCGCCTTTGACCCCATTGTTTGACAATCAGTCTTTTCCTCCTGGGATCAGAGAAAAAGAATTTAAAGCTTGGTCTAGGGCAGGAATTCTTCGTGCAGGTCAGCTGGTGGGTCCGTCGGGTGTACATACCTTTGAGTATCTGCAGGCAAAATGGAGCCTGCCCAATGCGGAACTTTAGCATTATCTGCAACTCAAACACTTTTTAAGTACTGAAAAATTGCGGCTAGGGGTTAAAAGGGAATTGACATCATTTGAAACTATGTGTATCTCCCCTTTGAGTCCTGAACATACCCTTTCTGGGATTTACACAATCCTGATTGAGAACCGCTTCTCCTCTTTGCCAAAATTTACCAAAGATTGGGAAAGTGATTTGGGGAGTCGGATACAAAAAAGACATTGGAATAATATCTTTCAAGCCACTAAGGCTAGTTCTCTTAGTGTAACAGTGTTTGAGACACAATATAAGGTCCTCTCCAGATGGTATCGGTGTCCTAATGTCCTTGCTAAAATGTACCCTGGGAACTCTAACCTATGTTGGAGATGTGGCTCGGGTGTCGGGACGCCGCTACACATCTGGTGGGAATGCTCACTTTTGAGACCTTTCTGGGACGGTGTCATAACGACTTCAAAAGAAATCCTAAAAACGGAGGTTCCAGTTGACCCAGGTTTTTGGTTACTAAACCAGACAAAGTCTTCGATATCAACATACAAAAAATCCTTGCTAAAAAACTTAAATAGCACCGCAAAGGCGGTAATTCCAGTTCACTGGAGATCCTCCTCTCCTCCAACCCTGAAGGAGTGGCTTACCCGCATCGAGTCCTATAGATATATGGATGACTTGATTCTTAGCTCATCCGATAAGTTTACAGAATATTGCTCCATTTGGTTTAGATGGTTAGAATTCCAGGGGTCCGCAAGATACGCTGCCTTAGTTAAATAAACCCTCTTTCTGCTATTCCATAGAATTGTATCTAGTGTTCATTTTGGAATGGAACTGTGCTCCTAGATCCCTTCCCCTCATTCTCTCCTCCCATTTTTCTTTCCACTCTGTTTTATAATTTCCCTCTCTCATCCCCCCTTTCTATTCCCTCTTGCTCTCTTTTCTCTTTCTTCACAACATTTAAGCAATACTAAGGTTTACCATACAGAGGCAGTCACCTATGAAAAGGCCAAACATAACTATGATTATCACACGCGGGTTAAAGCTAAAATGAAAAAGTACCTATCGTGGTTATGTTCTCTATGTTCTCTGATGATTGTTATCACGTGTTATTGCCTTTGTTCTTTACGATTGTAACTCTGCAATTGTATTCAATAAAAAGATATTGTACAAAAAAAAAAAAAAAGGACCTGCCACTGGGTTTTATTCATTACTTCAAAGTATAGGGTGTTTGTGTACTTTAGAGAAAAGACAATTCTTTGAATTCTCACCACTTCTCAGACATACATCTAGATCCCACCGTATTCTAATTGTAAAACTTGGCTGCTCTCTGACAGCATCTCCTTCCTTCCTGTACATCAGCACTCCCAGCATTCTACACCAGTAAATAGCACAGAGAATGGGGAAGTGCCACAGGGGGGCTGGAGAGACAGAGCAACATTCACAAGTCAATCACTTCTAATTCACTCTTTGGCAGCACTTCAGCGTTGCCTTCGTCATATACATTTACCAAGCCCAGAGACCTGCAGGAAATAAGGCAGCGCTGGAGAGGAAGAGAACACACTACCTTCCCTGCTGCTTGGGGGGCAGATGATATAGTAGATTTTTAAATGAACAGTGTGTAAAAGTCCCTGCCACTCTAGTGTGTGTCTCCCGGTGACAGGTCTTCCTTAATGTGCATGGATTCTCTTAAATATATCTGCTTACTCACCCTCTGTTTTTTCTGAATGAGCTCTTTAGGGGTCAGACTGTCAGCTTTACCCAGGATTGGGACAATATTCACTTTGTCATGTAGTGCTCGCAGGAATTCTATGTCCAGAGGGCGCATTCTAGAAAAACACAGTAATATCCTACTTTAAAAATGATGAGTGACTGCATTGTAATTAGTATAGAAGCATGTAGCATGTTACTATGTAGTTAAATGTGTCTGAACTAACTGCCCCTCCTAGCCATATAAAATGACCAAACAAGAATTTTTATGTTCATATACATAATATGGAAACTGGACACCAGTTTTCAGATACTATTTAGCCTAAAGCACAACTTTAAGGGCACTTGTTGTCTACATTCAGTGGAAACAGTCATTCAGTGGGTTGAAACAATGAGAATGAAGACTATCTATTCACTAGTAACCTGTGACTTCACTGTAAATTGATAGGCTGTATCAGCGTGAATATTATGTAGAATAACCTGTTGCGTTCCTTATGTCAAGGTTATGTTACTTATGAGAGCCCTAAGATGCTCATCAATTGTGAGAGCTGGTGGTCTTAGTTACATTCCCACCCATAGTCTTAGTGGCCGGCATCTAGTAAAAGGTTCTGAGATATATTTATGTGTTATATTATAATTGCATCATCATTTGTAACCATTTATTTCATAACGCTGACCTCCACCATAAAAGTTGTTGTGTCCTTTGATTGTTGTGGGATCTGCACAGAGGGGTATGTGGTGTCTCCATACAGACTTAAGTGGCACGACTGGCACTTCTAATGTCTTTAGAACACTTTTATTGTTATTTTTTTATTTAGTTTAGTTTCATAATCCAAATCAATTGTTATGCCAATTAATAGAAGTGCACATACCCATGTCCCAGAGGTGACAGGAAGTACAGACAACAGTGTACACGTGTGTCCTGGAGATTCTTGCGGTTTAAGCCACTCTCATCTCTGAAGTATTGCTCAAATTGCTGGTCAATGTAATCAGCCACTAGCTTCCAGCTGAAGGACACATAAGCAGAGTTTAGAGACAATATTTTATAAAGTGCATTTCAAATGTAAAAGCTATGGTATAATGGTACCTATCGGAGGGACAAACACACATCTTAAATCCAGATTTGTATGGGTGCTATTTTTACCTTCTGCCAAATGCGACATCAGATTTTTTGCAAATGTATAGCATACTTAAAATATACACACACCTGGCATATATCAATTCTGTCATCATACAGTCAAAACAAACTATAGAGGTTTGCGTCTACACCTAATGGTTATAACTGGTGTGCAGTATATCATTACTGCACATTGAAATATACACCAAAAAATGCCATCTAAAAATGGCAGCTGCTGCAACTGCCTGTAAGCCTAGAAACAGTACAGAGTCTTTGAGCTCATTATCAATACAGATGCAATTCAACATTAAACTGTATTAAAATGCTGCTGCTATTACTTCAGAATTTGTCATGAACTGACATCACAAGGATTTCAATGCAGGGTAGAAAGTCTCTATTTCTATTACAAAACAAATTTCATTTAGTTAGACTCATAAATAAAATAAAATAGTTATTCACAGTGAAGTCAACACTACAAAAATGCAAAAAATGGTTTGGTCTTTGAACTTTGAACCTTCTGATCATGAAGGGGATAAGCTATGGTATATAATATGAAAAATTCATGTTGTTTGTATATTATTAGTCGGAGCATCCCTGCACCAGAACAGTTCAATCAGACCCCACAAATTCAACACACACCACATAAACTCTGAGGAGACATACATACATACCAGTCCTCATTATTTATTGCATCCCCATAACCAGGTGTGTCCACTATTGTTAGACGCAGTCGAACGCCCTTCTCCTGAATGTCCACTGTCTGCTTCACGATCTCCACAGTCTGTGTTACACATTCTGTGAGTAAAGTGGGTAAATAATTATCTTATAACAGTAAAACACAGTCTTTCTACTTTTTAATTAAACCATAGCACTTGCTTCAGAATGTTTATTAGATGTCTGATGAAAGAGGGGCAGGTTCAATTAGCCACAAGGTGCCGTCGGACATACCTTGGCGCACCTTGCAGGCTAATACAGTACAGAAATCTCTGCGCATCACTATGGGACACGAGGGATAATGAGCAGATATTTCTGTAAAAACTCAGACGTAATGTGACGTGATATGACGCGATGTACCTCTACGGACTGTTCCAGAGACACATCATGTCTCCTCACGCCAAATTGAATCTAAAAGCAGACAAATAAAGTCTCTCCACACACACTGCTGTAGCTAGTGTTTTCTTTATCATATTAGAACATTAAATGTCCCTTTATTAAAGAACACAACCACTATCGTGGACATTTTTTACTTAAAAAATAGATGTACTAGGTTTATGGATTCTGTTTCTACTTAAATTGCACTGCTCTTTAGGTACATTCCTCAGCAGACTGTATCTATCAGTTCCTGGATCTACATGGAACTGCTGAAAGAAAAGTGTCTTCATTCTTTGGAAGTAAGACATTGTATGCATACAAGCCCATCTTAAGTGCTTTGTTGTTAGCTGATGTAAGCGGGTGTGAATTAAGAAAAACAAAACAATCAGCGCTGTGGTATTAAAACCCACTGGTGCCTGGAAGCTTTGCTTTGAATCATGTACTGTTAGATACACGTTGCTATAAATTGTATCTAACAATAGTCCAAGTTAGGTAGGTAGTTCTATTCGCAAAGTAGTCCTTATGGGTCTATTTCATTTATTTATTAAGGAAAAAATATTTGTATCTGACACAGCCTTGCTTGGCAGGTTGTGTCTTTTATCAAGGAGTAAGTTTTGGCTCAGGGTGGTGGGTGAATCAGGATGGGTTTTGTCATGCTGCATCTGATTATAGTTCTCGCTTCTGGGCGTACTACTGTCATAGTGAATCTGGGCTCCTGATCACACTTGTGTACTACTGTCGCAGTGAATCTGGGCTCCTGATCACACTTGTGTACTACTGTCACAGTGAATCTGGGCTCCCGATCACACTTGTGTACTACTGTCGCAGTGAATCTGGGCTCCTGATCACACTTTATTTCCCCTTAAAGAACCTTGGACTTTTGCCTGTGTCTGATCACTTGATTTATGATTTGTTATCCAGCCTGCCTGACCATCCCATTGGTCAAGGTTTGCTAACCACCTTGTCCTGTGGAAGTCTTGTTATGTAGCTGCTTTGCAGGGGGATGCAGCTAAAACATGGTGGCCACAGAGTACCCCAAAGTTTATATAAGGATGCAAATTGATGCTACAGGCAGAATAATACTAGGAACCTATTTAATATCCCGTGGGGTATAATTACCTCGACAGTCTGTAACGACTACAGATTAATTTGTGAGAAATCTTTTTCTATTTTTAGCCATAGATGCTCTGAATATATAAAGTATTGTCACAGAAATATGAGAAAAGTAGTGAACTTTAAAGATTTGAAGATTTCTGGATTGGTTATATTGGTTATAAGTATAACTTAGTGTTAGACAAATCAGCTGCCAACAGTAGGATCATGAGTTTGAATCCAGAGTCATGCCTGTATCTGTGTGGACTTTGTATATCCCCATGTTTTGTGGGGTTACTCCAACGTGCCACTTATAGAAGAGTGCGATAGTATATGTGTTGGTGTTTCCTCTGACTATGGAGTATTGTTTTGTGCATAAATATTTACAATTGCGAATTATTAGCCATTTAATTTGCATCCACAGTAATTTACAATTCAAAATTACCGATGACACATTTTTAGGATAGACATAAGAATATCCTTATAAAAAATAAGGGATCAAATAAGGTTTCTAGATGGGCCAAGTGGTTCTTATCTGCCTTCAAATTCTATGTTTCTATGACACTTTACAGTCAGGTACATTGATGACATTTTACAATTGAGGAATGAATCACAAGAAACACATAGTAGTCCATAACAATTAGTCAAGACTTGCACTCAACAATACCTGTCGACTAGTGCACCTTCCAAGAAACATACATTAGGAGAAGAGCAGTTCAGCTAAAAATAACATTTAGGGGCATATTCAATTGATGGCGGGATCACCGAAAATCCCGCGCTCAAAAAATATTACCGTTATTACGGTAATCCTGCACGGGAAAACCGTTAATACGGTAATTTACTCGCTGGATTTCAGCTCGCAGCTCAGGGAGCTGCAAGCTGAAATCCAGCAAGATATTACCGTATTAACGTTAATATTTTTTGAGCGCGGGATTTTCGGTGATCCCGCCGTCAATTGAATATGCCCCTTAAATTCATATATTAGTCAAATTTGACTCTAAACAATACACACAAATAAACATTTTGCTGGATGGTGGCTAAAGCCTGCAACATCTGAAGCTGGGGAAACACTTTCTTTTGTCAACAGAAAAACATCACACAAATAAATGACTCACGTACTTTGGATAGGACAGTAACATTTTTGTTAATTCTGTTAAATACCTTCTGGGCTTGGTAACTGGCGGTCCCGGTACAGATCCGTAAGGAAGAGACTATTTATAAGAGTGGACTTTCCGAGACCTGTCTCACCTGGTAAAAAAATAGAAGCTAATCAGAAGCTGTCACATCCATAGTTATAATAACCTATATGTGGATGGACCAGACATACAGCTTAGACAGTATGTAGCAATATGTTTAGATTTGGTGGACTTTTCTGATTAAATCCCAGATTTACTTCTTTCTGACTTTGTTCAATCTATTTCCTCTGCCAATTTACAGCGCAAAGTGGATTATCAACAGAATATAAAAATAAAGCAAAGCACAAAATGCTGGGAGGTTATAAAAATGTATATGTTTATAAATATGCAGTGAAACATAGAATGAAACACAAGATTACAAATAACAATTCATACTTCAGCAGCCAACAATACTCATGTCCACTATGAGGCCGTATTGTGTGTTAAAGCTATGTGTTATTCCATTCCATTAGCCAACAAAAGGATACTGTATGCATCTTTCTACATAATGACTGGCTTGGGATGTAGGGACAGACTGAGTGGGTACAGTACCTATGTTGACACTTATAATTCAGCAAACTAATCAACAAAGGATAAATAATCAATTCAGGATTAGCCAAAATTATTTAGCTAAATATAATATTAAATCCCAAAAGTGCATGCAGTCAACTGCAAGTAGACCAAGTATATCAGTGGTTACCTTACCCATATAGTGAGAGAATCTTAAATCAGGGTTTGTTTGAATAGAACCACTAAACTCAACTGAACAGCAAATGTAAATGCACCGTCAAACATCTCATATTCTGAGAGGAAACATTTACATGTATATCTGTGAATGTTATGAGTAGCTCTTATTTGTATTTTAGCTTTAGTGATCCTTTCATCTGTCCGCACACCGATAGATAATAATGTTTTGCTACATCTCCCTAGCATTGGAAAGTGTGTGGACTGCTTCTGAATGAGTAAAGTCTAATCCATTGGTTGACCTGGAATAAGTACTAGCAGCACTTTGAAGTCTAATAATTTGTCTTAACTTGCAGATCTGTGGTGTGTTCAGATTTAGACAACAGGGCGATTCTTCTATGTTACTTCAGATTCACTGATATACTAAAAATGGATTGAGCCAAATAATTGATACATATGAGCAAAGTTATGTGGAAAACAAGTCCATCTGTCATTACTGTACACATTTGTTTTTGTCTTTTCATATCCCTTTACCTGCAACCATGAGAGTGAATTCAAAGCCTTTCTTCACATATTTTCTATGCACCTGGTTGGGAAGCGTAGCGAATCCAACATATTCTCTGTCCTCCTATATGAGAAGTAATAAGAATGAGTAGAACATGAACTTGGCCAATATTCATACACTGAAAGCGACTAATGGCCAACACTATATCAAAGATTAAAAACATTTTGCATCCTTTAATGTACTGAAAAAGTGAGACAAAAACTGACCATAAAGTAGTGAATTCTGTTCAATGAGCCAAATCATATCCACTTAATTTAGGATATATGTTATGTGACTATGAATAATAGTACTGAAAATGGTTTAATGAGAGATTGAGAGCATGGGGTAAATGTATCAAGCTAAGAGATTTCTGGCGGTTTTGAAAAGTGGAGATGTTGCCTATAGCAACCAATTAGATTCCAGCTAGCATTTTATAGAATGTACTAAAGAAAAGATAGCTAGGATTGGTTTTTCAAACCCGCCGAAAAACTCTCAGCTTGATACATTTACCCCCATGTCATGATGTGTGTTGCTCACATGGCAATAGTGTTTCTATTGAGTTGATGTTGCTAGTACAGCATAATCAACACATTCTCACATTCTCCGAAGGCCGGGAGTGCCATTTATCATGAGCAAACATTCTATGACTATATATTTTGTTTCACACAATTTTTTGAATTGATACATTAATGCTAGCTTTCTTCAATTGTTGTCTTTCATGGTTTATCATATTTATTGTTTTAATTATGAACAACATAATGGTAAGTATATTACAAGTCAGCTCAAGGTTCTGATTTTAATTTCACTCTCAGGTAAGTCTGCATATTTAAATACAATATGGGATAATGCTTTTCAGTCTCGGAGCCCTGCGCGGCTGCAGTGACAGGTCTGTG
Source organism: Mixophyes fleayi (assembly GCF_038048845.1). NCBI lineage: Eukaryota > Metazoa > Chordata > Amphibia > Anura > Limnodynastidae > Mixophyes > Mixophyes fleayi. The sequence continues at coordinate 315,561,325 of NC_134403.1, read as the reverse complement.
GGTAATTCCTCCAAACAATAATTTTGAAATGTAAAATGTGACATCAATTTTTGAAACCAGTCACAACATCAAAAAAGGAAAGTTATTCATTATTATATATCATATGTACCTCACTGGAGTCATACGGGTCCAGCTTTCCCCATGGGCTCTTAGGTCTAGAAGGACTTGGAGGTGGTACTAAAGGTGGACAGCCCCATCTTGTGGGCAGGACAGGAAGGGTCTGGCTAAAGTCCTCTCCCTCATTACTGTCCTCCTTAACATGCCTGATAGGTAACAGCTCTGACTCTGTATGGGGCAGCTTAGCATCACTGTAAAAGGCTTTTTCCTGCTCCCACCAGAATTTTCCCCCTTGCTGGTCTTTGTGAAGTTTCTCCTCCCAGCGTAGCCTTACATCCTGTTGGCGCTCTCTGCATTGCCTATCTTCCTGCTGCTCTCTTCTGAGAATTTCTTCCTGATGTTGTCCATGAAGTCTTTCCTCTACTTCACGCTGCTGCTCCCTGCGGAGCTTTTCATCCTCTCCATGCTGCTCTCGACGTAGCTTTTCTTCCTGATACTCTCGACGGAGTCTCTCTTCTTCTTCGTCTTCTTCTTGATGATGTTTGGCCAGCCTCTCTTCTTCCTGCTGCTGATCTCTATGCAGCCAAGCTTCCTCCTGCTGCTGTTCCCCCTCCTCTTGTTGCTCTCTATAGGTCCTCGTCTCTTGCTGTTGTTGCTCTATGCAGAGTCTCTCTTTTCGCTCTTGTGCTCTTTTGTTGCTCTCCCTAGGAATTGTACGGATAATCCTTGTTAGCTCTTCCTCTTCCGAGTCATTGCATACAAAATTTCGGATCTGAAAAAAAATAAATAGAACACAGTAAACTTTTGTATTCTGTTATCAACTATTTAGTTATTATCTCTTCTCCAATAAGTTTACGGATAAGAAGGCTCAGGTGTATGGCCAAATTCTTCCCCTAAGGCTCACCACTAGCGGACAGGGTCTAAAAATAAAGATTGTTAAGATAATAATAATAATAAATGATTTAACTGGGGTGGTGATAGGTATAAGAATATTTGTCGGGATGAGGCCATGTGGATTTTTAAACTTTAGACTTTATTCCAAGAAGATCTTAATGAGACAACTGAATTTAATGAAAGGTATTAATAAGTGTGGATTATGAATGTGATAATGATTGTAAGTCAACCCATAAGGAACAACAATATATATATATATATGTATATATATATATATATATATATATATATATATATATATATATATATTACATTTATGGATGTTGATGGAAATTATAAATGGGTTATTTTTCCTTATTCACTTCTTAGAATAATCACAATGTGGTGACACAAACACACAATATGAGATTTTATATATGTAAAAGATATATTTAATATGTCTGATTATTACCAAATGATGGATAGCTCATATAAATGTTGGTGATACCCATGTATGAGCTGTGTAGGGCCTAAGAAATAAGAAAAGTATATATGTGTATAATTGTTAAAAAAAAAAAAAAAGTATATATCTGTTTAGAAAATGTGGATTATACACAGATATCCAAGGCAATTTAATAAATGTATTTTCTTTTCTTTTATATGTAAGTGGCTGTTCTAATATTATATTTAACGAATAAAATTTTTATTGGTTTTTTCAAGGTTTTTCAAAACGGGGACAGAAGAAAAAAAAGGGGAAAGGGTACATAAAGGGGATGGAACACATACACAATATCCTTGAGAAAAAATACAGCGTCAAAATCAAATGCAACTGACTATACGTTGTGTACATTCGGCTTGATTAATACTTTACACCCCATCAAACAAAAGATCATTCACCAGCGTCATTGTCATTAGAGGGCGAGGTAAGCGAACGTGATGGATTTCCCTCCCCATCTGTTACATAATTATGCCAGGCTCTCCACTTAATCAGCAGGGATGATGTTGACGTGGAATATGGGACACCCAGGGTTTCCATTTCGAAATTGAAATTAATTTTGGAGATTACCTTGGCCAGAGTTGGGGGGAGAGGCTGCTTCCAGGCTTGGGCTATAGCTGCTTTGGTTGCTATCAGTATCTGGCCTGTCACGTATCTATCCCAACTGGGAAGAGAGGGGGGATAATATTGCAATAAAGCTAACTCTGGTGTAGGGAGGACCGAGTGACGAAGGACTGAGCTTATCAATTGAAAGGCCTTATTCCATATAGGCCTTATTACCGGGCATGACCAAAATATATGAAAAATATCGCCACGCTCAGAACAATTACGACAACATAGTGGGGATATAGAAGGCCAGATTTTATGAAGTTTGTCTGGGGTAACATATATTCTATTATTCTAATATTATATTGAACAGGCTACTGTGTGGTTATTTTAATATAAGATTGAGAATATGGAATAGACATAAGTATGCAATAGAATTACTTTAATAGGACTTGTTGCTCCCCGATGCCTAAGCTATACAAACTAGCTGAATTAGGCAACAAATGTGAAAGATCCAATCAAGTTTGAGGACAGGATGTATTTAAAGGAGGCAACTTAATGAGAGTCATTGAGGCTTGTGAAAGTCCACAAAAGGGTGGACGAAACGCGTCGCTGTTCAGTCTTACCTGGTCTGCAATATAAATGATCTATTGTTTTCAGTCCTGTTGATGCTGCCATAGCCCAACATTTCAGATGTGATCTGCTAATTTGCTAGGAAAGTTTTTTCGTGAAGGAAAGTTGCTATCCGGACTATTCAACAGGTGTGCACCTGCTTTCTACATCGTAGCCAAATCATCGGAGACAACTGGGGCGGAGGAGACAAGTCGGGATTGGAACAAACACCTCCGGCCAATATTGGAGACTGTAAGCGCAAGTTTGTGTGCTAACACTCCTCATTCTATATCATGCCCTTGGATTAAGCTCAGAACTCCACCCAGTATGCCATCCGTACAGTAGGCTAATATTGATCTGACGTTTGTTTGTAATTGTAAACAGGGCTACAAAACTGGCGAACTATCTGGACAGTATTGTGGGCTTATGAAGTTCTTCTATTTGTATATTCAACAGTCATTCCATTGCAGTACCGGTCAGAATAACATTGCCATTTTTGTGGGGCTCCACTTGTGCGATTTTATGTATTATCATTGTGGATATTCATATGTTTTATAGATGTTTTATATGTGTCTTATAGGAGTTAATAAATTTGTATTTTTTTTACAATTGCCTTGGATATTCTATTTTACACCTATCAATTGATCCACATTTCAATCAACTGATATATTCTCCTCTCAGCGCTGTATGTTTTCATCAATTAGTACTTTCTTATAAATAAGGGGATTTTGACACTATCCTCTATACGGCTGTGGTTGGAGAATTCATGATGTGTTAAGAAAGTGTATCAGTGCCAGGTGATATTGTTTTGCTTTTCATTGATAAGCATATCAATATATTTACAAAAGTACTGACAGCGGCATCATCTAAATATCCAAATATAGTTGTTGCTGCAATGGATTTTCCTGACCATCTTGTCTCACCAATTAGCTTTTATTGTTTAATTTTTCTTGTCCTGGATGTTTTCCAACATCTTCTATCCATCCAGCCATTCTCTTGTATGATGTGTTCACAAAATGTGCTAAATTTTGGAGCAAATTAAAAAAAGAAACTGCACGCAACATATTGGTGTTTCAGTTATCACCAAATTCAAGACATTGGCATAGCACCATATATGCAGGGCCGGTGCTAGGATCCCCGGCGCCCTAGGCGCAATTTTGAAATCCGCCCCTCCCCCCAAAATAAATCCGCCACCCACCCCCAAAATATCCGCCCCCCCCCAAAAAAAAAAAATCCGCCACCCCCCCAAAATATCCGCCCCAGGACTTTCCTTACCTTAAACTCCATAACGCTGCTCCTCTCTGCAGGGTCCCGTCCCTCACTGACACTGTCGGGCCCTGATGATGATGTCACGCCCGACAGTCAGTGAGGGGAGGGGGAGTGGAGGAGACGGAGGTGCGCCCGCCCCATCAGCTGTTGTAGGGGGCCATTGCGGCGATGGTGATCCATAGCTGTGCGGCGGCCGTGGAAGGTATGCCCGCGGTCAGCGCACAGATTTACAGTATAAAGTATATCTGCTTTTTAATCCTGTGGCGCCCTTCAGAGCCCGGCGCCCTAGGCAACTGCCTAACGTTGTCTAATGGGAGCGCCGGGCCTGCATATATGAACATGCTGATCAGCCACATCAATCATTTTACTTTGTAAACCATTATACTGCCCATGGTAGCTTGCAGCTCCATCTGTACTATCAGATAAACATTTTTTGGGATCAACTTTAAGACGCTGTAATGTTTCAGTCAATAAATCAAAAAGTCCTTGTCCTGTACCATCATTACTTTGCCCAACTGTAAGTAGTCGCTCACAGATAACACCGTTAAGCACATACCGAATAATAATGCTAAACTGATTGATGGATGAATTATCTTGTGTTGAATCAACTTGAATAGACGATGCACACTCAAACTGAGGTTGACACAATGAAAAATATTTGCTGTCTTTCCAATGTATGCAATAGCTCAATACAAAGTTGACTCCGACTGCACGTCACAATCCCAGGCTGGGATTCCCAGTTAAGCTTCATTGCACAGTCACAATAGTAAAGATCCAAGACTATATAACGTATGCGTCGGCCTCACATAACCGGAATCAGAATTATTTTTTATATTCTTAAATATAAAGTATCCTCGAAAAATGATTTGTTTAAAATAGTAATTCAATGTAAATTTTAGTTGTATACAGTAATAATATTGGATCTTCTATTATATTTTCAAGCTACTAAAAGGTCATTAACATTTTTAGCATATTGTCTAATCTTTAAGGGGACCCACTTCATCAGGGGCCCATAGGGCCCACTTGCCATCGGGCAAGTGGACACCCTGGCCAGTCCGCCACTGCGGCACACCTTAGAAGGGATATTTTGACGTAACAACTCACACATTACAAAATGGCTTCTTTGAAGAGCGGCAAAACTGTTTCCCTGAAACACAAATTCTTTGTTTGTGATATTATGTGTCTATTTTTGCACAAATATTGCAGTTTATATACTAGTCGTATCTTATCCTCCTTATGGGTGGAGGGTGGTTGATAAGGTCGCTCATGTCTTCTATTGAGAACACATGTAAGAATGAGATTATAGTTTGCTAACTGAGGTATTTCATACTTGCCTACTCTCCCAGAATTTCTGGGAAGCTCCCACACATTTTAAATCCCCCTCTCATCGCTGGGAAATATGGTTTTGCCAAGGTGCTTTTATGTGCACAAGTACCAATGTAATAAAATGTACAATAGGGACATATGAAATAAAACAGTCCTGATGACCCATAACTCTGATTTTTTTATTTAAAATACAAACTAAGCTCCAACAAGTAGTTATTTAGAAGAAAAATTAAAAACTTTAAATTAATTAAGAGGGTTCAAAAAGTCATAGTAGTCAGGACTTTGAAGTGATGCTTGGACCTTTTGTAACAGGTGCCTTTTCATCCTGGCCATCAATTCTGCAAAATGCTTGCTTAAAGTGTTTGCACAAAGGCACTTCCCAAAATAAAGTGGGCATGGGCAAATGTACTGCATTTTTGTCTACTCTCCCGGAATTTCTGGAAGGCTCCTGAAATTCCGGGAGTCCTCTCAGAAGGGTAGGCATCCGTGATAGAGGCGAGGATTAGCAGGAGGCGGGGCCACAGTGATGCAATGGCATCACCACGCTCCCTCCCACTCCCTGTCACATGACCTCTCCTCCAGGAGTTCCCAAGGGAGAGTTGGCAAGTATGATGTACTGTATGCATGAGTTGAATAAATGGGCGGCACACAAATAAATGCAATATATGTCCCTTTATTCTGCGGCTAGTAAATCAGCCTTAGAGGCTGTCAAGGTGCACTGTGGGCTGCATTTTCAGCAAAAAATTTTAACAAAACAAATTAATGTACTGATTTTAAAATCTAAATTCTTGTAACACCTCCCATGTTTGCTGAAAGGTGCTTCTGGGAAATATCAACGATAAGGAAACTTTACTTAATTTCTGCAACTTACTTATATTTGACAGCCATCGCAAAAAGTTGGAATAATATATATATATATATATATAATATACAGGCTTCATGTTGAGTTATTCAGAGATACCGTAAATATTCATTATTAGCTGTGCAGGTGCAACCTGTTAACAATTATAGCTGTATTGTGACTGTAAGAAGATAAATGGTGAAAAGAAATCTAAATGTTTGCGGCACTTTCACTTTATGTTTTATGCATCCCTTAATAGCATACTTGCCGTTTCCGGGAGAGGGGGTGTGACTGGAAGGCGGGAGGGGGTGGGGCGAGGTCAATCACATAATTTTGGCCCCGCCCTCCGCGACCCCGAGAATGACGCGATTCTCGGTGAAACCTGGGATGCGGGAGAAATGCCAGCTCGCCCGGGAGCCTGACCCGAATTTTGGGAGTCTCCCGGACTTTCCGGGAGAGTTGGCAAGTATGCTTAATAGTTTTTAGAAATTGGGTGGACACAGATTAGCCTGCACAACACTGACTTGCTCAATGATAGCCACAGTTTACAGCACATTTACACTTTTGTGTCTTCAGCTGCAAGACATTTTATTGCATACATTGCAGGTCATTTAATTTGCATATCATAGAATGCTGCAATACACCACTGGCTCCAATCATAATTCTTCAAAGGAAAAGGTTTGTTAATGATGTAACCAACTGGGGAAGCTATAGGGTGAGCATATAAGCTAAATGTTCCAATAAAGGCAGTTTTATGTCATATATAACACATAACAGTTGCTGACAAATATGTATCTGCAGATCTATTGGCCACATCTATATTATGTAAATGAAATCTGCTTTTTTTAAGTTTTTGTGTTTGTTGGTTAATGTTTTGAAGACATTGCTATAAGTAATATTAAATGAAAAAACATGAATACTGTGACTAGAACAAGTGTTACATACGTCCACAAGAAAAGCAATCAATATACTTCAAGGTAATTACAGCAGCAGTGATCTTCAGCACAATTACATGCCAACAATGAGTTTCACTGTCCCTACAATTAATAGCACTTTACATTGTCATTGCCCAAACAGAATATGTCGGCTACTGAGCACTTACATTAAACATAGAGGGCCTAATTCATTAAGGAACATAAGTCTATTTACATGGCGTATTTTCACTCTGCGCATGTGTGACACTGAAACATACGCCAAATAACATAATTTATGCTCACACGTAAATGACACTTCACACTGGCTACGATTTGCAGGATGTATCGGGGAGTGAATGGGACGTATATACGTAGGCAATGTACAGTAAGGGAGTGCCAAGGTGGAGCACATGCAGCACCATCTGATTCAAGCTCTGGGCATCTCTGCGGTACGTGAGTTTTAGCTGTATGCACCAGCTACAGAGCACGTATAACTGGCGAGTGATAGTGATGACAGCCGCAAATTCATGCTAGAACATGTGTTTGCAATCAAGAGCAACTGTAAAAATGCATTTTTTAAATGTTTTTTCATGAATGAATATATTATTAACAGGGGACTATAATTAAATTCCTTTTTTTCCCCTGTTCTTTTTACTGGGACTTTATATACCACCAATATATTGTACGTATCCAGCAGTGTGTTGTGTCTGTAATTAATACGGTGTCGTTTATGCAGAGCGTACCTACATCCATATTAAACATGAGGAGTTTCTTCAGGTCTGCTTGTAGTAGAATACGGATGCGCCTTGATGAATTAGGCCCATAATGCTCACTAAAAGCCAGCACATAGGCAACAAAGCTCACTAAGAGCCAGTGCACAGACATACTAATCACTAAGGGGTATATTTACTAAACTGTGGGTTTGAAAAACTGGAGATGTTGCCTATACCAACCAATCAGATTCTAGTTATCATTTATTTAGTACATTCTACAAAACGACAGCTAGAATCTGATTGGTTGCTATAGGCAACATCTCTGCTTTTTCAAACACATTGTTTAGTAAATATACCCCTAAGAGTCAGCTCATAGATACAGTTTTCACTAAGACACACTTGTCACTAAGGGGCCTATTTACTAATAATCTCACTTTTGCCCCATTAATTATCATCTGTCATCACAGCGATGACAGATAAATTAATGAGACAATTTACTATTACAGACATGTCGGGACAGCACGTCTGATAGGAGGCTGTTCCAGGGACAACTTTTTACTAAAGACAGCCATGGATTCTGAACCGGAGTCTTTACTACACGTGCGCGACCTAGGATCACGTATGTGCAGAGGTCATTTCTGCTAAGTAATGCAGGGGAGAGCAGGAAGGCTGCCAGAGAGGTATCCAAAGATCCCTCTCCTAAAATGCTTTCCCCATAGGATACATTGGCTAACGCCATCAGGGTCAGGCTCCGAAAAGCTACCTTTTTCCCACTGAAAAAGCCATAATTCATAAGGCCCATAAACCCTAAAATGTAAATTTTCAGATATGAAATTACATTGCTCATTGGTTAGCTGATATTATACAGCAGCTCTATTGTAAGTAAAGTTATACATCCCCACTTCAATACAGACAGCTGATGTTCCATCCTATCCACACAGTGCATTTCTGCACAGTAAGTCTACAAATCTATCAGTCAAACTCTGCCTACTTAGTTAAAGAAGCACCTTCCTCCTAACATGACAATCTGCTGCAGAGAGTTTAAACAGAGTATGGTGGAAGTATTTAGTTAAGTACAAACACTCCAGTTATTTAATCTATATTGTTCAGCTCAATAATACACCAACGGTATGCTTAGCAATGTATTAATATCAAATACTGGCTTTACTTGCTCTTTAAATATTTATTAAACACTTTTAAGGTTAACATTTTTCTTAAAATACAGTACATCTTTTACCGTTGTGTTGTGTTTCTATGTATATGGCAAAATGCCTTATATTATACACTTTGTGCAATATCATCTCCTCCAGTCATTGGGATATACAGCAAGTCCTCTCCCCGAGCTTACTCTGTTATGTCAAGATATTGAATGTGAAAAGACTGGGACTCCTTACAGTCATGGACTTCAGGCTGCTGTCTGAAATGAAAAAGATACAGTTGATAATAAATATCAGCTGAGTAAAGTAGTATGTGAGGCACTCCTGTCTAGAAAGACTATCACTATAAAATCAACTTTATTGATATTTGTTATTAAAAAGATTGTTGTTTAAATATACAACAATCAAACAAACAAATAAACAACAATCTTTTTAATAACAAATATCAATAAAGTTGATTTTATAGTGATAGTCTTTCTAGACAGGAGTGCCTCACATACTACTTTACTCAGCTGATATTTATTATCAACTGTATCTTTTTCATGTCTAGACTTGTCTAGTTATGAGAGCACCCCCTCAAATTATTATGCTACATTTGTTTACATATAATTGAGGCTTGTCTATACCTTTGAGCGGATTGGTCCAACCCCCCCCCCCTTTTTTTTGTTTGATGCTGTCTGAAATGCCCCTATTATATCCTGCTACTGTACCTACTGTATTCACACAGCACGTTTAGTTTTACAAATGTTATAATCAAATAGATGATGACAATACAGAGATGAATTGATAAAATCTGCAAATACTGGAAATATATGTAAAGCAGTAAATCAATAAGAGTGTGCCTGATTTTTCTCTTGTATGTATGCTCTTAAATAATAAACCAGCCATGGAGATAATGTTTAGAACTCAATTTATCCTTTCACAACTAACCCTCAGCCAGACAGTTGGAGTCCACTTACCACTCCCTACCCAGCTACAATTGATATATTGATTGATGTCCTCTGGCTCTGACCTTCAAACTGTCTAATCTAATTAGCTTTATTAAAATCCTGCTGTCTAACCCATTCCCCAAAACTAAGGATGTAAACTGTAACCTGTAAATACATTGAAACATTAATTATTGTAAAAAAAAAAAAAGCAGAATTAACAAATATCTTCTTAAAAATACTAAAATTCCTCTTTATGCCTTTGTATGGACATGTATTCACAAAGCCCATATAATAAAGATAAAATAATCTCCTTTGGTAATACAAATAAAATGTGCTAAATTTTGCAGAAGAAAAACCAAACAAATGACATCTGGGGGTAAATGTATCATACTCCAGTTTTTTCAACTCGCGGGAGTTCGGCGAGATGACAGCTAAAATTTAAAGCTGCGCTGCCTTGTAAAGGGAAACTTCCACAAATGTAGGCTGTCAGTTAATCTTTTTTCGCCCCTTTAGTAAAAAACTGAATGTTTTTGTGGATTACTGGACAAATATTCTTTGTTTTCTCTTTTTCCATTTTTAAACTTTTATGAGTATAATTTTACTACATTTCTGGATATCAATTTGAAGGGTATTTTGTTAGTAATTTCACTCGTAATACAGTGTTAGGATTCCAGCTAGATTGCTTAGTTCTATTGTAGGTGTAAATGATTTATTTTTTTGGTGAGTCTGAGTGAAAATGTTGCTTCTATGGATAAATGTATGCTTGTTGAAAGTAGATTAAGTTGGAAAAATGTTAGGTGAACACTTGTGTGTGATTTAATGTAGACGTAAAGTGAGGTGTCTAACGAGGGTATTCTGGTGTGTGAGAGGAGCAGTGTTGCTTTCAAGATGATTGAATGCTTGAGAACAGTGTAGGAAGTTGTTCATGAATAAATGATTTTGAAATAGGAAATAAAACCAGGAGTCTTTCAGAGGGGCTGTACTAGGTAATGATGTAATAAGAGGGGTACCCATGTGCTAGAGCAGTAGTCGCTGCTACATTGCTTTTAGAAAAAGTTGCAGACATTGTACTAGGACATTTGTTGGTAGTACAAAGTTCCACATGCAGTCACTGAAATTCTCAACCGAGCACAAACATGACACCTGACTGCTGCCAGGCTAAGCATAAGGTCTTGTTAACACCTTCCAATGTCATAATCGAAAGATGTACTACTTTGAACCCATCTATGTTATTATTGCTGAGTTCAAAAGAGGGAAGAATGGTAACAGGGTGGACGTATGATGGGGAGGAAATTGAGACTGAATCAGAGGTCACAGGAGGAGATATAGAAAATAACCTCTCTTTTTTTCTTTTTGTGACAGATCCGAATCAGATCAGTGGAACTCACAGTCAGGCGCGGGCTGGCAAGGTTCAGCCCGGGAGGGGGGGGGGCACACAGACGGCTGCATCACATGACACGCGATGCGGCCGCATCATCAATGACGCGGCCGCATTGCGTGTCATGTGATGTGCCCGCCTGTGCGCTGAGGTGGCCGCATCGCATGTCATGTGATGCGGCCGCCGGTAATAATAAGTTAAGAGTGCATTCGGGGGGGGGGAAAGGGGGCTGGGCGGCCGTCCCTAACAGTGGATAAACTGAGCGTCCCGGGGGACCGATGCCCCCCTGCATAAAGAAACATGTCAGACAATGACTTGAGCCATGGTTTGATGGCCCCTTTCTGGTGTTACTGACCACACCAACCTCATTGAAGGTGAAAGGACTAGATTCGTGGATCCATGTTTCACACTGCAAGAAAATTAACAGGACACCATTAAAAGATAAGTAATAGGTCCAAATTTGTCAAGACAAACAGAGTCCACTGTTGCTAAAGTAGTGACCTGTGCTGGGCTAATGGCTTTTGCAACTGCAGTTTTATTCTGGTCCCTTTTTCTAGATATTTTCTAGATATTCACACACGAGATCCGGATGAGGGATCAATATACCACACTCTTAGTACAAGAGAGTTATATAAACACTTGTAGGATCCATGGGACAATAGATTTGTCCAGATGCATTACATGCAGGGTCGGACTGGCCCGCCGGTGGACCGGACAATCCACCGGTAGGCCCCGACCCTGAATCGCTCCCCTCTTCGTTGGTGGGGGGAGCTAGAAACTTTAATAGTAAAAAAAAAAAAAAACCTCACGTGACCGCAGCGCCGGCTCCGTTCGCACTGAATGCCGGGCGTGACGTCATCACGCCCGACGTTCAGTGAGGAGCGCCGGCAAGACAGAGGAGAAGAAAAGGAAGAAGCAGATAGAAAAGGTAAGTGATAGGGGAGCATGGAACAGAGAAGGGGGAGCATGGGACAGAAATAGGAGTATGGAACAGAAATAGGAACATGGAACAGAGAAGGGGGAACATGGAACAGAGAAGGAGGAGCATGGAACAGAGAAGGGGGAGCATGGAACAGAAATAGGAGTATGGAATAGAAGTATGGAACAGAGAAGGGGGAACATGGAACAGAGAAGGGGGAACATGGAACAGAGAAGGGGGAACATGGAACAGAGAAGGAGGAGCATGGAACAGAGAAGGGGGAGTATGGAAAAGAAATAGGAGTGTGGAACAGAGAAGGGGGAACATGGAACAGAGAAGGGGGAACATGGAACAGAGAAGGGGGAACATGGAACAGAGAAGGAGGAACATGGAACAGAGAAGGAGGAGCATGGAACAGAGAAGGGGGAGCATGGAACAGAAATAGGAGTATGGAATAGAAGTATGGAACAGAGAAGGGGGGACATGGAACAGAGAAGGGGGAGCATGGAACAGAAATAGGAACATGGAACAGAGAAGGGGGAACATGGAACAGAGAAGGGGGAACATGGAACAGAGAAGGGGGAGAATGGAACAGAAATAGGAGTGTGGAACAGAGAAGGGGGAGCATGGAACAGAGAAGGGGGAGCATGGAACAGAAATAGAAGTATGGAACAGAGAAGGGGGAGCATGGAACAGAGAAGGGGGAACATGGAACAGAAATAGAAGTATGGAACAGAGAAGGGGGAGCATGGAACAGAGAAGGGGGAGCATGGAACAGAGAAGGGGGAGCATGGAACAGAAATAGGAGTATGGAACAGAAATAGAAGTATGGAACAGAGAAGGGGGAACATGGAACAGAGAAGGGGGAACATGGAACAGAAATAGGAGCATGGAACAGAAATAGAAGTATGGAACAGAGAAGGGGGAACATGGAACAGAGAAGGGGGAGCATGGAACAGAGAAGGGGGAGCATGGAACAGAAATAGGAGCATGGAACAGAAATAGAAGTATGGAACAGAGAAGGGGGAACATGGAACAGAGAAGGGGGAGCATGGAACAGAGAAGGGGGAGCATGGAACAGAAATAGGAGCATGGAACAGAAATAGAAGTATGGAACAGAGAAGGGGGAACATGGAACAGAGAAGGGGGAGCATGGAACAGAAATAGGAGTATGGAACAGAGAAGGGGGAGCATGGAACAGAGAAGGGGGAGCATGGAACAGAGAAGGGGGAGCATGGAACAGAAAGAGGAGCATGGAACAGTGAAGGGGGAGCATGGCAGAGTGAAGGGGGAGCATGGAACAGAGAAGGGGAAGCATGGAACAGAGAAGGGGGAGCATAGAACAGAAAGAGGAGCATGGAACAGTGAAGGGGGAGCATGGCAGAGTGAAGGGGGAGCTTGGCAGAGTGAAGGGGAAGCATGGCAGAGTGAAGGGGGAGCACAGACAGTATGGCAGTGTGTGAAGGGGAGCCAGGAGAAGGGTGGAGCAAAAGCAGCATGGAGGGTGTAGTGTGATTATAAGGAGGCACATCATGGTGATGAAGGGGCGCAGTAATGTGTGTGTGATGGCACAACGGGCTTGTGGCAATGTAATGTGTGTGTGGTAGGTGGTGGCTAAATAATGGGTGCTATTTTCTTTGTAGGGTGAAGATGGGGCAATTTAATTTTATAGTGGGGACTATTAATTTAAGATGGGGTGGTTTGGGCGCTATTAATTGAATGTGGGGCTGAGTTTGAGGAGCATGAGGCATATTTATTAAATGTGAATATGAATTATTTAATGGCAGTGACGGTTGCAGGAAATAGGTATATTTATTATATGTAAATGTGATTAATTTATTGCAGGGGCTGTCTGTTGGGAGGGAAATAGGTTTATTAAATGGGAATACTATTACTTTTATGTTGGGGCTGGAGGAAGTCCTAAGTATTAAATGTGGGTCCTATTGATTTAACGCCGGGGCTGGTTGGAATTTTCTAAATGTACCCATTATTTTTTCCAAATAGAACCCCTCAACATTCCAGGATCCAGACAAGCCGCAGCTAAAGAAACCAGCAGCCACAGGTAGTGACAAGAACAGGTAGGACAGTCTGTCAAATGTTCTGAGTCTAGTGCAGGCTTGGCTAACCTGTGGCACTCCAGGTTTTGTGAAACTACAAGTCCCAGCATACCCTTCCAGCAATAGGCTGCTATATATTGGTAAAGCATGCTGAGGCTTGTAGTTTCACAACACCTGGAGTGCCACAGGTTAGTCAAGCTTGGTCTAGTGGGATAATCCCGATTTTTGGTGACTGTTCTGCCCAATCTAAGGTGCAGATCAAGACTGTACTCTTTATACACACTGCATTCTTTATATACTACACTATTGTGCTAGCTGTCCTTTGTGGGCTGACCACTCCCCCTCTAGTGTCTGGTCTCGCCTCTTTGATGGTTGGCCACACCCCCTCTGGTGGGCCCCTAGCGTTGCTGTTCCCTGGTGGGCCCTTCATGCCCCAGTCCGACACTGATTACATGCTTACAGAAACAGGGTCATTTTCAGATTGCTGGATATGTACTCACTCTCCCATTTCATCGCAAACAATGCCCATAACATAGAGGCCTTGGATAAACTATTTGACAATGTCACAGACCAGATCCTGAACATACTAGAAATTCAGACTGACACTAAGGGGGGTATTCAATTGACGGCGGGATCGCCGAAAATTCCGTGCTCGAAAGATATTACCGTTAATACAGTATCCCGCCGTCAATTGAATATCCCTTTTAGTGTTTTCATGTTAAGGTACTTAGACAGCATCAGCTGGTACTCGATTAGCTGACTGCAGCCCAAACGGGCACGTACCAGATAGTAGCCCCACCTGCTGCTCATACATTCCAGATAATTTCAGTGACCCCATTGCAGCCCATATTGCGGAGATTCACAAATTGAAAGACAAGTTTAGAAAGCAAGATAATGACCCTGAATATGATCTAAACAGAAATGGCTGGTTTACATGGTTTAACCCGGCTAACTGGTTCAATGGTCTAAGAGGATGGGTTATGGGAATAATTCAAATGATAATACGAGGATTGTTGCTAATTTTTGTTGTCTTCCTAGCCATCAAGATTTTGATATTGACCATTAAAAAAATTAGGTCCATGAAATGCTCCAAGAAGGAAACTGTGAATGTGAATGTGGCAATTGCAACAAAAGAGTAATATGACAATTTGTACTACATGGATGATGCAGACACAGATGAATGAAAATATGTTACCAAGCTGTCAAGTCAAGAGAACAGTATAATGTTATAAGCTCATTTTTTATTATGTTGTTTTCTTTTTCATTTATAGAATACTTTTATAAGCATTGTATTATGTTATACTAGGAATTGTGGTTTGCAAGGATCACCTATACATAAGTATGAAGGGAACTGTGTGCCCCATCGTATCGCAGCATTATGTTAGATAAGGTGAAGTAGGACTCATGTGGGTGAGAATTGTAAGGTAGGAACAGTTAAGGCTTAATTAAATAATCAAAAGGAGGTAAATGTGAAAGAAATAATGATGTCTTCAATTAAGCAATGTGACTTGTATAGAAATATTTGGTATCAGAACGAAATTAGTTAGAATAGTTTACGTGCCCAACTGCACAGTTGCAGTAATTGTGATAAGAATGGCAAGTTTTTCTCTAAGCTGATAGAAGAACTGTAAAACTGAGATAACAGGGTGTCCATACTACAGGCTACAAGAAAAGATAAGATGGGTGCAGCACGGTGGCTTAGTGGTTAGCACTTCTGCCTCACAGCGCTGGGATGAGTTCAATTCCCGACTATGGCCTTATCTGTGTGGAGTTTCTATGTTCTCCCCGTGTTCGCGTGGGTTTCCTCCGGGTGCTCCTGTTTCCTCCCACACTCCAAAAACATACTGGTAGGTTAATTGGCTGCTATCAAAAATTGACCCTAGTCTCTCTTTCTCTATGTGTGTATGTTAGGGAATTTAGACTGTAAGCTCCAATGGGGCAGGGACTGATGTGAATGAGTTCTCTGTACAGCGCTGCGGAATCAGTGGCACTATATAAATAGATGATGGTGATGATGATGATGGGTGGTCATGAGCAGAAGTTTTGCACAGATGTTTAAAGGACATATTAAACAAAAAAGAAATGTGCTAACTATTACACAACGAAAGCATAAAGATAAGTTGTGCATGCATTATTCTTTGTATAAATACTTCAATAAAAAGAGTTGATTTGACAGACTTCTGTGGGACTGATCAATTCTCCAGCACTGAGCAAATCAGAAGGGATCCTTATAGGTGACAAAGTCTGGTTCCATTAACACAGCCAATGATTATAACAGATGAAGAGCACAGATCTGAAGGTAAATCTTGTAAAACGTGTATAGTGTGTACACATGAATCGGGAGGCTGATCAGGACTTTCAGTCATTAGTAAAATCTTTAACGATATTGCATTGGGAGAAATTTTCTGTAGTCTGTATCCAGCTTTAGACTCAATCAAGTAGAAATTTAGGAGAAAAAAGGAAAAGCTGATATGAATGTAGGGAATGGTCAGTAGCCGGCACTTTAGCTTTAAGTATAAATACATCAAACTCTTTTGCTATTTAAAATCAATAATACAAACTTTATAAAAAATATTCTAATAGAACACATGATACATAAACCTACCACTCAAAATGTCAAAAGTATGAAGAAAGACCATTATGTTTGGACTAAAAGAAGCATTTTTCATGCATGAATAGATACAAGTATGCATACATGTAGACAAGTGAAACTTTTTAAACATAAGTTTAAACTCTGGACACCTGTAAAACATGTACTAATATAAAGATAACCAATGATATTAGACATTTACATCTCATATACTTTTTGGAGTTATTAGAGGAATTTATCTATACATATCAGGTGCAAAAATGGGACTTAGGAAGAAGAGATGGACAGTCATTTGAGTACAAAAATAGGGACTGTGCCACAAGTTGAGATAACTGGGAAGTATGACTTACAGTGTCAAAAGATATTAATTGGTTCTTATTCTCTATCACAGTCTGTTTATACTACACTGTATAATTAATCAAACCGAGAGTGTCAAGAGCAGCACTGAATACATATACTTACCTGGCTCTCCTCCTCTCCATCACTCCCTGTCTCCTCACTGCTGCTCTCCATATCCAAGAACTGTTTTCCAGGGGATCATTACTGTTTATAAATAGAGCAGCACAATGACACAGACATGATGCCTGCCCCGAGACACACACACGTTATGTCCTACACCCTCCCACATTCAACTATAGCATCAACTACACATACAGACAGACACGCGTGTTTCTTGGTGTGTTTAATACACATTTCATGTGGCTGAATATTTAAATCAACATCATCAATATGCTAATGAGTACAAATACAGAGAGCATCATTGTGCAAATTTTGCGGCAAGCAGTTGGGTTTGCTAACTTGAAATCAGCCCCAGAATACATATATAAACGTTACACATTGCTTTGCTTTCAATTCGCATAACTCAAAATAATACCAATCAAATGACCATTGTATCATTAAAGGGCAGTGTTTCCTTAGGCTCCGTACCTTAGTACGGCATTCTCAACTGTGCCGTACTAAGAGTCGGCACGGCTGAGTTGATCTATTTGACTGGGTCAGTAATTATCCAGGGGCGAACGGAGGATTGCCGGGGGGGGGTTTCCCCCTGACCCCCCCCCAAAAAAAAAAACCCTGCGCGGCGCTGTCTAAGAAGCGTCCGCGGCGGTGCTGTATACACTACAGCACCGCCGCGGGCGCTTCTTTGACAACGCCGCAGCTGCTGTATAGGACAGTGCAGCTATAGCGGCCACTTAGTTAGCGCAGGGGGGGGGGGTTTCTGGAGACTCAGAAAACCCCCCCTGCGTGCGCCACTGTTATCCCACCTGTTTCTACAGACAGAAATCCTGAAAACACGAACTGTTGGTAGCCCTTGAGGACTGAATTTGGACACTTCTGCTTTAGTGGTTAAATTGCATTTGTGGTCCTTCACAACGCATTTGCAAACACAAGGGGATTACAAATACAATTCTATTGCACAGTCAGAGGGTATCAAAAGAGCAGCACAAAACAATGGAAACTTTTACTTTTCTTTACCCTATGCCAGAGTTTCTTTTATTTTAGAATATTCAGAAGCAGTATCAGTGCCGGTTACTTTATTTATTAGATTTCGTGGTGTTCATTATTTTGCAGTTGGCGAAACACTTTATATGATACATTTATTTCTGGCACAGAAATGAACACTGTATGTAGTAATAGATTGAATATGAAAAAGCTCTCCAGTATTACGCCTTGTCAGAACAATTCATCAGTGTAGTAATGCCAGGATGTTACAGACCACAAACAAACATAATAGATTATTCTGCCTTGCATTCTGCCCTCTGGGAAGGTTATCCCTGATAAAGACATCTCTTGCATATCTCACCACCCCTAAAATCTATCTGCCAGACACAACCCGTTCATTCACTTCTAAATCAGGAATTGGACTGCTGGGAAACACCTCTCACCAATGAAGAACCAGTTTAATCTGTTTAGCACTTTAACCAACTAGAAACCTTAATGCACTCTCACAGCTCAAAAGGTACTCGCAACACGGCAGGACAGATTATGTCCCTGCTAGGATTTTTACCATCACCTCCCCCAAATGAATAAAACAAATTACTAGCCCGGCTTCATATAGTTACAGGCCTGGTTTTCAATGGTGTATATCTAAAATTTGTCTAAAATTTCTCATGTAAGCTGCCACATATTTCTGACAAGATTAATGATCTTTTTCCCATTGAGAGTCTTTATGATGATCAAATACAAGCAAGAGCTGCTAACCGCACAACTGAGGGAAATCCCATAATCCTCTTTGTGTACTAGGAGGCTTCAGTTGCCATAGCTGCCAGTCCCAATAACTCAACCGTGTTTGGTCATGTGTTAATTCCACCTGGGACGCTCTCATTCACAGCCTGTTATTCTCTTCTTCTACCATTATTATATAAGTGCTACTTATGTAATTGCACTTATAAACAAATAACTCTCAATTAATAAATTACTCAATAATTTACACTTTTGTAATCTTTCATGCATGTGTTGCAACAATAACTTCAGTGTAATGGCACTGGTGAGCTGTGGGCAGTGTTACCTACTGATCCTAGCTTACAATAACAATGCAAGTTGTTATGATTGTATATCTATATAGCACCACCATATTACACAGCGCTGTACAGAAGAAACACACACTAGGGTCCTGGAACCAGTTAATCTGTATGTTTGGGAGGAAACCAGAGAAAACATGAAGAGCACATACAATGTCCACACCAGATAGGGTCCTGTTGAATCAAACTCATGACCCCAGCAAAGTGACACAGCAATGCTAACCACAGTGCTACTGTGCTTCACCCATAGCTTTCCTAGTAAGTTTTTGTCTCTGAAGACGTCCCATGTTTTCAATACTGACCAGCTGCACAGTGCCACTTAATTTTTTAATCTTAGGTAATGTATAATTTTAGTAATGTATAATGTATCTGTCAAAAGTTTATTAAATGTAATCATTTACAATGCAATAGGAATGTACTGTATTATAACCATGTCACATTAGGGGTCTCACGGGGGAATGGAGGCGCCCTTAGCCCAGGGGCCTCCATTCCCTTAATCCGGCCCTGGTAGTGCTTTAATTCCACTTAGACTATGACTTAGACTTAGACTATGCCCTAATACACCTTCCAAACCACAGGAAGTACCAAGCAATTGAAAACTATGAAGATGCACAATTCATTTTTTCATGAGACCACGTGGTGAAATGATAGCTCAATAGAGCAAGCTGAAATGCCAGAAAAACTGTAGCACTGAGTAAGCACCAATATAACAAAAAAGCAGTGTTATATTCTGTATATAGCAGTACTGCAACGTTATCCAACTCTTCTACACCAAGCTGCATGTACGTACACAGCTTATACAATTACACACAGTTCTGTACACAAAATGATTCTGGCACTATTAAAGCTTAAACAAATGTTCAATCTATTTTTTGATGATTGTGACACAGAGAGATAAAGAACCTAATTGATTAAGGAAAGTAAAGCAAAATAAGGAGTAGATTTGCAAGGTGTGAAATGTAGTTTATTATTCTGCAGGTAAGGAAAATACTCGCTGCTTTTTCAGGTAGCATACAAATGCTACATACCTTTATTGTTAAACTGAAATTTAAAGTTGATCTCGGACACGCCCCACCCAACTATAAATCATACTTGCCAACTCTCCCTGAATGTCAGGGAGACTCCCTGAAATAGGGGTGATCTCCCTCACTCCCTGAAGAGTCTGGCATTCTCCCTGATGCTGAGCCAGTACAAGACGTGGTTGGCTTCGCCATCTGTGGCATGATGACACAGTTCAGAAATTGTGTCCTATGTCCATGTATTGATGCCTAAAGAGGTGGCCATTATCATGGAGACCAAGATTTTATCAAAGACTGACAGGTAAGACTACATGACTTCAGTAATGGAGACAGAAATGTAAAAGACACTTCAGTCTCTAGAGATTCATTAGCTGCTTTTCTTTACAGCATAGTTACCTACTCTCCCGGAATGTCCGGGAGACTCCCGCATTTCTGGGAGACCTCCAAGGCTCCCGGAAGAGCAGGGAAAGCTCCCGATTCTTGTCCCTGTAATAGATAAGTGGTGGAAGGGGGGCATAATGACGCAAATATTGTGCCATCTTAGCCCCGCCCCCTGCGGTAATTGGCCAATATTGTGACAATCGTTTAGGGGGCAGGGCCAAAATGATGCAATTCGTCAAGCCCCACCCCCGCAGGCCCACCTCCCCTGGGATCTCCCTGAAGCCAACGAGGAAAAGTTGGCAAGTATGCTATAAATCTGTCCCCACATTTTAACCCCCCCCCCTCTCCAATACAACATGGTTTTGCCAAGTTGCAAAGTTACTCCTTTTTTTCTTTCCTTTCCTTAATGAATCAGGCCAAAAGTGACCTGTGATCCCAGCAGGTCTTTCAATCCATAATCAGTACTAATAAGCCACTAGGCTATGCTGCGGCTTGTTGTATATACTCTGTGATTTGCATAGTGTTGATTGTGGCAGAGGCCCAAATAATAGGGAATACACTGGAACCATGATCCTGGGTACAGTAAAGTATGTCATTGTCTGATTGTGGCCTATTTAGTATTGTATGGTTCATTATTATGGCATGTAACATGTGGAGTTTATCTTGAACTGTAGTCAGGGCCTGTTTAAACCAATGGGCTTTCTACGCTACAGCCCAGGGACCTCGGGTAGCTGGGGGGCCCTAACGAGGATTTTTATGAGTTCTATCATTTTTATTTTTATTTTCATGATGCCGGCTTCTTCATCGGGTTGAGGGTGTCCCCGGCGCCAACTGTCACTATATGCGGCTTCTGTTAGTAGGCAGCTATCAGCAAATCTGATGCCGTTAGCTGCTCTTCTGTCAATGGTGCGGGTGCAGTACGCAGTGCGCTCCTTATTGAGGAAGTCTCATGAGAGTGAGACTATGACAACTCTATATCATAATCTCACAAGACCTCCTCACCAAGCAGCACACTGTGCCCACACTAGTGACAGCAAGGCAAGAAGAATAGATGTGCCACCTACAGGGAGGAGGAAAGAGGGGACCAGAAGAAGTAATCAGTAGGTAAGTGCTCAGGGGGTGCTCTGCTGCATGTACATGTTAATCAACACAAACTTCACATTATCAGTTGATATTATTGACAAGTATTACAGGTTTTTCACTGACTTCCCCTTATAGGTTTAGCCATTTTTATAGATGGTATTATACTGATTTTCAAATGATTTGTTCTGGTACAAATAAAGCTATCTTGTCTCGGAAGGTAAAGAATGGTGTCAAGATTAAGTATCTTTCTTCTTTTTCTTTTTTTTTTTATAAATACGTATTATTCTTCTATGACCCTGATGATATTCAGATACAAAATTAAATTTTACAATAGGTCCACTAATATCTGGAATATGGGCAGACTGGTGATTTTATTATATGCTGCCCGCCAATGTTATCCACCACTAACTTGATAGCCTTAAAAAAATGTGACTGCATCCTTTTTCTAAATAACCCTGCCTGTTTATTGTAATTATCTGAATTAGTACATGTGACCATTAACAGATTTGAAGTGCATATAAATTAATAGTTTATGGTTCTCCATATTAAGCCCAATATTAGGATCTAGGAAGGTGATGGAATACTTTCTTGCTGTATGAATAAACGTAAAATTATGATAATATTTATTTATATAGCCGATGAATTGTCTTTCCATAAATCAAAACATCATTGTTGTATCTACACCATATGTACATCACATAGAGAAGGCATTGTTGACCTAAATTAATTTTTCATAGCTACCAATAAAAGATAGATCTATATTTAAAAATAAATTTAAACCATATAATAATAAACATTAATTATCTAGCACAGAGGTATTGGTAAGGAACCATAGTACAGTTTGTATACACTAATCATGACATAAAACATTGTAGATGTAAATGGGGGCCTCACAGTACACGTAGCCCAGGCTGTAGTATCCAAGGATACGTCAGAATTATTGTACATAATTGATTATAATATGTGGCAGTGCTTACTGTGTAATGCTGTGTACCCAGAGAATTGGGAACAGACAAGGAACCTTTGTTACATAATAATCTGTGTCATATACCCTGAGGCTCACTATTGTGGCCTGTAACCTGTGGCACATGCATTTGCCCTGTATAAACATACAGACTGGATTGTGAGAAAAGTATCTGAGGGTGCAATGAATTGAACTCTTTTCAGTGCAACTGAGGCTGATTCCTTTACTGTCTGCCTGTTGTTGTCCGCAGGAGAGCAATGTTATCACTATGTAACCCAGAGAACAGTAACATTGTCTGAAATGCACGAAGGAAATTGGATTTTTATTTTTTTTTTATAATTTTTATTTTTGAATGGTCAAGTAACAAACAGAACCGACATGCACTGTCAGTAAGAAAAAAAAAACAAGCAATAGAAGCACATCACAGGTAACAAAGCATAAAATCAGTATTAAGATATAATAAATAATCAGTGCAACAATATGCGTGTGTGGCAGTTGACCAAGGATTTTTAAGGAAATAAGGGAGGGGGCGAAATGCCTCAACAGAGAGTGGCATGACGCAGGAGGAGAAAAGGAGAGACTAGTACAGTAGAGAACAGGAAAGGAAAGAGAGAGGAAAAGAGAAAGAGAGGGGTTTACAGGAGGAGGACGGACATGTGTAAAAGAAGAGTCAAGTGAAAGGGGGATAAATCTGAAAAAATGAGAGCCATGGACTCCATACCTTAGTGAACGATCTTGATGTCCTATTGATAATGCTGGTCATATATTCTAGGCGGTGGACCAGGAAATTGGATTTGATTGTTACATATTTACTAATGTAAATTCAAATAATGAAACAGCTACTTGCAAAAAAACAAAAAACACTATAGAGTTCTATTGTACTATTAGAAGATACTAGCATAAGACACCCATTGTTTTTCAGAAGTGAATGTTTAACTGAAAGAATAAACCAGTGTGACATACTGTAGATGTAAGTTGTGATGAATATATGAGCTACTGAGAAATAGGGTAGATGTAAAAATGTTATTACTATTATAGTTAATATGAAAGGAAAAAGAATGAATAGCCAGAGACCTATCAGGGAAATTGTATAGTAAAATAGTATGTTTGCTCTGATCACAAATAATTTTTTCTACATTTAAGACTTGCTTCCATGAAAGGTCACCTGGCTTTAGACAACTATGCAATTATAGTGCCCAAGAAAAAGTGTGTCTGTGATGGGTACAATATGTGCAAGAGATTGCAGGTGCCACAGTGGAAGTGCTGAGAGAAAACCAGACCGGAAGGGATGATCTGGGAGAGACAAAAGAAAGACACTGAGAAGAGAGCTGCTAGTGAGGACAACATGCAGGGCATATACCAGACACAGCCAGGAGGAAAGAGGTTCTGTTCGGAACACTGGAACTAAAGCTGGGTACTACAAACCTAGGCAATTATCATGCAGATCACAGGACCATTTGGTCATAAATTGTAACAGTGTGTACCCTCCCATGCTAATGTTTTATCGCACCAAAACACATCAGTCTGATTTGATTTTATAAACTTCCTAAATATCATGATCAACAATGGAGAGATGTTGGGCAAATGCGGAAGAGTGTACGCACTCATGATCATCTGTCCAATATTTCAGCCGTTAGTTCCTCCAACATATTACAACAGTGTAGGCAGATATCTGTAGCGTGTGTATGGAATCACAATCTTTTCAGCAGAGAGATCTGAAGGTAAATTGTATAGGTGTGTACACATGAATTGGAATGCTCAGTCATTGGTGAAATCGTGAGAGACAGTGCATCTGAAGCATGATTGCATAGGTGTGTATCCAGCTTTAGAAATATATCTCTTAGAAATATATTTTTTAATGCATACCAATAAAATAGATGTTTTTAATATGATATAACATCCCGGAGTGCCTCAATATATACTTCTCTGTCTTTTTCTTTGTAACCTGTTTATGTATATGGGTGCACCCTTCAGAGATATATTAATTACAGAATTCTGGACCAAACCATATAACCAGGAAATTAAGGGATGTCCTACGACTGAATATTTATTTGATAACTTGGTGAGGTTAACTCCTCAACTCATACTACAGTTTGAAATGTTCCATCCAGATGAGCTTTTATCATATATCAGTCTATTTTATCCTACGGTATATGTCGTTCACCCTGTCAAATAATTATTAACAATGGAATTATTTTCTCAAGGGCTAATAGCTATATTAATTAATCCAAAGAATTAGATAAGAGAATTACTATATTGTTATGAACTCTTTGAACACACTTATTTATAAAACCACTAGTTTAATGAGTTCCAATTAAAACATTAAATTAATAATTTATTTCTGTAAGCTAAATTCCTTCAAACTTTGTGAAAAATTTCAAATAAATAAAAAAAATAATTTGGGAATATACCAGGAGTATCAATAATATATCAACTCACCCTACTAGATATGCTTGGAGGGAGGTCTTCACAAATCCGCAATCTTTATTTATGTGAGTTTCACTGATGTATACAACAACCACGATTGCCCAGTGTGGCATTTATAGAAAAAAATGTAAGTGTAATTTTTTTATAAAAGCGCATTAAATTTGTTGTTGCTATATTTTTACATAGGTATTCAGTACAACTTTTCTATTTTAAAAGTGCACCCCAGAGTATATAGGATAATGAGCAATGATCATTTAGATTATTATTTCAGTTTGGGTAACCTTATCATCAGATGCCTAATTAGACTTTTGTGGGTCACTAGTAAACTTTTTATAAGCTCCCATGTAGTACCTAAAGCAGACAATTTCTCTCCTCTTCTGAAGTCTCTTTACTGATCAAACTGCTGCTATAGTAGCCACATAGGTGCCTACTCTCCCGGAATGTACAGGAGACTCCAAATTTCAGGGAGTGTATCTGGACTCCCGGAGAGCAGGGCAACCTCCTGCCCACTTCGTTAATGAAGAGGTTGGGGTCATGACTTAGTGATGCGTCTCACAGCGAATTGTGTCATTGTGACCCACCCCCTGCTGTAATAGGTTAAAAATGGTGATGTTCAGTTGAGGGAGCGGGGTTTAATGATGCGGTTCGCTTGGCCATGCCCCCGGACTCGTCAGCGAGATCTCGGAAAATCTCGGAAGTTGGCAAGCATGAGTAACCAATAGGAGGCAGCTTGCTCTGTTCACTACAAGGAGTTTCAGTAGGGAAGAGGAGGCAAGACATTTTCTAAAACCCACTGCTGCTGTTTGAGGCTTTTTAAACATCCCCTTCCTACTAACTATTTGTATCTTTTACTCCATTGCATAACTACATGATTGAAATCCAGATCACCTATGAATTTATAATTTCATTACATACAGAAGGCCCCTCAACCCATGTGTATTACCATGCACAACAAGTCTCATACTTCAATTATTTAGCAATAAACACAAGAGGTCAGTGAACATACAGCAAGCCCCTCATCTGAAGCTCACCTTTATCTTTTCACATGACCACTGAGTTTGATATGGGAAATTCTGGCATGCCCCCCTACAACGGTGTACAGGTTGCTAACAACCCAGGAACCTTTTGAATACACCACTGAACTATATCATTTTATTCTAGTCTCTTTATGAAATATTCTCGAGATTTAATGTGACATTATACACACAAAAGACCACAAAAAGACAATAAATTAAATTACAGATATGAACCATTATGTTAAAATACATTGTTCAGTGTCATACTGACATTCCACTTAAGATCAGTTAATATTTATAGTATTACCGCTGCACAGCTGAAGATCTCACTAAGGTCAAAAACCTGAGACTACAGACATGTAAGTTGCTGTGACATCACTGGCCCTCTCCACCAATCCACACAGTACATTTATGCAAAGCAAGGCAGTCAATCTTTGTGCACTGTTGTAATAGCATCTCCCTCCTAACATGACAATTTGCTGCTAGATGAAAGAGAGCTTGTAAGACAAGCTAAGCATAAACACTTGTCATGTATAATATCTAGCTAAGTGTTTTAACCTTCACTGGTACCAGCTGCAGCTGCTGACATTTGATTTGGTAACCAAGGTATTGAGATTGACCAGAGTTTTGCCCATGCATGCCCGCCCCTGTCCCACCTGTCGAGGCGTAAAGGGGCACAAGTCAAAAATAAAATAAAACTCTACATACAGAAGTATGCATACATATTTTTGGTGCGCATTATGGAAAAATGTAACTTCCGCAAAAAAAATAACTATAAATGAGCCCTTATATGTTTAAGTATGTGATGTATCTTGTTAGGTATATGATGGCTCTCAATAAGACTGTTTTCTGGATCAAGAAAAGGGAATAAACCCCTGTTTTCCCAGTGATCTCATTAAACCTTATGCAATATATTTTATTTTAATATATCTTGTAGGATACCTTGCAGAGCTCTTAATTCCAAAGTCTGTATAAATCTCAACACTACATTATGTCTGATGGTGTTTTGAATCCCTGTTTTGAGTTTATTGAGCCAACATTTGTCTAAGTGGCTACCAAGAACAGGTGGGTTTGTGCCCTTTCATAATGTATTGTCTTTGGTACTCTAGTGACCTCTGGTTGTACTTAGGAAGTGGATCCACTTGCTACACTTAAGTCACTGTAACAGAATGAAACTTCTGCCATAAAATCATTGAACATATAAACCTCTCTCATGGTATCAATAATGTAATTTAAAAATAAATATAGCCATAGAATTGTCTGAGGAGGTCAGACAAAATGTTGTAGCCAATCATAGGCAATCTCAAAGGTACAAATCAATTGCCAGGGACTTTAATGTTCCCATTTTCACTGTACCTACTGTTATTAATAAGTTTAAGGCCCATGGCACTGGCACTGTAACCAATTCTATGGAAAGAGTAAACTTGATGGAAGATAACAGAGCAGGATTGTTCGAATGGTGGAGAAAGCACCTCGCTTAAGCTGACCTTCAGACAAAACGTATGACAGTTTCAACTCGCACCATCCATCGGCATCTCAATGAAAAGGGGGTATATGGTAGAAGGCCCAAGAGGACCCCACTGCCGAAAAAGAGACACAGGAAAACCTGACTGGAATTTGCACACCGGAACAAGCCAAATTCCTTCTGGGAGAATGTCTGTGGACGGATGAGACGAAAGTAGAGCTTCTTGGTAAAGCACTTTATCATCACCTATGCCGGTCGGAACCAATAATCAGGGCCTGGCACTGTCTGACAGTTTTGGGGGACCATTATTCAATGGTGAAAGCTGTCTGCTCAGCTTGAATTGTGAAATTACATTATTTCCTCTCCTCTTCACCTCACAACTAGTGCCAAGGAAAGAACACGCCACATATCATATCATATCATATCACTCTCTTCTATTCTCCTGGATCTCTCTGCTGCATTCGACACTGTTGACCACTCTCTCCTCATACAGACGATACAATCCCTAGGTCTTCAAGACACTGTCCTATCCTGGTTCTCATCCTACCTATCTAATCGCTCTTTCAGTGTTAATTTCTCTAGATCCACCTCTGCTCCACTTCCTTTATCAGTAGGAGTACCACAAGGCTCAGTCCTAGGTCCTCTGCTGTTCTCTATCTACACCACTTCTCTTGGAAAACTAATATCTTTGGATTTCAGTATCATCTCTATGCAGATGATACACAAATCTATCTATCCTCTCCTGGTCTCTCACCATCTGTGTTGTCTTGCCTTATTGACTGTCTTTCTGCCATTTCATCTTGTATGTCTTCTCGCCAACTCAAACTCAATCTTTCAAAAACTGAATTAATAATATTCCCACCCAAAAACAGAAGCTTCCTGTCTGACATTTCTCTTTCTGTTGATAACATGACCATAAATCCCACCCCGCAAGCTCGTTGCCTATGTGTAATCCTTGATTCACAACTGTTGTTTATTCCCCACCTCAACTCTATATCTAAATCATGTTACATATATCTTAAGAACATTTCCAGAATACGCACATATCTCACACAAGACCCTGCATCATCATCTCCCGCATCGACTTTTGTAATTCCCTCCTTACTGGTCTTCCCAAAGTCAGACTTGAACCCCTACAATCTATTTTGCACACAGCGGCTAGATTGATTTTCCTTGCAAACCGTTCTTCCTCTGCTGAGCCACTCTGTCAGTCTCTACATTGGTTGCCTATATTTCAACAAATCCAATATAGAATTCTTCTACTAACATAAAAGGCCGTCAATAAAATTGCACAGACATAGATCTCCTCACTTGTCTCCTTAAAATATCTTCCAACTCGACACCTCCGTTCTGCACAAGATCTGCGTCTCTCTTCCACTCTCATCACATCCTCCCATTCCCGGTTACAGGACTTTTTTCGGGCTGCACCCACTTTGTGGAATTCCCTCTCTCGCACAATAAAACTTTCCTCTAGTTTTCAAACCTTCAAGCGTTCTCTGAAAACCCACCTCTTCAGACAAGCTTATGATATTCCTCAACCACCCCCTTAATCTCCCTACGTTACCCTATTACCACCCTCTACACAGCTAACACAAGACAACAACCCTCTGACCAACATTGCTGTGTGACTGATCACACAGCCCACTCAATACTTTTACCTTTGCATTCTAGCTGGTCCAGTGTGCAATATGATGTAGCACGTGCCCTTGTGTTTCAAAATCCAATTGTCCCATAGATTGTAAGCTTGCGAGCAGGGTTCTCTTACCTCTCTGTCTGTATGTATTACCCGGTATTGTTTTATTAATGTTTGCTCCCAATTGTAAAGTGCTACAGAATTTGCTGGCACTATATAAATAAATGTTGATGATGATGGTATCATCATCATCTACTGACAGCTTGTTACTAATATGAGTAATGATATTTTCTGACAGCACAAACTTTTACTGCAGTGCAAAGAATGTTTGTGTTGTCATGTGCTCTTTTTAAATGAATATGGTTGATTTTTTGTGACACGCATGAAGTTTGCCTATAGAGATAACAGATTCTGCAGAGGTGCAGCATTTACCATGTTCTGAAGACAATAGCTGGGCAGATCGGGTCATCGAAAACTAAACGCGGGCTTTGCAAACTCATGTACCTCATGTTCGGACAGGTACAAGATATAAATTATTATTTTTTTTTGCGAAGAAAAGTTAAAAATACATTAAACAGGGCAAGAGAGTGCATTAATATAGGTTCATTTAAATAACAATGCTTAAGAAGTGAAGCAATATGGGGTTTAAATATCAGGTTTTTTTTCCCAGGAGAGATAAAAAAAGGAAGGATTCACTGGTGAAAGCAAAAATATTTTGTTTTCATACATGACACATTACCAATTGTAAAATTGTACTAAATAGCCACCATTGATGTCTTTTTTTTTTTTTAAACAAAGTATTTATTGGTGGTCAAATAGAATACACAGTGCAATATAAATACATGTTATATCGTGCAGCACACAATGAATAATTCAAATACAGGTGAAGAACTCTCTTCACATTGAAGAGAGTATAGGTCAGATTCTATTAGACGAAGTAAAAGAAAGACCGTTTTTTTTAAAGTTAAGAGATAGCGTGAGAGAAGAGAAAAAAGAGTGTAAGAAAAGTAGAGATAAATGGAAGAAGAGGAAGGAAGAGGGGAGTAGGGGGTGTCGTGGCAGAAATCACCCCAGAAATAGAAACTGAGAGTAAAGAAGGGGAAGGATTGCGGATGGGCAGAGAATATGACTAAGTAAAGGGGGAGCAGTATTGGCAGTACGACATCCAATGGTCCCAAACCTTGTTAAAGGATCTGTCACATTACATATAATGCTAGTCATATATTTCATCCGATGAGTTTACCAGATCCTGTTAGTCACAGCGATAAGTGAAGGGGGAGTGATCTGTTTCCATTCAATGGCAATTTGACAAGTGGCCGCAGAAATAATGTGGCAAGCAAGTTTATTTTGGTGTCTGTTAGCCATAGGAAATCCGAGGGGTAGAAGAAAGAATTTAGGGTTGAGGGGTAAAGAAATTTCTAATAAGGATTTAACGTCATGCTAGAAGGGGATCAATTTGGGGCAGTCCCACCATACGTGTAGGACTGCGCCAGAGCATAAACGCCAGCATATGTCTGAGGAATCAGATAGCATCTTTTGAAGACGTGTAGGTACATAATACCATTAAAATAGGAGTTTGTATACATTTTCCTTTATTTAGACAGCATAGCCGGATTAAGGGGGGGGGGGCACAGGGGGCACGTGCCCCGGGCCCCCCTCTGTCCAAAGGCCCCCCGCCGCCGCCGCGCGCATAACCTCTACTGATTTTTTTTTTATTATTATTTTTTTCTTAATCGCGGCGGCGGCGGGGGGCCCTCGGAGAGAGGGGGGGGTTGCGGTCGGGTTCGGGGCTCCCTGCGTTGGTGGGGGGAGCAGGATAGTGAAAAAAAAAATATAGATACTACTCACCTCATCGCAGCGCCGGCGTCCCTCCTCTCTGCACTGTTAACACTGAATGACAGGCGTGACGTCATCAAGTCACGCCTGTCATTCAGTGATGAACAGCGCGGAGAGGACCAGGAAAGAAACAGGAAGACAGAAGAGAAGAGAAGAAAGAAGCTACAAGAAAGGTAAGTAAAAAAAAAAAAAGGGAATAACGAAGAAAGGGACACTATGTAGGAAAAAAGGAGAAGAAAGGGACACTATGTAGGAAAAAAGGAGAAGAAAGGGACACTATGTAGGAAAAAAGGAGAAGAAAGGGACACTATGTAGGAAAAAAGGAGAAGAAAGGGACACTATGTAGGAAAAAATGAGAGGAAAGGCACAGTATGGAGGAAAAAGGGGGAGAAGAAAGGGACACTATGGAGGAAAAAGGGGGAGAAGAAAAGCACACTATGGAGGAAAAAGGGGGAGAAGAGAGGCACACTATGGAGGAAAAAGGGGGAGAAGAGAGGCACACTAAGGAAAAAGGGGGAGAAGAGAAGCACAGTAAGGTAAAAAGGGGGAGAGGAGAGGCACAGTAAGAAAAAAGGGGGAGAATAGAGGCACAGTAAGGTAAAAAGGGGGAGAAGAGAGACACAGTAAGGAAAAAAGGGGGAGAAGATAGGCACAGTAAGGAAAAAGGGGGAGAAGAGAGGCACAATAGTGGGGACAATTAATTTAAGATGGGGTGGTTTGGGCGCTACTGAATGTGGGGGTGAGTTTGGGGAGAATGAGGTCCCTTTATTAAATGTGCCTATGAATTATTTAATGGCAGTGACGGTTGCGGGAAATAGGTATATTTCTGAAATGTAAATACTATTAATTTATTGCTGGGGCTGTTTGTAGGGAGGGAAATAGGTTTATTTATTAAATGTGAATACTATTATTTTAATGTTGGGGCTGGAGGAAGGCCTAATTATTAATCATGGGTGGTACTGATTTAACGCCGGGGGTGGCTGTAATTTTCTAAATGTACCCATTTTTTTTTTCCAAGTAGGGCCCCTAACATTCCAAGATCCAGACAAGCTGCAACTAAAGAAACCTGCAGCACAGGTGGTGAAAGTGAGAAGAACAGGTAGGAGAGAGCAGCAAAGTCTGTGAAATGTTGTGATTCTAGAGGGACAATCCCAAATTTGGTGTACACAACAATGCAGGTTTTTTGTCTGTAGGAGGGTGGCCTGGCCATGCCCAATAATGCACTATCAATGGTATTTTAATTTGCGGTATCATTGCTTGTTTTAATGTGCATTATAAATTTTATTTTTAAAGTTTGGTATCATTGCTTGTTTTAGTGTACGTTATCAATGGTATTTTTAATGTGTGATATCATTGCTAGTTTTAATGTGTGGTGTCAATACCCATTTTAATGTGGTGTTTTGATGATTGTTTTAATGTACAGTATTTTAGTTTGTGGAAGCAATGATTTTTCTTATGCAGACAACCTAAGCGAGCTCTCTGGGAGAGCTGTAAGTGTCATACTGTGGGCTGTAGGTGATGT
This sequence comes from Mixophyes fleayi, assembly GCF_038048845.1. Classification (NCBI taxonomy): domain Eukaryota; kingdom Metazoa; phylum Chordata; class Amphibia; order Anura; family Limnodynastidae; genus Mixophyes; species Mixophyes fleayi. The sequence continues at coordinate 315,528,783 of NC_134403.1, read as the reverse complement.
AATGCAGGATGTGTCACTATGCCCTTAATTTTAGATCTTAGGGGCCCCCCTGTCTTAAGTGCCCCGGGCCCCCCAAAGCCTTAATCCAGCTCTGTTCAGACACAAATTGAGCTAGAGGCGACATTGTCCCGAATTTCCGACCATTCCTCATCACCCCCATTGATGTCTTAAAGATAAGAGTGTGGTCTGAAAACATCTCAAATATATTTATTTTTAAAATATTTATTATAATTCACTATCAGTGGGCAGCATGGTGGCACAGTAATTAGTATTGCTGTCTCACAGTGCTGGGGTCATGGGTGCAATTCCCACCTGAGCCCTATCCAGGAAAGGGGGGGGGGGGGGTTGTCTGTTCTTCTCATATTTGTGTGGGAGAACATGAGAACATACAAACCCGATGGGTCTGTGTTGTAGGGAGTATAGGTTGTAAGCTCCAGGGAGCTAGGGACTGATGTGTATGATTTCATATTTTCTGTACAATGCTGCATAATATGGTTTGCAGACAGATATAATAATAATTGAATATTTACTGGTACAGAATACATTTGACACTATAAACTGCATCCGTCATTCAGAACATAAGACCCTTCTGTGAATGTCACTAAAAACATGGTCACTGACTAGAAAAACAAGTTTCAGGATCATCAAATCGCTACAAAGTGGATGCCTTTCTGATTATACCATTTGTCATTTGAAAACCAATATAAAGCTTTAAAATCTGTGCTGTCCCTTAAAATTGTAGACTGGTGCCAGTTATGAGATCTACTGCAAATATCTACAATACGTACAATTTGATATTGAAGACTTGTCAGTTCTATCAACACAGTTAATTGGAATGTATCATATCTGCAACTGCAGAGCTCTCTAAGAGGCAGCAATGTCACAGCTTTGTATGCCTTGAAGTTGAACTGCATTACAGAGCATGAGTTCTTAAGGCAAAGAGGTGATTGACAGCTATGCTGCCCAAGGGGTAGTGCAGATCTTTAATGACTTTACAGCACTGGCATCTGTTTCAATAGTGTCAAGTTTTTAAAACCTGCCCTTTCTGTGTGCATACATCATTTTGCTTCTACCTTATTGATCAGGCATATAGCATACTTCAAATTATAATCATGGAATCCCCAAATTATACCATATATTATTTGCAAAATAATTACATTTATAGCTTTCATATGGCTACACTAAATCCCCTTTAAGTGTGCTCAGCCATGAAATGCAGAACCCTGCAGTGCATCCGGATGCAGGGACTGCATATAGGTTCAAAGTTTACGAGTTTCAGCAATTGCTTATTGTGTAGCTAGCAAGTGTATGTATATGATATAAATATGGTGCATTAATATTACTAGCACAGTCACAAGTAAGAAATTACTAGTCCCATGTACTCTATTCTTTGGTCAACAGTAATTCTTGCTAGAAATATATCTCTAACCATTCAAGGAATAATATCTGATGTAGTAAAGTCTTCATCCTACTTCTTTATACCCTTGTACTACGTCTGTAAAGCTCTCACACAAACACTGACATAACCTGTCACTTCCTTGCAGCCCACATAAATCTTATTATAATCCTGTCTGTCTCTCATAATAATCTCCCCTCCTAGGTCTAGTAAGTGGCACAAGAAGACATCCTTACCATTTGCTGCAGTGTGAGGGCTCTCCCCCTCTCTGGTGTGTATGTTTTCCTGCACCTCTCTCTTCTCCTGTCTGTCAGCCTCTGAATTCCTACACCAGTGTACGTCACTATATCAAGTCTGTTACTCTACCTCCCTGTGTCCCGATTCCTTTTCCTTGGACGTAATAAAGAAGGTGACATAGATCTCACACAATGTTTCATAGTAAAAGATTCTGTAAGTTTAATGTTACTGTCTGTGCCTCTTTCCATCACCCTCTGCACATATGTAAGACCCGCATAATATACAAGTCCACTTGTAATTAATAGCTGGGGCCAGGGAGGGACTGTAGCTGCTCAGACTGCTGAGTGCGTTGCTTGGCTCCAGGTCACTGCCAGATGCTCCCTTTCCTGTCTTTTCCAATCTTGATCTCTCTCTCTGTCCCTCCCTCTCTATCTCTCTCTGTTTCTCTCTGTACTGCGTGATGGAAGACCTGTACTAGGTAACACTAGAAAGCATGACCTGCAGACACTGGAAATATAATATGTGACTTTATGGGACTTTAGAGAAAAAAAAATCATCCTGCACATAGTAGACAGCCATTGCTGCAGTACTTTAAAATAGTGAAAGCTTAAGAATAGTGATGATGAGTTGGGCTTCCGCCTGTCCGCACAGCGTAAATTGCAAACATTTCAAATGTGCATGCCCAAAAAGAGAGCACACACATATACACAATATGGACAAAAGTAATCGCCACACCTGTTAATGATTGAATTGAGGTGTCTTAAACAGACCCGTTGCCAGAGGTGTATAAAATCAAGCCATTTGCAAACATTCGTGATACAAAATGTGTCATTCTGAAGAGCTCAGTGACTTCAAACGAGGCACTGTGATCGGATGCCACCTTTGCAATAAGACGGTTTGCACTGAATATTCCACGGTTAACTGTAAGTGACATTATTAGAGAGTGGAAGTGTTTAGGAACAACAGCCACTCAGCCATGAAGCAGAAGATCACGTAAAATCACATAGCAGGATCCACCACTGCTAAGTGGCATGATCCATAAAAGTCGCCAACGCTCTGCTGATTCCATAGCTGAAGAGTTCTGAACTTCCACAGGCATGTAAGCACAGAAACTGTGCGGCAGGAGCTTAATGGAATTGGTTTCCATGGCCAAGCGGCTGCATGCAAGCTCCACATCAACAAGACCAATGCCAAGCGCCTGATGGAATGGTTTAAAGCACACCGACACTGGACTGTGGAGCAGTGGAAACATGTTCTGTGGAGTGACGAATCACGCTTCTCTATTTGGCAGTCAGAATGGCGAGTCTGGGTTTGGTGGATCCTGGGAGAACGTTACCTGCCTGACTGTATTATGCCAACTGTGAAGTTTGGTGGAGAGAGGATAATGATATGGGGCTGTTTTTCAGGGTTTGGGCTAGGCCCCTTATCTCCAGTGAAGGACACTCTTCATGCTTCTGCATACCAAGTCATTTTGGACAATGCTATTCTTCCAACTTTGTGGAAACAGTTTGGGGAAGACCCTTTTCTATTACAACATGACTGTGCCCCAGTGCACAAAGCAAGGACTACAAAGACATAGTTTGATGAGTTTGATGTGGAAGAACTTGACTGACCCATAGAGAGCCCTGTCCTCATCCCCATCGAACACCTTTGGGGTGAACTGGAATGGAGATTGCGAGCCAGGCCTTCTCATCCAACATCAGTACCTGGCCTCATAAATGCTCTACAGAATCAATGAGCACAAATTACCACAGAAACACTGCAACATCTTGTGGAAAGCCTTCCAAGAAGAGTGGAAGCTGTTAGTGCTGCAAAAGGGGGATCAACTTCATATTAAAGTATATGTATTTGAATACAATGTCATTACAGTTCCTGTTGGTGTAATGGTCAAGCGTCCGAATACTTTCGTCCATATAGTATAAGTGCATGCCGAGTTGCGCACATCTGGCACTTGCGTTTTCTTACGACTGGAGAGGTGGAATGGTTGAGGAGGGAACGGTATAAGGTAGGTGGAGGCAGACCAGCACGGAGACTCAGACATACCTGTCTGGATCTGTATCTTTTCCACCTGCTCGAGTGCAGGTGCATATACATGCTGATGATGATGGAGGTCGTCAGCACTAGATAAAAAAAAAATCTAGACCTAAAAGAAAAGAACTACATTTTTTTGGAGTCTCCAGCATTTGACACATGTCTCCTTGTAACAACATATTTCCATCCAAGAGCTACAAACTAGGCCTAGTACAGTGTTGGCTAACCTGTGACACTCCAGGTGTTGTGAAACTACAGTTCCCAGCATACCCTTCCAGCAATAAGCTGCTATATATTCGCAAAGCATGATGGGACTTGTAGTTTCACAACACCTGGAGTGTCACAAGTTAGCCAACACTGGCCTAGTACAAATACACTAGCTACCCTCTTCTGATTGGGTGATTGCGAAATCCCCTCTGAAACTGCTGGTCGCTTTCATCATTGATCATGAATATATTATAGGATTTTGTATGTGTATTTTAAAAAATAATGTTACTTTCATTCGTACACCACAAGGAAGGTGATACTGGTCTGCTGTATTATATGAAACCTAATAGCAAATGCCTTTTTCTGCATGAAAACAAATGTTTACAAAGTTTTATTGTGCTTATGACCTTGATCTGTATATGTGTATGTGTGTGTAAGTACGCCTGCTATAACCCTGCTACAGATGCAGAGTTGGATGCATGTCAAGATGTGGGCTGAAATACACTATTGAGTGCATTTTTGTCCTGTAAATTACGCATTCAACTCTGCATCCAGCCCTATCTGATAATATCTTTGGCCTCATGGTTCCTTATAAATTAATGAAAGTTCTTTCTGTAGAAAAACAAGAATGGCAGTTCCTCGACATCTATTTACTGTCAGCAGTAATGGGCTCATGTTTTTATCCATTGGAGATATTGGAGGTTATTTACCATGTGCAAGAAGCACCTAATTGTCTATACCGGGCAGCACAGTGGCTTAGTGGTTAGCACTTCTGCCTCACAGCACTGGGGTCATGAATTAAATTCCCGACCATGGCCTTCTCTGTGTGGAGTTTATATGTTCTCCCTGTGTTTGCATGGGTTTCCTCCGGGTGCTCCAGTTTCCTCCCACACTCCAAAAACATACTGGTAGATTAATTGGCTGCTATCAAAATTAACCCTAGTCTCTCTGTCTGTCTGTCTGTCTGTGTGTATGTTAGGGAATTTAGACTGTAAGCTCCAATGGGGCATGGACTGATGTGAATGAGTTCTCTGTACAGCGCTGCAGAATCAGTGGCGCTATATAAATAAATGGTGATGATGATGATGATAACAGGTAGCAAGCCCATATTCTGTTTTATTAGAACTGCAACATAAAAATGCTCTGCACAACACTTTGTATCTACTGCCGGAAATGCACATGGTGGTAAAAGTAAAAACATTGATTTCATGGGCCATGCTTTCTAATGTACATTAAATACATCCCTGCAAGCTTCCATATTATTGTAATCCTCTTTGCTTGGTGGGTGGATCAGGTGCATTTCTCTATGGCACTTACCTCTTGTGTCATCCACCTGGCTCTAGCTCAATCTCTTTTACCTCAGTCTTCTGTGGATGAATCAGCAAACACATGTTCCTGCACATACATGTTTTATAACAACAAAGTACATGTAGTGCCGATGCAGCAAGTCTAGCAGTCTACAGTGTTGAAATGAATGAACGCCAGACTATCTCTTTGCTGAAAAAATATGTATTTTCATCTTTCAACTTCATCACACTCCATCACAAATTTGCACATATAAACCAATAGAACAGGGCATTGCTTAGGGAAAAGAATTTGCGTAAAAGTTACAGAAAGATGAGTCTGAGAACGACATATACTGAACTAGAATTTTCAGTATAAAGGGGATAAAGAGGGATAGAACAGGGTGGAGTAAAGGGATGGTAGGAAAAGCTGGGTGGTGACCTTCATCTTAGGGGAAAAGAAGGGAGTGGGTGAGGATCCAGGAGAACAATGTTTCTAGATATAAATTACCTCAAGAGAATAGAGGTCGACTGTTGATATGCGTCGACCAGGGCTCCCAATATTTGAGAAAGGATTTTGATGAATTGTGAAGGACACTGGTCATTATTTCCATTTGGTAAATGTACTACAATCTATTAAGAAATGATTGTATGGAAAGGAGGTTAGGTTGGTTCCACGCAGCTGCCAACTGGCAAGTTGCAGCAGAAATTATATGTTGCAAGGGGTTCCATCAATTACAAATGGAGGAAAAGTCACCATATTGGCCAATACTGTAACTCTGGGAGAGAGAGTGGTATAAGGCTGAAATACCATGAAGACATTTTTCATTAAAACCCATTGACCAAAGAACTCTAAACAGAAACATAAAGGGTTGAACACATTCTTAGCATCCACTATCAGAGCCAATGCAGGTCGTTTGCACTCATGAACAGAGTGAATCAGGTCAGTGGCTCAGCTAGTATTGTCAGGGGCTTGGCTACCCAGGATAAAACCGACCCAGGATGAATTAAGGGAGGAGGTTTAGTCTATTTGCTAAGATTTTTAGGTTCACATTTAATAGGGATATTGGCCTTTCAGCACAACGTGGGATCCTGACCTGCTTTTGATATTATTATAATATTGGCCAAGGAGGTAAGCTGGGTCAAAGGCTGCTCCCCTGATGATATGATTAAAGAAATCTCTCATAAAAGGGGCCAGTAGCACCAAAAATATTTTATAGTATTGAGGTGTAAACCCGTTTGTGTCCAATATGAGGATTTCAGCCCTTTGATTGCTACGAAGGTTTCTTTGAATGTGATGTCAACATTCAGCTGCATTCTATGCTCATTGGAAATTTAATTTAGAAGGTTATATAGAGATAGGAGGGGTCAGCATATGTTGGGGTCTATGTCTAATTTCCTGAGCCATTAACTTTTTGTCTGCACTGGAGATCCTTATAAGTCTTCCCCTATTACTAGCTTCTGAGTCTCCCAAATAACTCTGGGGGATAAATGTATCAAGCTGAGAGTTTTCCGCTGAGTTTGAAAAAACCAATCAGATTCTAGCTATCATTTATTTAGTACATTCTACAAAATGACAGCTAGAATCTGATTGATTGCTATAGGCAACATTTAGAAGCATATAGGGACATTAAGGTGAATCTTTCATTGCTGAGAGCACCAATCACTATCAGGAGGTGTACTTCTGGATTAGAAAGGGGTTCAATTAAAATTAAAGGAACTTAGCTGTTCATCAAAATTGCTAACCGCTTCTTCCAGTCTGCTGAGGCAAAAAGGTCTGGGAGAACTGCTTACTTTGAAGGCAGGAGTGTGCACCTGTCAGGTGAGTTTCCTGCAGAGACCAATGTCTGCCTTCTCCCTTCTGCAGACCCCAGGAGCGCCATACATTGTCTTTGACAGTTAAGAATGTATTGATAGAGAATAAGTTTAAAGCCATTTGTGGAGCAACATTAGAACTACTGTGATGACACCGAGAGAGGCGTTAAAAATGAAGACAAAAGGTTAGAGTGTGTCGATCCTAGGGAGGGGAAGGGGAGAGGAAGGGAAGGTGGAGCGTGGTAGGAGTGGGTAAACTAAACCCGATGAGTAGGCAGTTTTGGCTCATGGAGAATCTCCAGTTTAGCCAATATTTCTTGAGGTTGATGAGTAGAAATTGCAGTGAACACTTAAAGCTGGAAGGGGAATCCCAAGCAGTATTGGAGGTCGTGTTGGCAAAGGAACCGTAGTGGGAGCAAAGTCTTGAAAAATCTGAATTTGCATATCGCAAAACACATCATTAGAGGAGTATCTGGTGGCATTGAGACCTCTTTGGATTTGCAATAATGTAGATGAACTATCATATCCTTAGGATTTTGCTTAGGGGGTGGCTCTGCTCTAAGGACTCTGTGAGCTCTGTAAATGAGGAACTCGCTATCAGGCAGGATTCCAGAAAGAAGGACTACAAGGCGGGGGGAGAAACTGGAATATTTCGGATTTGGAGGTTGTTCCTGTGCAACCTATTTTCTTGGTCTTCTTGTTTCTCCAAATGAAAAATAGCCAGTTCCCTGTCTAGCACTCTGTCACAATTATAAAGAATGTAATGTTTGTTACCTGCAGGGCCAGTGCTAGGGTCCACGGCGCCCTAGGCATTTTTAAAAAAGCGGCGCCCCCCCCGCAAAAATTGCCGCCCCCCCCCCCCCCCCCCGCAAAAATCGCCGCCCTCCTCTCCTTACCTTGTCTCACCACCGCCGCCTCTCTGCTCCGTCTCCTCCCCTCCACTCACTGACACTAGTAAGTCCAGGGGAGGAGACGGAGCAGAGAGGCGGCGGTGGTGACAAAATAGCCTCTTCCCCCCCCCTTCCCCGTGCATCTGAATGTTGTGCGGCGGCCGTGACAGGTATGGTCAGCGGTCGCCGCACAGTTTTAAAGTATTTCAGAATTCTGCCCTAGGCAAGTGCCTAACCTTGCCTAATGGGAGCGCCGGGCCTGGTTACCTGCATGCTTGTAGTTGGATCCCAACATCTGGCCTGGACTGCAAGCTACCAATAGCTGATTGTGTCATTTAATGAAACAAAACAGGGCAGCAGGGATTTGTCCTGAAAATGTGATTCACACTCAAACCGAATCAGTGCACTGATCAATAAACATAGGCAAAGTAACATGGGTCAAAGCAGCAGCGTGATCCAAAAGTCCAACTGGATTAATACACAGGTGGGCAATAATTAGGTATATATACAAATGGAATCCAGAAATCTGTGCATGCGCAGAATGCCTGGGACGTTGCTAGGAGATCTAGACAGAAGCCAGCACAGCTTCTGCTGGAGATGTCAGGACAGCGCTGAAAGGCTCAGGGACTGTACAGGCTGTGAGAGATGGCTTGCCAGGACAGGTAAGGTGTGACATGCCACTGTTACCATTAATGATGCTTATGAAACACCCCATGTGAGCAGCATAGTTCTTCTGTTTTGGTCTCTAAAGAATCTGTTCTGGTTCCCAGAGAGGCCATTTCAAATTTAAAAACATTGATTGCCTTTTTCAGTTCTTGCTGGAAGGCCACCTGGATTCCATCAATAAGATTGATGATAAGCTTTAATTTTAGGATCAATGACCATATCAGAAGAGAGTGTAGGGTTTGAAGATTCAGAGCGCTCAGAATTTTACATGCCGGTTTTCAATTTTCTTGCAAAAATGCTGGGAGTGGTGTTGAGAATGGACCTCTAGCCGATTTGAGACTTACTGACACTGCAAACAGTTACTTAGTTCTACGGAGATGGAGGATGGGGAGGAATAGGGGAATGATAGGCACAGACCTCAAACCTTTTGCATCATGAGTCCACTTGGTCCTGGGATAGTGGAGCAAATTTACATTTGAGCAGATAACAGGTCAGGACGCTACAAAAAAGTGAAAGTAGTAATAACAGTGACAGTAGATTATATCAGATTAAATAAAAATTTCAAGGAACCCACTGATTGTGTCTTCTCAATGAAGTTAGGAGTAGAGTTTTAATGTCATATAGAAAGTAGGTGGCTTTTGCAGCAAACATTTAGGAAATGAAACCTCTATTAACTCTTATAGGGACTTGTGAGCTCTTTGCTGAACTCAGAGTCCCTCTTGTGGAGAAAAGAGGAATTGTTTACTTATATTGAAGAAAATAGTACAGCCAGCCAGAAGCTTGAGTTAGCAAAAGGACCAGTACTGATTTTTGGCAGCAAGACCAAAGCGAGCTGCACATTGAGAGACTTATATGGTATGGCGTATAAGGATTTTTAGTTGAATGCAACATGTTTTGAGAGTTTAGAAATGTACAGATCTCTAGTATGAATATCCCAGATCAGCCTTGGGGTTGGGTACCATATGGCATATTTAGTATGACGACACCACTGTTGACAAACAGAATGTCGATATTCAGAATGGTGACATGTTCATTATGTCGCCACAGTTAAAATATCGACATTGTGACTGTTGTCAGGTTGTAATGTAATAGTCACAATGTTGACAAAAGGCATTAAATTTAAAGTGGCAATGCCGGCACTACCACAGGCACTAGGTAATAAAATAAATAAAAAAAACAATCGCAGCTGGCACTACCTAATAAAAAAAAAAAAAAGAAAGAAACACTCTTCCCCATCCTGACGGCACTATATTAAAAACCAAAACAAATAAAACCTCAGTAAATAAATAAGCATGGATTACAGATGCATCTGGATGTTGCCGAGTATTACAGGTTTTTTTAATTTATTAAAATACCAGGGCCAAAATGGTATTTTTAATATAAAATATTTTTTATTACTCCACCCCCACCCCCAAGGGTGCGGAAAGAGCCCTTGTGCCCTCAGCACGTTGCTGGGTACCCTAGGGAGGGGGGAGTCTGCTTTTTTTTAAGGACCCCATCTCTCTAAGGAATTCAGCCTGGGTTTGATTGTCATTATGGCTGTGGGTTCCCCTATTATACTGCCACCAGCCCCGGCTGGCAAAGCCTAGTGTTGGTACTAGTAAAATAGGGAGGACACCTTGCTTTTTGCCCTAAACCCCCTTCCCCCTCGATTTTTCTAGTACCAGCAAAATTTCATTTTTTTAATATGGATTGCAGTTCTGCATTGGGAGAGCAGGCCTAAGTTTCTTGTCTTATTACTGCACTGCGGTCAGTCACAATATAGGTCCTGGATCATAGCAGATGAGCTCTCTGAAGTAGATGACTGGGCAGAAACTGGGAAAACTCTCAGATTCTATGAGGTTGATTTTGTCTTATATGGAGCCCAGCTACCACACATCTAACCCAGTTCTCTAGTTATTTTAGGCAGTACAGTTCTTGACGCAACAGTTGATTGATACGTTCACTGTTTCACCCGTCTGCATGGCTGTAGTCAACCCAGACTATACACTAGCAATAGGTACTAATTCACCCCTCCCATTCTCAACTACACTCAGGACATTAACAATTTTAGGGGTCTACTTATTAAGATGCGATCAGAAATAAAAAAGGAGAAAACAACAGTCTCTCCTTCATTGATTTCCTCTGCCATAACCCAATTAACGTTTCTTAATGTAGACCACATATATTAATATGGGGTCTGCAAAGTTCTGCATTTGAAAAAGCTTTGCTTTTCCCAGCAAGGTAACCACATCTCAGGATGGCGTTACCTGTCATTTCAATGGGATCCCGCTGAAGCCTCACTTGAGGAAGTGCTATGCTATGCTGCCGGTAAACAGTAGTGGGGGGTGGGGGCTGGGGGAGGGAGCAGCACCAACATGATAAATTGCAGAGGTGATGCATATTGATTGAGTCTTGGACCTGACACACATGCTCACACTACTCAAATCAAAGACAGAACAGGGTAACAGTAGTTCCAAACTCACATTCCCAACTCTCCACAGGATCACTGACCTCTCTCTACATTCTGAAGCCTAAATCCTAGAACTCAGAACCCATGCAAGCAATGGCAGCTTTGCAATGCCCAGCCTTTAGCTAGCACAGCAGAAAGGATGACTGGACATCACTCGGAACAGGTTAGAAGAGCTGGACTCAAACGGACTGGCATAACTTAACACCTCACCAATGACTCCTGCTCCCTCTCCCTCAAACCAGTTAGATGGGCTTGAAGGGGTATTTCCTGGACACCTGAGTCACTTTTTGTAAACAATTGGGTCCCAAGAACACTCTCCTATTGTGCCACCTCTCCCGGTAGGTGGCACAAACATATTACAAGGGGCATTCCATTTTCACTAACACGTCAGAGGTGTAACATAATTATTTGTTTAGAAAGTACCAAGGTGTGGAATCTAGTTTCAAAAATCAAAATAGCTAACATTATATTACATCTAATCCAGCTTTGGACTCATCATGCACCTTGATTTGTACTAAATTTCTGCTGAGGCACATAGGTTTTGCGGTGGTGATTGTGGAGGTGCAGACGTTTGTATAAGAGTCGGGCAGAGTGAGGGTGTTTCCTGCAATGGGTTGTGTGGAGCAGTGCAGAAACATTTCCTTTTCCAGAGCAATATTAGTGAAAGGAGATAAAGGGGTATACTTTTAATAAGACCCACCTTTTGCACTTCCATGTAGCATTTCAACAGAGTAATATACACGACAAAATAAAAACACTCCCAGATCCCATCATTATCATTACTAAGTAAAGTCATAAAAGTAAAAAATATATATTTAATAATAGGGTGTGGTACTAAGTGGTAAGTGTAAGTGTAATGTGACTTTTACACTCTTTCCGCCTCTGCACACCGAGACACACTTCTAGCTTGCAGGAGCCTCACCTGAGAATGGAGAGTACAGCGTGCACCTGCATCCAGGTATGAAGATGCAAAACCAAAGCGTTCGCTGCACTTCATAAATAACCAGCTCACTGGTTGCAACTAATGGCATGAATTAGACAAATAAACACACAAAAGAGTGGGAAACTTCATGTATTCAGATCAATTTGTTTTGCAGCAAAGTATAACAGAACAGTAACAAGGTTCTGGTGAAAAATGAACACATTTAATGTCTTACTAAAACCAGTGTGATTTCCGAGAGCGACGAAATACAGTACAAAAAAAGTGCAATATCATCTTTCTACATCAAACTATTAGCTACACAGGTAGTTTGCATTTCCAAGCACTTTCCTTTATGTTGTCCGATTGTGACTCCCTACAGTAATTGCCAAAAGAATTCCTAAGAAACCCTTCACAAGTGACTGAACCTGTCACCTGCGCAAAATGGAGGCTGTCATTTTCTGGACTGAACCAATATTCACTAGAAAGCAAAAAATAATTTAACTAGGAGTCACTGACATTACTGAGGTAACTTCACTAGTTACTATCAATATTCATGAGGTATTGGTCCCTAGTGAATTGACCACATTCTTAGGAATATTAGTTTAGCCTACAAACTCGCTGCCTTCACTGTGAAAAAGGTGCAGAAAGAGGTGAGTAATTTGGATCGGTATTTACAGAAATGCCTATGTAATATTCTTAGTATGATAGGAAGAGTAGCATCTGAGTATGTGACGAAGATTAGTTATCTATCAAGTGTGACATGACCATTAAGGTATGTACTCGTAGGTGCTAGTCTTAGATTGACTAAGCTGCGCTCATCTATCTATGAATGCCACATTGTCGACCCTCAGTACAGTTATCTCTTAAGCACTTTGAAGACTGTAATGCCAACACTTGAATACGAGTATGTACTTATATTGCAGTGCACAAAGTGATTAAAAGACCACTATTTTAAAGGCCATTAACACAACCTAGCACAACGTACTATGGACAGCACTACAACTAGATGCTTAAACCATTTTGAAAACGGTTCTCAAACTAGTTCATGGAAGTTTGAAAAATCATTGGCATTTATCCAACTTTTACTTAGTTTGAAAGATTCAACCACCATTTGAGTCTGTTCAAAGCTCCTCGAGCCTATCCAACCATCATTATGATTAAGTTCAACATCCGTGTAAGACATCTGTCCAGCAAGAAAAATGTCAGCGTCCAACTGCCATTTTAAATTCAGCTCTAGGAGAAATCTGTAATTAGAAATTTAGGTTGAAACTTGAACAGACTATTTTCAAATCATGAGTGAACCACAAACAAGTTTGATGCTGTCAAACTGGCTCAATTCAATTGAATTTTAACCTACCAGATAAGGTAACGCTGGAGATACATGTAATGTGATGTGTATGTATAATCCACATAGGCCAATAATAAATGTCATGTGCCAAAGGCTACCTAGTGTCACTTAATATTTGCAACAAAGGTAATATACTTGATATAAAAGAATATAATCTTCATACAAATGATTTGTCAACTGAATCAAATTGAAAGCAGATAAAACATCTTTAATTCTGTTGCTGCTGTCCTATCACAGCCATTAGTCTGAGGTGAGCAGTGAGTTTATGATGTTTTCAAAATGAGGGTATTGAAGAGATTGTTGATCTGTGCTCTTATAGGTTAAACTGATACTGTTTAACTACAAGTTTTCGATATGGCATTAGTAGTCAGTGATTATCCGCTAATTGTTCGAGAGATTACATGGCTATTACCTGTGATTGTCCTGTACAAATTTGTGTGAGACTAACTGATCCACAGACATTTTGTAGATACTAATTTGCATTTTTAGAATAGGAAGACAGACAATGACACACAGTACTGCCCTCTTGTGTACATTAGGAGCATGGGTTTCAAAATCCTCATGTTAGATTCCGCAACCCTACATTCAGTATTACATGGCATGGACATGAATGTTCATTTAAATCTGGGGTTAGGGGATGGAACGTTTTCAATAGCTAAAAAGCAAAATCCTAAGCCAATACCGTAACAAACGAATGTATTTATGTATGTACTATCTATAAAATATGTTTCTCATACATAATATAAGGCAAAAATGCGGACTATTTGAAATGTGCAAAACTGCTGCACTGAGGAGAATGCAGACTTAATGATGGAAATGAACATGAAGTGCAAACTCATAGAAGGAAAATGGAGGAAGCCTTTATTCGCCTTCATTTTCAGCTTTCTAACATACCTCCCAGCTACACATTAATTGTATAAGCTATATCTAGCATACTGGCCTTTAGGTGATAAGCCCAGTTTTAAATATATTGTTGTGCCAGGACAGTTCTCATTTTTTTAAGGTATATGAAAAATATAGATGGGCCAATACCTAAGTAGTCTACTGGGGTACATAGAGTCCCTTAGAGGTGCTGCACTTTAAGATGTATGTTAACAGTAATGATGTATAGACATTTGAATGCTGGTGGTTTTAAAAGCTGATAACCCATCTATAAGTGAGAGGTGTGTAGACGAATTAAATGAAATGAATCATCGCGGGTCATATTTGTGTAAGACATGAGTCTACTTCACAGATTATTTACTGTTCTCTGCCCAGGTGTATTATGGTCCTGTTACAGAATAACCCTGAGGTCCAAAATGTGTCGGGCAGATAGCGAAAAGCAGTAGCCCCTTCTTGGCAATAAGAACAAGTGATCAAGGATGACAGGCTAACGTCACAGACATTGGGAACATATGTACAGAAAGCTATGCACAGTCTAAATATACATACAGGTATTTACACAAGGTGCAGAATGCTCTTTCGCACAAGAAGGTTGAGAGAAGGGGGCGTCATGCAGGGAGGGGGTGATGTAATGACGCCTTTAAAGGACCACACACTTCTTATTGGTTCATTAAGAAAGTGCCACACAAAAAAAAGCCTGGTTCATCTGTTTCAATTAGAGTTCAAGAACCATTACAAGCTTACTAAGTTTAGTAGGCACCTGCTGGAACTACAACAGTGTATCTTTGGATTCCCCTCAATGCTCACAATCAGCAGCAGCAAGCTCTGGCACGGCAGGTCCCCTTCATATAACATGAATGTAGGGATATGATCCCCAATCCGTGCAAGGTAAGCAGTATGAGCTCCCCACAAACAAACGTGATTTGGGGTCTCTCTTTCTGAGTATTCCTCCTTTCAGGGTGATGTTATTCTTGGATTTCAGGATGTGCGCACAGGGTGCTATCTCCTCTTCTGTGGATCTCCCAAAAGTTTCGTTCCAGCTGCTCAATATGTGAGCTAAGGGGTAGCTGCAGGTTCAGATGCCTAAGGAGCGAGTCCAGCCAGAGCTGCAGCTGTGAGAAGCTTGGCCTACAAGACAGCAAGAGGTAAAACATAACCATCAGATTCTAGAGAAGAGGTTCCAAGAAGGCTACAAGCATGTAAAGGGACATTGTACAATGTAAAATAATGTGTTCATCACATAACACCAGGGGTAGATGTATCAAACCTTCTAAAACCTATCATTTACCTTCTTCTACCTAGGGGGCAGGGAAGGGAAGAGAGGTCGGACATAGGGAAAGGAGGTAGAGGCAAAGGGGGAGTGGGACAGGCACTAGTAGCGCCAGTATTATTACCAAAGTAAATTAGGCAACACGTCTAGGGACCAATATGCCTTTTTAGACAGTTTGACACATCTACCCCTAAGATCCTAAAGAGGTAATATTCTATAACATTAACTAAAATGTGAAAAGTGCCAAATTAGTAAACATTTTTTTTTTACATAAAAATAACATAAAGAATATGTAATGTTTAGTCTTTTGTGGTTTCATCAAAATGACTTTATTCTAAAATGATTTTTTAATGGTAAAATTTGTAGAAAATAATTGATAATATTAGCTTCCACTTTGGGGTAACTATTTCTGCACTTAAAAAATCTTGAGTTATAGCAGTGGTTCCCAAACTTTTGCAGTTCGCGGCACCCTTAGAGTCTCCAAATTTTTTCAAGGCACCCCTCCAAAATAATTACTGAGCAGTCCTGTTTTAGAGGTAGTTGGGTCAAAAAGTTGTAATAAGTATTTAGGTCACGACAGAAATACTTATTTAGTTGTATGCAAAAATGCCCCCTCTGCATCCAGGCACACTGCCCCCTCTGCATCCAGGCACACTGCCCCCTCTGCATCCAGGCACACTGCCCCCTCTGCATCCAGGCACACTGCCCCCTCTGCATCCAGGCACACTGCCCTCTCTCACGTTGCCCCCTCTGTCACGCTGGCCCCCTCCTCTCTCACGCTGTCCCCCTCCTCTGCCATCTCTCACGCTGTCCCCCTCCTCTGCCATCTCTCACGCTGTCCCCCTCCTCTGCCATCTCTCACGCTGCCCCCCTCCTCTGCTATCTCTCACGCTGTCCCCCTCCTCTGCCCTCTCTGCCCTCCTCCTCTGCCATCTGTCCCCCTCCTCTGCCACATGTCCCCCTCCTCTGCTCTCTGCCCTCTGTCCTCCTCCTCTGCCCTCTGTCCCCCTCCTCCTCTGCCCTCTGTCCCCCTCCGCCATCTGTCCTCCTCTTCTGCCATCTGTCCTTCTCCTCCTCTGCCCTCGGTCTGCTCTCTGTCCCCCTCCTCCTCTGCCCTCTGTCCTCCTCATTTGCCATCTGTCCTCCTCCTCCTCTGCCCTCGGTCTGCTCTCTGTCCCCCTCCTTCTCTGCCATCTGTCCTCCTGGTCTGCCCTCTGTCCCCCTCCTCCTCTGCCCTCTGTCCTCCTCCTTTGCCATCTGTCCCCCTCCTCCTCTGCCATCCGTCCTCCTGGTCTGCCCTCTGTCCCCCTCCTCCTCTGCCCTCTGTCCTCCTCCTTTGCCATCTGTCCTCCTCCTCCTCTGCCATCTGTCCTCCTGGTCTGCCCTCTGTCCCCCTCCTCCTCTGCCCTCCTCCTCTGCCCTCTGTCCTCCTCCTCTGCCCTCTGTCCTCCTCCTCCTCTGCCATCTGTCCTCCTCCTCCTCTGCCCTCTGTCCCCCTCCTCCTCTGCCCTCCTCCTCCTCTGCCATCTGTCCTCCTCCTCTTCTGCCCTCTGTCCCCCTCCCTCTGCCCCGCGCCAGGCAAAAAAAAAAAGAAAGAAAACAGAAACTTACCAATTCGCGCAGCGCCGAGACCCAGCAGCCTCCTCTCCCGCAGCTGTCACTGAATGACGTCAGTGACAGCTGCGGGAGAGAGGAGGCTGCTGGGTCCCGGCGCCGCGCGAATTGGTAAGTTTCTGTTTTCTTTCTTTTTTTTGGGCTGGCCCACGGCACCCCAGTGACAGCGCCGTGGCACCCCAGTGACAGCGCCGCGGCACCCCAGTGACAGCGCCGCGGCACCCCTGGGAGCCGCGGCGCACACTTTGGGAACCGCCGAGTTATAGTATGTTTGAAACCACTTACTTGTGCTAGTGTGGATGCAGTTTGGATATAACTGGATAAGGTGCAGTGCTCTTATAAGCTGTCATAACTGTTGGTGTATTCATCATCATCTATTTATATAGCGCCACTAATTCCGCAGCTCTGTACAGAGAACTCACTCACATCAGTCCCTGGGCTTACAGTCTAAATTCCCTAACATATACACACATACACACACACACAGACTAGGGTCAATTTGTTAGCAGCCAATTAACCTACCAGTATGTTTTTCGAGTGTGGGAGGAAACCAGAGCACCCGGAGGAAACCCACGCAAACACGGGGAGAACATACAAACTCCACACAGATAAGGCCATGGTCAGGAATTGAACTCATGGCCCCAGTGCTATAAGGCAGAAGTGCTAACCACTAAGCCACCGTGCTGTCCATGGTGTTTTCATGGAGTATACTTGGCATTTCTCCATAATATCATGGTAAAAATGTTACAGGATATCCCAGCTGAGCTTTAATGGTAAAATCAGATTACGATTTATCCAGTTGGTAGTAATACTGTACGTGAACCAAGGATGTTACATGTGTTGCAACAAAACCGGTTTCAGCTGAATATGCTTCAGTTGGCCCTAACATCTTATTTAGAAATGGACACTTGGGTACAGCTGGTCTGCAATAAGGTTAGCTGAGCAGCACCGTATAAAGTACAAATATATTTTTAGTGTTGTACTAAAGCCTAGAACAAACAGATAAAGGGGACATCAAACCTCCTTGAGTAAAGCCTACCTTTTGCAGTAATTGGCCTGGGAGAGGTTTAATATCTTGCCAAAAAAAATGGTAAGCCCGAAGCTTCTACTACCAATTACATGCCATCTTCTCCACACTAACAGACCCACTGCCCTCATCTCCACTGACCTGCTGATCGCTGAATAGAGCGATCAGGAATGGTGCCAGAATGATGGAGAAAGACTAAGGGCTAGATTTACTAAGCTGCGGGTTTGAAAAAGTGGGGATGTTGCCTATAGCAACCAATCAGATTCTAGCTTTCATTTATTTAGTACCTTCTACAAAATGATAGCTAGAATCTGATTGGTTGCTATAGGCAACATCTCCACTTTTTCAAACCTGCAGCTTAGTAAATCTAGCCCTAAAGGTGTATGTGTCATATGATTACCTGCCATGTACAGTAGAACTTTATCTCAAATGCCACATATCCTTTAAAGATGAGAAATTAGAAGGTCTAATAAAACTTAAATACTGGATGTAACACTATTTATTTAAAATATATTTATGAAGCTCAAAATGGTGCCTATATTACTGCTAAAGGAAATAGGTTTAAGAAGCAAGGTGGCAGCGCTTGTGCAGCAGTAGAAGGGTGCACAGGTTGATGGGAGGAATGGGCGGAGTGAGGGTGCTAAGTAAGCGCCAAGCGGTTGGACCTAGTTTTGTACAGCAATGCAGAAAGGAGAATTTGCTCTGTAGCGTGAGATTACAGAAATGAGATAAAGCCATGGATTGGTCGCATTTGTAGGGGCATTACTAGCTGGGCACCCCACCTATTTCCACTCCAGAAAAGGGATTTTACATGCTCAGTTGTACTTCAGTAGATAAAGGCATTTCTCGCTGCACTTTGTCCAAAAATACCAGACACAAAAAAAGTTAATGAAGATTAATTTAAGCAAAATATAGGCAAAACTGAGCAGTATTTTAAGAGAAAACAGATAACGTATTTAAAGAAAAGTTTTTCTTTTGTTTGATTTTTAAAGTGGCAGGAGGTTGGACTTTTGATATGATGTTTACACTCTATCAGGTTTTTCCATCTCGTCACAAATAAGGTGCACTTTTATATTATGGAGACATCTAGGTTTTTACTCTGAAGTGCGCAGGGAGGCCCATTTAGGGACACTGATGTTTTGTGTGTGTGTAATGTAAGTGAGGTGCTATAAATTAGCACACATATGCCATAAAATAACGCAATAGTGCTGCACACATATTTTGCAGACCTCTGACTGCCTAATTCTGTTGCAAGACATAATTTATCAATGGGATACAATGGGATTAAGCTATCCTGCAATGAAATGGTGTAAAATGACTGTGATGACAAAAGAACAGGAACTTACCGCTTCTCAGGGTCCAAATCACAGCATAATACTGCACTAGGGAAAAACCCTGGTGGGCAATTGGGGGGGCAAAATCGATCCAAGAAGGCACAAACATTCAGCCCAAAATCCATGGTGCGAGGAAGGTAATCAGGGTCTGCACTCACACGGCCAATGATCTAATCAGAGAGAAGAGGGATCACCTTTTACCAGTCCAGGTTATCACAGCAGAAGATGCTAATTATAAATATAATGTATTGGCAACATTGAAGGGGACAATGTAAGTTATGTGTTAAGTCAAGAAAGACAAAACAAGAGGGTTGGAAAGGAAAAAGCAATTTGAATACCTCGCACTGAACAATTCCAAAGGAGAAAACATCCACTGACTCATCATAACTTCTCCCTGCAAGAAGACAAAGCATTTCAGGCACCCAGAGAAAGCCACAAGAAGTTAGTGATGATGAAGTGGATAAATGGATAAACATACCATGCTGCAGAACACCACATTCATTTTACATATTCCTTCATTATAAAAACAACCCTCAAAAATCTTCACCTTGAAAATGTGCATAATGAGCATAATGTGTAAAACAGAGAGCACAGTACACTGTTCATTGGGATTAAACAATATGTGTCTCTCTCTAGCTGTTCATGATCAGTGAATATTAATCGCTTTTGGCCAAGATCAAGTGCAGTTGTGGCAGAGCTGTACTTGATCCACTGGCCACGGGACGGGGAGCGGCATTGAAAGCCCCGGGAACTATGTGCCCCTGGAGTGGCGAACCGGGGGTGCCATAAATCACTGGTCTGGCACTTTAAACACATGATTATGTTGGCACCCTGCACATTAGAACACTTTCTTATATGCAGCACCCTATTCTTTTGCCCTAGCCTTTTGGCCGGGCAAGAAAATTATTATACTAGCCCAGCCATTAGCTGTAACCACTTGGCACTTTTTATTTTCCTATTTATTACACTTTCTGTATGTCACCTTTATTTTTGCGTTTTTTTGTTTCACAGATTTTAGGGGTGCTGGTAGGCCCTTATAGGCTTGGTTATCCGCAAAGATCTAGGAAGGGCTGTGTGGCCCTGAGGTTCCGGTCCCCCTGAACGCACTGTTGCCCTCCCTTTGGGGGCCAAGCCAGTTATTTGCCCTGGGTGAAGCTTCGGCAGATCTCAGGGGCAAAAGAGGCCCCCTTAGCCTTGTGGTGAAGCGGGTCTGAAGACCCTTGTACCCTAAGAGACCTTTTGGTTCAGGGGATTAGGGATTAAGACCTTTCCTCTTTAGAGAAGGACCAGTCCCGCACCCTCTAGTGCACTTTTTTGTACCTTTTTTGCACTTTTGGGCACAAAGGCACTTTCAAATAAAATCAGTGAATATTTTATCAACATCTCTCTTACAAAACTGGCAAAATATATTAAGGGGAATATTTATGAAAACTGTCCCAAAGGTAACTTTGTAGAAAAGGAGGTGTTGCACACAGCAACCAATCAGATTCCATCATTTTTCTAGTAGTTTAGAAAAAGAAAGCATTAGATGTTGTTGCCCACAGCAACCAATCAGATTCCATCATGTTTCTAGTAGTTTAGAAAATGAAAGCATTAGATTGGTTGCTATGAGCCACAACACCTTTTCTACACAGTAAGCAGGGGAACAGTTTTCAAAAATGTCCCTCGTTGTGTAGACTGTATTCTTCAGGTTTATTTCATCCTAAAGGACAATCGAACAAATAGCTTCTATCTATAATTCATACTAAAGCCATTTTAATCCATCAACAGGCTGTCATGGTAATGTGCTGCTGATTCTCACCATTTATCATTTCAGGCGCCATCCAGTATGGATTCCCCACCACAGTGTAACGTTTCCTTCTGTCTTTACGCAGATCCCGAGACTCATCCGTTACCAATCGAGCCAGCCCAAAATCTGCTACCACCAGACTGCCATCCTGAAGACCAAAGAGGAAATCACTGTGCAATGTGCATGGCCATACATAATGTTTTGTGTTCATGTATATAGCGAGGGTTAACCCTTGTTTTGTTCATCTCATTTTACACATTTCAGCAGCTATCCAGTTGCCTATTGTGTAGATCCTTTTGGGATCTAGTCTAGATCCTGTTGGGATCTAGTGTAGATCATGTTGGGAAAGTCACATTTGATGTACAGTAATATTTACCTGGCGTGCAAACAGCATCTGTTCTTTATAAAATTCCGGAAACTAATATTACAATCTGTCAGGTACTTTTATAATAAGCCAGGATGTGGCATTAATGGCACCTGTTCAATGAGAAGACTCTCTCTTGTGGATGTCATGTGTATTATTTTGAATGTCATATTTCTTTTACTCTCAGATCTAGTCATTAATAACATTTAGTAAAAGCAAATGTCACATATAATGTATTTTATCTTTTGCCTTGCTTCAACAGAAGCAAAACTGCCTATTGTATTTATCTGTCTCTATTAGCAGCTTCCCTCCCAATCAAATTCAAGCCTGCAGAGGTTGTCATTTATTTCAGTCATCTCCACCCACTAAGATTTGAAAACACTGATTGATTTTTTTGTGCTAATGTATTAACACATTTAATGATTCACCTAAGCAGGGGTCGAACAGTGCATTGCTGGGCCCCATAGCAAAATTTGGGTAGGGGCCCTGGAATGTTGCTCCAGACTCCCTGGGCCCTACTCTGCTGTAAAAAAAAAAATAGATTGAGGGCCTCTTCTGAGCCAGCACATGGGCCCCTGTGAGGCTCCTGATCTGCTCTTTTGACAGCAGAGCGAGGGCCCAGGAGGCCATCCCATCTACCCAAAGGCCTGTGCACTGTTCTTTCAAGTGTGAACGGAGGCCTCATTAGTCACTTTTAGGCCATATAGAGCCCACACCCAGTGCCATGCTATCCCTTGCACCAAACGATAATTGGTCAGTATAGTATATGATAAATGTGTGTGTAACTACAGAATACAGTAGTACGAATACAATTATCCATGCTTTTTTAAGTGGAGATACTCTATTTTTTATTTCCCTTTTCTTTTTTTGCATAAATAAAGATCCTGTCCAATCTTTTGTGTGTATTTATGTCTCGGATTTTCAGCAACATGTGTAGGAGTCCTGAGTGCTCCCTGATTATTAGATTATTGCTAATAGCTAGCTATTAAAGGTATCATGTTTATACCACTTTTGTTCTTTTTTTCATTTGAGGACAAAAGTACATGATTTTGCTTCTGAGGCCCATGACATCTGCATGTGAAGCTTTCATTATTCACTAGATTCAGTATTTAGACTTCTCACCTCTCGTATAAGACAGTTGTGAGAATTCAAGTCCCGGTGGATAATATTCATAGCGTGGAGGTAGGTCTGGAAAACAAATCTTTATATAGTTTCACATTCTTATATAAAGAAACAACAAGGAATGAAAGTCAGTACTCTAGGACAACAACAAAGTGTAGCCACATAAAGCATTTTGTGGATGAAGGCGATTCTGAAAGGCACAGAGAAAATACCTTCATCAAGGAGTCAGTAAAAAAAAATGAAAGCAAGGTTTAGATGTTGCTGTCATGTGTATGTAACATATATATTAATATCTCACCATTCCAGCTGCTATGTCTCTGGCAAAGCTGACTCTCTGATTCCAGGGATACTGTGCATCCTGCAAACATGGAAAGACTCACGTCATTGTGAGCTGCAATACCTGCACACTTCTATATTAAGGAATTTGGAAACATCCTATTGGATAGGACAATTAAACACATGCTTATGGCCCACGACTATTGCGTACGAATTTAAAATAATTATATTACAAGGGGGAAATTAATTCAATTTCCTTAAACAATAATTACACACTTTGCTCCCCCTTACCTGAATTGTGAGGGTGACTCCACTGAGCCCGTCTTCCTCTGCGCTTTTTGGATCAATGATAAACTTAGGCTTCTACAAAAAAAAGCCCAATCTGAGAGTTGGCTGCAAGAAGAGTGCTATGCTGGCCCCGCATCCTGCTTCTTCATTGTGCTGCCCCTGGTGGCAGATGCAGTAAATAACTGCGCAGGGACTTTGAACATCAGTGGCCTGAGGAGGTGTAATGATAGGAGCAAGGTGCAAAAGGTGGATGTGACGCAGCACTCTGCTTGCAACAAACTGGGCCCCTATTTGTGGGGGCTTGATTTCATTTTGAACCTCAAGATTTGCATAAAAAGCTGGAGTTATTTAAGACACCAATTGTCTTTTGCTATTGCTGTTAGTTACATGTCTCTATTTGTACCAGTAATGAGACCTATCAATGTGCACTATAGCACCCTACTGTAGGCGCTCATGCAAACTCATAAAATCAAATCGGCAGAGAAGTCAAAAGACCTCATGTACAAGGAACACTGGCTGCGCACCACAAAAAACATTGGTTTTGCACCATTGTGCTAGATGGTCCGCCCAGCGCATGGTAAATGATGCCTATGTACTCTCAACTCTCAGAGGGATCTTGGCAAACAGAAGGGCCCATAATTTTATGGAGAGGCATAACAAGTGGCAAACAATGCAACAGTGTAAAGGTCACAGGAAAAATTCAACTCTTCCACTTTAATTAAGGAATAGTTTTCTCCTAAACCACGGATCTTATAGCATCATTTATGGTGTAAATTGATTAGGACAATGAGGGGACATCAGGACTGCCTACTGTGTCTACTATGTAATACTTTTATGTCTTTCATACACTGTCAAAGAGCACCTAGACTATGTTAGTGAAGTGCAACTGAAAGCTGCAGGACGCTTCCCATTAAAAGTATAGGACAAGATCGGATCTCTACCAGCAAGGAAAGCACCTAAAACTGCAAACTCTTCACTCCTACATCCAATTTCAACAATCTTGTTTGTTTTCATTGCTCTGTAAACTACTCCTTCTCTGTAATTAGCATGGAATGCCCTTGTTCATCCCAAGTCAGCTAGTGCAATCTTACTCCATAAACCAATGCACAATGGCGGATATCTAGCTGCACATGTGTAAATCGAGAAGCACCAGAGAGAACTTTGTTCTGCACCTCAGCCATTTGTGCTTTGTAAGTTAGACCAATATAAAGTGCAAACTAAACTACAGTTTTTTATGTCCATTTAACAAAAATAAACTATATAGAGCACATATTTATATTATTCTTTCTGCTTTAATACAACAAATTCACATTAATCTTCCAATACACTGCACTTACCATTCCCTTTATCACCCTGCGCAGGGTGCCTCCGGGGATGTATTCTGTGATGAAGTTCAGTCTCTTGTCCTTGTAAATCACCCCTATAAACTTCAGCACATTGGGATGCTCCAGACAACGCATCACCTTCACCTGCAGTAGGTGAGATAACAAACATGTTTCTCCCATGATCACTTCATATGACTGACATTTATGAAATAATTTAGACTAGTCGCTTTTGATAAGTGGCTGCACAAAGAAACATTTTTAAACCTCTCCTATTCAGCCCAGGTGAGTAAAATTCATGAACAATTTGTGTGTAAGCAGCAATACCCAAATTATGTCACAGAGGGCAGAGTAGAACTGGTCCAGACTTAATGGGCCTGATTCATTCAGGAAAGTAAAGCAAAAAAAAAAAAAAATTTGTAAATTTGAACCTTGGCAATACCATGATGTATTGGAGGGGGAGGTAAATTTAAAATGTGCGGACAGATTTATAATTGGGGTAGAGCATGTCCTAGATCAACTTTTAATGTCAGTGTAAAAATAAAGCTATCAAGTATTTGCATCATACATGAAAAAGCAGCCAGTATTTTCCTTATGTGCAAAATAATAGACTCATTTGCACCCGTTGCATTGCAACATGGTTTTGCCAAGGTTCAAAGTTACATCATTTTTTTGCTTTACTTTCCTTAATGAATCAGGCCCATTATGTCTTGTTCAATGACTGAATGCCAAGACCAAGATGTAAGTTTTACTACCTGGTAGTGGTAGTGCAGCTTTGTGTGCTATTTAATGTGTCTTAGCAGTAAGAGTATTTTGTTGAGGTGAAGTAAGAGAACTATTAGATATGGTTAGACATAACTAAATCAGTCACCATTGTGATGAGCATGCGGTCTCTACTCTGTACAGATTAGTGAATTGTAACACATGGAGAAAGAGGGAGTAGTGTCAATGTTTAAAAGTACATAAATGACATTCTGAGCTTTGCTATTTAAGCTTTTTGTCCTCTGAATCATTGATGGATGTGTGTTTTCCGAATTGTGAGAAAGGGAACATAGTGTACTTAGTAAATGGTGCAGTTTACCTTCATGCTTTAATTTCTAGATTTTTATTATTAGATTCATTTGTCCTTTGAAAAAGTTATGCAATGTATTAAAACGGTATTGAGAATAATTTGGGAAACAAAATGTAAAAATATGTTCCAGGCTCCTCTGGTGTCACAACTATCACGGTGAGCTTGATTGTCAGCTGCAGAAAATAACACAGAGTACACACCTCTTTTAAAAAGGTTATTTGAGTTTCTTCATCAAATCTTATTAACTCCTTCATCACCATCACCTCGCCAGTCTGACGATGTGTAACCTGCAAAGAAAGTAAATTAGAGCCTGTGGCATCAAACCAGACTTTTAAAATATATGGCACATTGATTTAATTTTTTTGCAAAAGTGAGCCACAATCTTATTCTGCATATACAGTATCGACCACAGTAAAGCTGGGTACACAGCTATACAACCTTGCTTCATATCTGTGATCTTCATCTCTCACAACCATCTGCTGAAAAGATTGTGACTCTGCACACTCTAGACCTCATTTAGAGTCGGACGCAAAGTCTGTTTTAGGCGCATCTAACCAAAAAATACTTCCACGCATGTGCAGAAAGCACAAAATCCGCCTGCATCTTGGACGCAATCAACAGTTGCGACAGCTTGCGACTCACTACGAGAGAATGGGGGGAACGCGGAATTGTGAAGGTGTGACCATGTAAATACATCCTAGTCGCAGTGAGGCGCAGATGCAGCACACGTCAAAACAGGGCTAAAGCTGTGTGGCAGGAATTAGGTGGCGCAAGCAGTTAGCTAGCTGCAGGAACTGCTCGCAGCTCGATAGGGTATTAAGAGTGGGACGCAACTGGGGTTGCATGCCACTCGTAATACCCTACCAAGCTGCGGCACACTCCCACACTTCTTAAATGGACTTTGCATCCGACTCTAAATGAGGTCCTCTATAGGGATCTGCCTACACTGCTGGTCGTCAGTACATACACACTTTCACATTTGCCTGACATATTTGCATCATTGATCGCGATTTTTAGAAAGCTTATAAAACTAAATCAACAGATGCGATGTGTTTTGGTACGATAAAAAATGACAGTGGGAGCGTAAACAATCTCTTAACAAACGGTTGTGAATTGTGTGATCTGCAGGATAATTGCATAGATGTGTGCCCAGATTAACTCTCTCTGCCAGTTTAATGTTCGACACAGGGTTCACTAACATTTTTATCCAAATTGTCGCAGCATTCTTTGAAATGACAAGTATCCTATTAGTCTCCAGGGTACAGACAGATAAAGTAGGTACAGTATGAATGCGTGACATTTCAGGTTGTTTAAGAGAGTTGTTGTTTGTAACAGAACTTTATCACGGAGAGTTAGCATTTAGTATTTAAACTACATGGGCATGATAGAAGTTGTTGGTTAGTTAGTACCAATCCCAGGAAATTCACCTTGATTGCCTGCCCGAAGAAGCCCCTTCCCAGCACCTCTCCGGGGATGAGGTCAGAGGGCCTGAATATGCGATGTGACCCAGTAACACCACGGACAGATTCAGAACGGCACATATCTCTTCTAGAGCATGATGGGGATCCCACACAGCTAGATCCAGGTGATCTGTCTATACTACAGCTACGCCTGGACAGGGGAGAAAAACATTAATTAGACAACTCTACTTAAATAATGCTAACCAGATTTTCACATTTCTTTTCACTAATCAGAGATTTGTGTTGGTATCATTCTTGTGATAGGAAATGCAGTAAATATTATTTTGCCAGTCATAATTGTGGTATATATTGTGAATTTCTGAACAACTCCCCAGTGTTTACTTTTGTCAAAAGTGAATACGATGTTATACCACAGCTCCTAGCACCGCAAACCAGTAAGGAGGGAGTGGTGTTCAATCAATTAAAGTCATCTGAAGGTGGACAAACAATTTAAGACATATTTTAGAGTAAAGAAAATGAACCTTACTCCAACAGCTACAGGTGTAATAATTGATTTATAAAATGGCTTAAAGAAATACTTATGTGATTTCACTATAAAGTAATAATGTATCTTAGCACTTAGACTGGTAAAACGTACATGTTACTAAAATGCTAAAATATACTAAATAAAGACACTCTTATGCATGGGTTGGGTACGATGCTGAGAAACCAGACACCGCATACCCTGACATAATAACACCGATAGTGTGTTCCCCAACACACTCTTGACACTGACTGCTTACAATACACACGTCAAACAATTTCCGATAATTGAAGATGCCGGCTGCATAGAATGACGTCACTTTGAAGGGCGACTGTATTAATGTTGCTGTTAAGGTGTTCATTTAAGGAGGCTCCGGTTTTACAACGTACAAGCCTTTGTAAAGCACATTGTAGCCGGTGCCTCTTTAAATGAACATCTTAACAACAACATTAATACAGTCGCCCTTCAAAGTGACGTCATTCTATGCAGCCGGCATCTTCAATTATCGGAAATTGTTTGAAGTGTGTATTGTAAGCAGTCGTGTCAAGAGTGTGTCGGGGAACACACTATCGGTGTGATTATGTCGGGGTGTGCGGTATCAGGTTTCTCAGCATTGATATTAAGACTACCACCGCTTATGCACAAAACAGGGTTAATAAAATAGGAAAAAGAATTGTGAGTTGCCTTTTTTCCTCAGTATTTAATATTTAATGAGCAGGCATATTGGTCTATATCATTACACAGCTCCCTGTAATGGTTATGACATAATTTCATTATAAAAAAAGAAAAAGCATTACGTAACAGGCCTCTGGCGTCTGATACCAGTCTCTAAGCATGGGGTGGGCAGAGGGGAGTTCTCATGAGGGTCATGTTCGATAGTCAGCTGCAAGAGTCGGCTGGTCTCCTGTATTAAGATATCAATCTAGAGAAAGGACAGAAAGGTCAGAGAAAATATAAAATAACAAGACGACCTATGGCACACAATAAGGTCAGGGATAATAACGCACCTCATCAAGGGGAACACTGCGAATAGGGGTACCATTGATTTCCAGTATTCGATCTCCAACATGAATTGAGCCTTGAATGTCAGGGCTGAGGCAGTCAGCGGACACCCTAGAAGGCATGGAAAGGACTGTAGCATATACACTTGTGCTAGTGAGAAATCATGTTCAAACAAGGTGATTGTATCTTTGTGAGCAATGTTATATTGAGACTAATGTGTCATAGTATTTGGCGACTAATGCCATATAGGTATAAATATTCCAAAGTAGTGTAATCTCATGTCAGCAACAAAAGCTCACATGTGTTTTGTGTTCGCTTAATAATTATAATGATTTTCTTTCAAACGCTGTATTCTTAAAAGTTTGGCTAAGCAGAGTTATTTTTATTAAACATGTTTAATGAGCTGGAAACAGGAATACCTAAGATATTGCTCATTGCTGAACTTCAGCAACATTTCTTCAGTACTTACCTCATCAGTCTCACTATCCGTAACAGTCAAAGACTAGGATTTTATCCTCATTTACAGCTATTTTCTTTCTCTACAACATTAGCGCATCCCCCACCACATTTTTCTTACAAGTTTCATATAAACACTCAGCTTTTCTCTGAAATTGATCTTGATCTCAGTAATACATCCAGAGTATTAATTGTAGCACTAGTATTTCAAGATCTGTTCATTAGTCACCAGCATTATTACTGATGGGTACACCAGATACTTCTTTACTTCTAAAGAAGTATCTGAGAGTGGACATTAGGGCAACATGGGTAAAAAAAACTGTCTCAGGAGACAGGGCCTTCAGAACTGAACACAGTATTGCAGTTCCTTTGAGATCTACCTTTGCCGGTGAAAAGAGGATCCTGCCGATATTTCCCCATCCATCAGCGTATCAGATAAGCTGTCATAATTTTAATTTTTGGTACGGGAATTACTTAGCATTTGGATTGTCATATATATGTGTTTAAATGTAATACACCATGTGTGGCGCCCCTTTTCTTTTGTGTTTTGAGATATATATATATATATATATATATATATATATATATATATATACACACACACACACACACATTATATATACACATACACACATTATATATACACATACACACATTATAAATATATATTTCATGTATTGCCTGCTATTTGTTATTTGGGGATTTTCAGATTGTACGTCAAAGGTGGCTAAGGAAATACTCCCGAACAGTTTGTGCAACAACTAGTCATTCACTTTATTTTATTAAATTTAGATGATAAGGATTACATCTATTATCTATATTGCAACACTCTGAGATAAAACAATCCCAAATCTACAGTGTAATTATACATCACTGGGTTTCATTCGAACATCAGCTTAATCAGGACTTTGTCGACCTAACTGCAAAATTTGCTGTTAGGCCTCATTCTACTCCTGTATTGCACCACACCAATAATCATATCCATATCACTCCATACAAAACAAAGGCATGATTATTACACGGCATATGTCTTGAGACCCTAGGATAGATACGCTTGATAGCTGTAGCTCATCTGTGTCATTGCACAACTACTTTTCGTTTAAGTACACGCATGGAACATATGTTGTGAGTTATGTCTACACACTGGTGCACGGGAAAAGGTGCTATAATCCTCAGCTACCGGACAGATTCTAGCTCTCTGTCTGTTTGCTAATACAGTTTAGAGAATTAAATGATATCCAAAAGTTTGCTACGGGTTACAACACCTTTTCCCTAAGCACCAACATTCATTTTTACATTTAATTTGTACGTAACAGTAAAATGTGGCAGAAGATGTGACTCTGTGCTATGACATGTCAGTGGATGCATCACTAGATACAACCATGAGAGTCAGTAGAAGGAGCATGTGCTCTATGTGTCACAAACAACAGGAATTACTCACTCACGGACTCGCACAGTGTGAGAGTGCTCGGCACACGATGGAGTGATGGAAACAGATAGACCACGTTTGCCATCTAATGCGGGGAGAGACACCAGAGTCACTGTGTGAGGTGACCGAGATACCGGGGAGTCAATCACTGGAGTCAAAGAATTCTGATAGTAGCACGGCCCACTGTGATAGGAAGGGAAAGAAAATGTATATTAAAAGCCTCAGTCTGTCTGTTTCTTCATAGATCATATGAGAACAATGATGACAAATCTATAGTGTATTCATATTAGTCTGTTGGACTTTAATACATAAACCTACAAGATCACACTGTTTATTTCCTTCTGACATTGGGTGAAGAGGGTAAATGGCAATATGCATATCTACAGCTCTAAAGAGAGACATCTTCTTATACTGCAACCTTCTTATATAGGTCTCACATCTGTCCTGGTTTTCTCTCCCTAAAGTCCATTCATCTGTAACTCATATTTCTATACTCAAAGGGGCATATTCAATTAGCTTTCCTGCTCGCGGGAACGCGTATTACCGTGAAAAGTGCTCAGTATTGACGGTAATATGGTACCGCAATAACGCAGATTTTACACAGAAAATCCACATTATTGTGGCACCGTGGATTGCCTTAGCGGCCCGTTCCGGCGCAATACTGTGGACCGGAAATCTAACTGGATACCCCCCAGAGTGTAACATCCCAAAGGAGACAGTTGTTGCCATCTGCACGCAGACAAAATGCTACCTAGATAACCAGTTTACACTCAAAGAACATTTTCTTTAATTTTTTAAATGGTTCTTGTATTTTGCTGGCATCCCATTCATAACATTAATAGCATTGTACACACAGACAAACATAAAAATATACATTAAATTTAAAATAAAATATGGCCACTGCAGCTTGGCAGAGGAATAAGAGGGCAAATACAAAATGTAATTCCTGTTCATACACGTGGGGCCAGAGGCAGAACTAGCAAGCTGTGGGCCCTGATGCAGGGAGGCAGGGATGAGGGAACCAGGGCCCCCGACCTTCTGTATCTGCCATGCAGTAAGCCGCATGATCTTAATGGGCCCCGATGCAGGGAGGCGGGGATGAGGGAACCAGGGCCTCCGACCTTCTGTATCTGCCATGCAGTGGGCCGCATGATCTTAATGGGCCCCGATGCAGGGAGGCGGGGATGAGGGAACCAGGGCCTCCGACCTTCTGTATCTGCCATGCAGTGGGCCGCATTATCTTAATGGGCCCCAGTGCACGCCACCTGCCATACCAATGGTAGTTCTGCCACATGTGGGGCTTATATAATAACGAGATACAATATGAACAAAATGTGCTGTAACCCATATAAACAAATCAGATTCTAAGGGGACGATTGTATTAGCCAGGAGGTGCTATAGCAACATCATGCGTTCTGTTTCTGTGTGACATTGTTTTTAAAAAGAGCAATGTTATAATTACCATAATTGCTGTTTTTGTGTACATAACTTACCTCAGGAGGCTGCTATGGAACCTGACAACTTATTGAATGAAAAGAAATGTGTGACTGGTTGCTATGTCTTACAGCACATATGTGCACATTGGATCATCACACTGAATAAGCCCAAAGTAGCCAAGTCAATATATGATATTTTAAACCGTCAAATAAGGTTTTCTTTGACCATGATAGTTATGCTGTTAAATGTTCTCCTTTAAAAAATAATTCCATTCCCCTCTAAAATTCTACTTGGTCGATGCTCTGTCAAGGTCCAGTTCTAAATAGAGCATTAGCCAACTAGACCATTCTTCTCCTGTGTATTTACTGTTATGTTTCACAAACACGTGATCTGCTGCCTTACCAGTATAACTTGGACCTCTCCACCAGAGCGTACGTCTCTCCATCACCAATGAAAGCGGCACAGCGCGAACACATGAAGCACTCTGGGTGATACTTGTGCTCCCCTGCTACCTATCAAAGCAAAAACACCATTGTGATTGCATCTGCTCAATAGTGCATGGTTCAGTATACACAAAGGATTTGTGATCATCTATACATTATATATATAAATTTCCCCTTTATATATAAGTGGTATTGCTTGAGTGCTTACCATAACCAGTCCTTTGGTAATATGCTCGGAGCAGCCCTGGCACATGCCACCAAAGCGTGCCCAGTAATGCTTTTTACAGAAAAGTCTCCCATCCTTTTCATAGTACCGGTGGGACAAGGACACACCACAATCACTGCACCTAAAAGCGAAAAAAAAAAAAAAAAACCAGTTTAAGAACTAACTGTAAAAAGAGCTACGGTTCAGTGGCAGACATGCATACAATACAGTGCTCCCAGTTTCTCCAGACTAGAAGCTGCAGTTTCTCACATCAAACACTAGATGGTGCCTACTTTATGTCAAGCTGTCCATAATGGGCAGTGCTGACAGCAGCAATATGGTGAAATCATTTATAGTAGCGTAAGAATAACTCTAATGATAGCTAATAATGTGTCTCAGGATAATGGCTATGGAAAAAGGATTACTTCTTTAATGTACAATACAAATGTGTTTTTTCCTGTAGTCACCTCTTTTGCTGCCTGAGGTCCATGCCATGTTTCAACCATGCTTCACCTTTTTACACTATGTTGGTTTTGCCAACAATAACTTTTTATTTCTTACTCTACCCAACTAAATTTAATATTTTTGGGGAGGCACACAGTGTTTTGTTGTTATGCCTCCTAACCGCACCACCCCTCATCTCGCCCCCCTTCGTTTTAGTCTTAACGCTGCTGCAAGACTTATCTTCCTTTCACGCCGCACTTCTTCTGCCTCCCCTCTCTGCCTGGCCTTACACTGGTTCCCCTTCCCCTACAGAATTATTTTCAAACTCCTCACCTACAAGGCTCTCTCTCACTGCACTGCCCCTTATATCTCTACAACCTCCTCTCTCCATCCACACTCCCTCCCGTTCCCTGCAATTAGCTAATGACCTTTGCCTCTCCTCCACATTAATCATGTCATCCCACTCCAGAATCCAAGATTTTTCCTGGGCTGACCTCCTGCACTGGAATGACCTCCCGCGCTCCATCTGACTGTCCCCTAATTTGTGCACTTTCAAACAGGCACTTTAAACTCATCTATTCCTCAAAGCCTACCAGCCATCCACATAACCTGCTCTCCATGCTTGATCTCCTCACCTCTCTCTTCCCCTATCCCGCTACTCTTGCACTTGAACCCCATCTCTGACTCCCTTTGTGCATCCTGTCTGTTTGCCCTCCCTTTAGTATGTAAGCTCTTATGAACAGAGCCCTCTTCCCTCCTGTCTCCCTACCTATTCTTCTGCTCCAACTCCACTCTGCCAGCTACGTTGGGGGCTTTGAAGTCCTGGTATTATTTGTCTAATGTTCTGTACTGTTATAATGGTTTATTGTTTTATACTATTTTCCCTGTATAGTCCACTGTCTGTGTTGTGTACGGCGCTGCAAAAATCTTGTGGCATCCTATAAATAAAGGATAATAATAATAATAATAATAATAATAATAATAATAATATTATTATTATCAAGCCATTGTCAATACATACCTTTTTAAGGCTAGTAGGAGAGAAACAGTTAAATATTATTTTTAACATGCACTTTTCAATGATATTCCCCTAATTGTATTCTGTGACTTCTAGTATTTACAGTAACATCAAATATGTGTACTTTTTTGATGGTTACTTATATGAATCATAATTAATTGTATGTCTAAGCTATTGCTGTATCAGATTTGTTTTACATTTATGTACTTTTCCTGTTATAGTATGTTACTCTTCCATGCAACAGCCTATGTTAGAACATGTAAACACCTTCTTTAACACTGGGGGTGCTGTGGGAGTAGATATCTGGGTCTTGCTATATCCAGACTGTCTCCCACCTGCAGTAAACTATGGTCAGGTCAAAGGAGTGTTCTGCTCACTCCTGAGTTTCATAGAGATGAATGAAGCACAGCAATCTCATGTAAGGACATCAATTGCTTTCTGTATGTAAGCCGTGTTCTTCCTGTCAGTGCCATTCTTACCTGCAGCCAATGGTGGGTGCCTACTGCCATAGTATTTACAGCAATAGCATACTAAGCAGTCTATTTAACAAGTGGTGAAGAGCCAAACTGCCAGTGAAAATGCCGGAAAAATGCTCTTTCACCAATTTTTCTTGTTTATCATAACACTGGAGAAATCATATATTTATCTGGCATTAACCTAGTTACAGGCACTTACTGCTGTCCCCATAGACCTCTATAGGGACAGCGACATTAGGTAATTCATTGTCTTTTTTTTTGGGGAGTACAATTGGACAAAGAAACTTCAGCTTCAATATATAGAATCTGTTAGCATTGTTTAGCCTGAGAAACTGATAGAAATGAAGATTATTACTAGTTACATATTTTTCTG
The DNA here is from genome assembly GCF_038048845.1 of Mixophyes fleayi. Taxonomy (NCBI): domain Eukaryota; kingdom Metazoa; phylum Chordata; class Amphibia; order Anura; family Limnodynastidae; genus Mixophyes; species Mixophyes fleayi. Next base: position 315,493,949 of record NC_134403.1, on the reverse strand, counting down.
TTCTCATGAGTTTCCTTATCACTGTATTGTACTGTGTGACTGAAATATGCAATGACAATGAAATAGGCTAAGCTCAGTGGAAATAGTGAGTCCCCAGCTAGGAAAGCACACACACAAGAGTCCTCCCATTTTGTGAACATAAGCTGCAATCCTTAAGGGCCACTTATCGGCTGAGTACAGCACTACAAGTAATAAGAGCACAGATGTCCCAGTGAATGGATCAGACAGCAGGATATTCTTACACACACTTTATGATTACACAGAGAAACGAGTATAGATTTACTGTAAAGTGAAAGTAAGAGAACACATCACTCCTGTGATTGTAGAAGTGGGGGCAGGGCTGAATTAACTTCTCCTAGTTTCCTGTAGCCAAATTAAGTAAATTTTAGGGAAGGGTAAATACTTTTGCGTATTATACGTTACAGAAAAAAAAATACTAGTCACATTCACAAATATATCAGCCCATGCTGGTCACAAAGCTTGTACATGCACTGAAAGTGTCTTCCAGCTCTGTCAGATTAACACCGTAATGTTAAAGCAATCACACATAGTTTTGTTTTTTTATTTATTATATGACTAAAAATGATCAGATTAAAAACCAATCTGATTGTAACACGTGTGCTTCTATTAGTTACTTATGTGACTGCATGGAAATGCAATATTGTTTTCAGAAACAAAATAAATTAATGTGTCTGTAGCCTGTAAAATGACACAAATAGAACTTGTCAAAATCGCTGAGTGTGGCACAAGCGCACTACAGCCTAACTGCCCTGGGCATGGATAACATCCCAGGGGCAATTCCTTATCACCTTACAGGAGTAACATTTTGCTTAAGATAACACCATTTTTTTTCCTAAAGTTAAAAGCAGATGGACAGTATAGTGCATTACTAGCTCTGAAATAGCTTTCGGCACATTTGTAGAGGACATTTTTGTGTACATTGTTGCAATGCTTGAACAGAACACAGAAACAATTTTACTGTTACCGCAGCACAATTAATTGAGGAGCTGAATGTACTGATCTCGTGGGAGGCAATGACCTGTCCACTTGTGTGATTTTACAAGCAGGGGCTCGGCAGCGAGTGACAAGGGCAGTGTTGTGGTGTGATGGGGATGGAAGAGCTTGGACTCCCCAGAGTTGTGATGTGAAGCTCCTGGTAAATTGATATGAGAAGACTGTGGTTTCAAATGCACCTTTATATGAAATTAAGTTTATTTTTATATGCTGGCATCTACTATCTATCTACTATGAGTCTTTTGCTGTGTGTGTATTATTTTGGGGGAAACAAAGGAGTTCTAGAGGGATATTTCCAAATCTTTGAGGAACTCCGTATCCTTGTCATAAACTTTAACCCAATTACAGATTACAATGTATATACAGTTCAGTCTTGGACAACTTGCTGATTTCTGGATGGCAAGGCATGCTGAGACTTATAGTTCCACGCCAGACTGTCAGTGCATGCAGAGTATGCTTACACTTAGTGCTCCATAGCAGCTGGAGAACCACAGGCTGCCTACATCATTAATCTTATGATTTAAACGTTAGGTGGTTACATCTGTACTGCAATTGCAGCTGGAGAAACAGAATACCAAAAGATCCCCAAAACATAAATAAAATTGGTCACATGTACTCCCTCCCTAACACTGTACAAAGAAAGAGAAAGGTGATGTGACACAGCTGTGTTTGGGCACAACAATGTGTTTACTTCAGTAAGTTACTGCTATGTTCCTGAATGCAGCTTGTCATGTGCTGGAAGTGAACACAGTGAACTCCGTTCACGACAGTCTGAATCCATCCGTACTGCAAGAAGTGTCTACAGTTTACATACAGTAGACCTTAGACCTTTTGTTCGGCCTAGTGCTTAGCACTTCTGCCTCACAGCGCTGGGGTCATGAGTTCAATTCCCGACCATGGCCTTAGCTGTGTGGAGTTTGTATGTTCTCCCCGTGTTTGAGTGGGTTTTCTCCGGGTGCTCCGGTTTCCTCCCACACTCCAAAAACATACTAGTAGGTTAATTGTCTGCTGTCAAATTGACCCTAGTCTCTCTATGTCTGTCTGTCTGTCTGTGTGTGTGTGTGTGTGTGTGTGTGTGTGTTAGGGAATTTAGACTGTAAGCCCCAATGGGGCAGGGACTGATGTGAATGAGTTCTCTGTACAGCGCTGCAGAATCAGTGGCGCTATATAAATAAATGATGATGATGATGATGCAATTAAACACTATCATCTTGGTGCCACTAAATAACTCCTATATTGGAGACAGGGATGGAACGCATTAATATTTATAGAAGTTGGAAATATAGCATTATGTCCTGCTGTCATAGATATGGGGATAGGTAGACATAGGCTCACTTAGATAGATTAGATAGATAGATAGAGATATTTAAGGTCTCACACAAGCAATAAGTAGCTCTCTGTATCTTGTGAACATCCTTTATGTCCAATCATTATGAAACTGGGGACCACAGAAAGAACTTGGACAAAATCGCTCTGTAAACTTGTCCTTCCAAAGTGCTCCTCTGTTTTGGACTATGTATAAATCTGCCAGGTCAGCCATTTAAAACCAGACTTATAAGTAATGTACATGTTACATGGCTGCTCAACAGTTAGTTTAGATGAATGTTGTCTGCCTGCATAGTAATGACTGCAGATATGTTGCATGCATCCAAATTAATGGCAGCTCAGTGTGTTTTAAATTGATGATGAAGCAAGCCGATCCTAAATTCCTAAATTCAGTATAACAAATCCCACATTTTTCTTGGATTTAGTTTCTTAATGCCTAATTTAGAGTTGGATGCAAAACGGGAGTAACTTACGTTAAGTCATCATCAGCGCGTCCTTGCACCTAAATATATGCCTAGTACCTAGTGCAGGTCTATGCATGCTTCTGCAGGTCTACATTTGCACGGACATGCCTTTAGTGTAATCGGCTTGTATTTGCATGCTCCTTCCCTCCCACATACCACCTCTCTAGGCACATGTGGTGGCAAGTGCCAGAATGAGAAGTCGGCATAGGAGCGTATGTGTATGTCTGATTTCATGCAAGATACACTTTGCAAACTGACATATGTCCCACTCTGCATCAGGCCCTTGGGTTAGATGCATTTTGTTCATATGTACCATGCGTAAGTGTCTACAAACAAATGTAAAGTGAGTCTGTTTGGCCATTAAATGTCACATGAAGTAAATTAAATTTAAAAACACTAACTCAGCCAGAAAAATATACAGTTTTGGAAACTAATCCACCTCTGACTGTTCTTCACTTAATAAACTGCAAGAGGTGCTTGTTTCCAACAAAATAAAGTAGTGCATATAATAATAACAGAGCATTAATGGTAAAACATATATAACCTTTTCTAGCTTAAGGGATCATATAACATCCCAGTTTGGCCTATAGTGACATAAGCAGTGGCTAACAAACATTGCTCATTTATATTATTAGCTAGGGACTAATCTATCATAACATTTGCAGAGCAGTGTGCCTTTAAGAGACAGCCCTGTCATTCTATTGTCCTGGTTCCTATAGTGAGACAGTGGTGGCCAACCATGAGTAACCATGGAAAACTGCATTACCGCAGCCTGCAGCACTGCTCTGTACTGTATGTGGGCTGCATTCTAACCACAGATCATTACTTAAACACCAACATTTCTAAAAAGGAAGCACTAAGTAAGGGAGGGATCTGGCAGTTTGTGTTTGAACACAAACACACATATAATAACATCAGTTAAATAACAGGGTCTTTCAATGCTGAAATTATTTCATTTTTAGAACATGCCGATCATTCTGTACATAGAAACACATGTAACTATGATGATCATGCAGATCCATAAGACTGGTTTAATTTTACATTGCATATGGGACTTGTCAAGTTGTCATTTGCCTAAAATAAAATAAAATTACAAAAACAAACACTACTCATACATGTGTTTTGCTCAACAGTAATCTCCAATATACCCCACAAAACAAGGCATCACATTAACCCTGGTAAAGGAGAAGTGCAATGTCATAGTATATCAGAAGTGGTTAATGTGCATTCTCTGTTTGTTGTGTAGGAAGTTAATATATGCATCTGTCATGGCCCCTGGAGTCTTAAACAGGTGACACAATGACATCATTGTTCTGCAGAATCTGATTATTAATAAGGAGGGAACTCTGATTGCTCCATTTATATCCTCCCAAGACAAAAAACAACCAATAGCAACCGAGGTTGCACGGTGGAAGCGTCTCTTAACCCTTCACGAGCCCTAGAAGTGCAAAACATAGAATGAATTTAAAAGACTATACAAGCGTGACAATGTTTCAGTCCTAGCGGCAACATATATACTAATATATTTAAAGCCATACTGAGTCACTGAATGGCTCTCTTCTGCAGGGAGATTATTTTACACATAACTACTAAACCCACTCACAGCCAGCTTTTCAGCACCTCTTTGTATTCAACAGCTGGCATTGTGTTTGAGCAATGCAGCTGAAGATATTTGGAGTTCATATATTGGAGTTCAACACAAATATTATCAAAATGAATAATAAGCCATCATTAATGCTAAACTTCCTAGTGATCATGCATTCTCCACTACAGTGCAGTATTTGGGTACAGATAACTGTTCTATATGAATGACCATATGAGCATTGCTGACAGAAATCTGTATTTTTCCAATAAACTACACTGTATCTGCACAGCATCTCTTTTTATTCTAGACTGACAACATGAACCAGAGCCTGTGTGAAACAAAACTATAGTACTTCCTCCTCATTAAAAGTAGATCTATTGCGGTAGGAAATGCAAGAGGAACACAGCCAGAGTAACAGGTCCTCGTGGCTCGAAGCTCATAGCGAGACATTTAAAATGATTTTGCCACTAAAAATATAATTGATGTTTGACCCAAGATCCTAAACCACCACTTATTTTGCAAATCTATTAACCACAGCAATAAATATAGAAGAGGACTCAGAGCATATCTGTAGCTATCAAAATGAAGCAAGACAGAATCTGTTAGCAATTCATGTGTGAAACAGAGAGTGAGGTCCCAAAGAGGGGGGTGGAAGGAGGCAAAACCAGCTGGCAGCAATTGCCATTAACTGAAATCCTAAAAATCCCAAGGTCTAATTGATGGGCAGGACAGAGCATCCCCCTTCTTAGCAGTGCCCCAGAGGTTTACCACATGTCCATCTCTTCCAATGGATGAATATTGGTCTGTTGGGTGGGACGTTTTACTAATTACCAACTCATTGTTGTGGCAGTTGATTAAAGCTAACAGAACTGTTAAATAAATAGGTCAGGATCAGAAAAACAGCTTGTTTAGCATAATATAATATATCATAATGAAAATAATTGGTTGATAGGTGACCATTTATATTATCTAAAGATTGTAAGCTTGCGAGCAGGGTTCTCTTACCTCTCTGTCTGTATGTATTACCCAGTATTGTCTTATTAATGTTTGTTCCCAATTGTAAAGCGCTACGGAATTTGCTGGCGCTATATAAATAAATGTTGATGATGATTATTTAGCAAATTAGGCAACCTCAATTCTACCAATGGCAAGTGTGCAACAGCAGACAATATATATATATATATATATATATATATATATATATATATATATATATATTCAGAGATGGCAAAGTTATAATATGTTTTGTGAATATGAATATGTTACTGTTCTATGTATAGAATGAAAGCCTGAAAATGGTGCAGTGTGAGTTATTATCCGTCCAGATTTTCTCCCTTAGGGCTAGATTTACTAAACTGCGGGTTTGAAGAATTGGAGATGTTGCCTATAGCAACCAATCAGATTCTAGCTTTCATTTTGTAGAATGCACTAAATAAATGATAGATAGAATCTGATTGGTTGCTATAGGCAACATCTCCAGTTTTTCAAACCCGCCGATTAGTAAATATACCCGTTAGTCTTCATGCAGATGTCTGGATGTCTGTTTCTATTATGTAATACATTTATGAATGTTGTTCTTTAGAATCCAGTTCAAGTGAACGGAGACGCTTTCTTTATAGGCCCTATATTTCCAGCATACCTTACATAAAATACACATATTTAGTATCTCTAAATAAGAATTATAATATTTTTGGTGCAACTTTCCAGTGTTTTGCTAATCATAGAAAAGTGTATTTTTTTTTTACATTTACCTGTTTAACCTGAACAAGGAACATAAATTAAACAGATATGTATATCACTATACTACCACTGGGAAGCCTTGTCTGTCCTGCAAAAACCAAAGTTACAATTATTAGGGCACACAAAGCTGATAAAAATGTCATTAATACAAAAACATAGAAAAAACAATGATATATGGGGGTAAATGTATTAAAGTCCGGTTTTTTCAACTCGCCGGAAATCGGCGAGTTGACGGCTAAAATTTAAAGCAGCGCTGGCTTGTAAAGGCGCACAAGCCAGAGCCGCTTTAAACCTTAGCCGTCAACTCGCCGATTTCCGGCGAGTTGAAAAAAACGTACTTTAATACATTTACCCCATGGTCTGATCATCAACAGATAAAACCATTCCACAGTCATAGAGAGATTAAAAAGCATTACAGTGTACTTGTCAAACATTAACCAGGCTTATCACAACTTTTTGTTTTTACAAAAATACGGCATCAAAATCAATTACACATATGTACTTTGCCCATTTCAGATCTACTTACAGCATCAATTTATGTTTTTCAAAGGACAATTCTGACTGCTAAGGCTAGTGGGTAGAGTTATCAAACCTTCTAATAAAGGGAAAAGTAGAGGTGTTGCCCATAGCAACCAATCAGATTCTAGCTATCATTTATCTAGTACATGCTACAAATGTACTTCATGCTGATGGGAAAAATAAGTCTGTCTGCCAAGGACTAAGCTGCCGACACTTTCCATGCTAGCTGTGGCACAGGGTGAATAATGTCAAAGCAACAATTACACTTTTTTGTCTTTAATAAATAGGCCCCTAAGTCCCAATTGCTTTTAAAGTTCTAAAGTGCTGCAAGGAATAAGCAGCTCTGTATCACTGATTGCACTGTCTATGGCATAAGTAGACTCTGCCCAGGCTTTTCACATCAATAAAACAGAGAAGCCATTGAGTTCAAGACCCTATTTAATATTTAAAATAAACCACAGAGTCTTTCTTATAGTGTTACATTATAGTTACAGAAAGATTTTTAAATATAAAAAAAAATGGCAAATAAGTAGCCATCTTTATTATCAATTTCTTATTATCCTCTATGGCAATTTGTTTTTAATTTATGCATTATATAAAAAGGGAACTTTTGTGACCACACAAACATCTTTGGCAATATATTTACCATCAAGCTTTACTTCTGCATTTTGATATTGTTGTGTATGGAAATTAAAGCTCTTCTCACAATCTTTGTATACTTTTCCTAACTTTCAGGATACACATCACATCACATAGTCTAAGAACCTTTATGTAGGTGGCAAAGACTTAAATGCTAACATTGGCAAAGTAAGTGGGGCATCCGGTGTTCATATAGAAGCTCGTCAGTATAAAATTTGCCACCTTCCAGTGCTTCAAGATCCTAATGATCAGACGATGGCCGCTGTCAAGAAGAATTAACCTGCGCTATCAGCCAGAGAGACGCTACTCCCCCAAACCCTTTCCAAATCCCACCTGACATGTCACTGGAATATTGGAGGTACCAGATGGATAGTAACCCTAACTGTACTAGCTGTATGGAGTAAGTCACTTTCCATTTTTATAGGTATACAGTTGATTTTGGTAGACTAGGGTCCTCTAGACTGTATGCACTTCCTTGCTACATATGTAAGTAAACTGGGAACATTTTTCATCTGTTTTCTCATTGAATATGTCTGTGTCCAGAGGAACCATGTAAATGCTAGTTGGTTTTCAGTATACTTATGTATGGAACACTTTCTTTCTAATACACTTTTACATTTAATTGCTTTTACTGGCAGGTAACTCAATGCTGAAGGAATTTTTCTATCAGTAATAGGTGGCCCCACTGCACCTTAACTGAACTGCTGTCTCTTTCTATGTGTATACAGTAGTGTAGCAGACATCTGAAACCCCTAGTAATACTGTCAAACAATGACATGTAGACATGAGAGCAGCATTTTAAAAACTTAGATATTCACCTCATTCTGCAATGAGAAGTATGTATATTTTGCCAGTGGAACTTGTTCTTGACAGTTCCCAGGCCTACCCCAACCCCACCTCACAGCAGAATGTGACCGTCGGATACTACTATAAAGTATATGGATATTCAACAAGCAGCTGATTGTCAATCCACACATGTAGTATAGGTTTCATTCTGCCCAATATGTAGTGGATATATGAATGTGACACATTAGATCTGTTACTCATGTAGTGTATGGACAGTCAACACAACAGGGATAAAAGCTTGTTACTTATATTAAGAAGGGGCAGCACAGTGGCTAAGTGGTTAGCACTTCTGGCTCACAGCGCTGGGGTCATGAGTTCAATTCCCGGCCATGGCCTTATCTGTTTAGAGTTTGTATGTTCTCCCCGTGTTTTTGTGGGTTTCCTCCGGGTGCTCCGGTTTCCTCCCACACTCCAAAAACATACCAGTAGGTTAATTGGCTGCTATCAAAATTGATCCTAGTCTGTGTCTGTGTGTGTTAGGGAATTTAGACTGTAAGCTCCAATGGGGCAGGGACTGATGTAAATGAGTTCTCTGTACAGCGCTGCAGAATCAGTGGTGCTATATAAATAAATGGTGATGATGATTAAGAATTGAGAATTAGAGGTTGTGATTTAATTAGACATTTAAGATGTAAGACATACTGGGCCTGATTCACATCCCATATATTGCGTGAAATTGCTCTGAGCATGCAGAGAAATGGACTTCACACCAATACAAATGCATGCAATTCATCTGTGAACGCAAATGACACTTCTGACTGGCTACGATTTGAAGGGAGGAACAGGGTAGGGAAGGGGCGTATGCACGTAGGCAATGTACAGTAAGGTCGTGCCGAGGTCAATCGCACGCACATTCATCCGAGTCAAGCTCTGGGCATCTCTACGTGTTTTTAGCTGTATCATTTGCACCAGCGACAGGTGTAAGCGCTGAATGACAGATGCCTATGTATGCCAGGACATGTGTTTGCAATTAAGACAAACTGTAAAAATGTATTTTATATATAGTAGGTCTTAAGAACAACCTGAATTATGAATTTCCTGTAACAATTTTTTTTAATTTTTATTAATGATTATAGTATTAGGAGGTGTAAATGTATTTATTTTTTTCATGCATTCTGAAGGGAACTTTGTATTGCACAAATGTATTGTACGTATCCTGCAGTGAGTTCTGTCTGTCTGCATACGCAAAGTACCGAATAACCAGAGCACACTTATACCCGTAATAAAATAGAAACATTTCATGAGATCCGCTTCTACTTGAATACGGGCGTACATGTGTGCAATTTCCATCCGATTTTAAAAACGCAAAATGTGTTCACTTGAATTCATTGATGAACCAGACACATTGTATTTATGAACTAGACACTCAGGCTTCAATAATCGTATTGATCTGAATGCTTTTATACAATAATACTCTTACTGGATGACTGGTGAGGGCGAAGTTTATCCAATCACCATGCCTTATCTGCAGTACAGGTTTAAGAATATATTACTTTAGTGAAACATATGTGTGCGTATGTAAGCAGGTCAAGCAGGTGACAAAGTCTATTATCACATAGACACATACATTGCTGCTTACACTTTATTAATTTATCCTGGTCATACACCAAGGGATGTCTGGCAAGCTTTCTGAAAGATATGAAAACGTACAGGAAGCAACGTTTGAATGATTTGTATCCTAATTCAGTTTTCCTCTTTATATATGTGCTAGTTAACAGCTGAATGCTGTTAACATAAGACAGTTAAAGTTTTTTGTTCTTGTTATGGAGACTGCTAGTCCAATTATATAAACGGTAACCAATAGGATGTTGTGCTATGTGGTTACCCTACCTATTCTACACTCTGAGGAAGAGGACAACTCTTGAAAACCGGTTGGTATAGGGTTGTAGTGATCCTGGCCACCTGGATTCCTGCATAAGCTGACCATAAGGTGGGGTGGGATCACTTTCAGTTTTCACATCACCACTCCCCATTTGACATGTTTATTGTAGAAGTGTGGGTGTAACTTGTATATCATATGGTTTTATTGTTAATAAAAAAAAAATCTATTGGAAGATTTTCCTATTTTGCTTCAAGGGTTCCTCTGGAACTTGTTTTTCAAGTAATGATGTATCAAATGCTCCAAATACTCTTTGTATGTCACTCAATACAGAGTATGGCAAGAAGACAGGCAGCAGGTGCCTAGCACTCATGCAGGTGAATGGCATGAATGTTTAACGATAAACCAGTATGGTGAATGATCACTTGCACAACTGAGACAAAGACATATGAACACTGTTCTGTGTATATTTTGTATTTATATTTCACAGGTTTCCAACGTCTTCCGCCATAGAAAGAAAATGGCATAAAAAGAGCATGGGCCTGATTCATTAAGAAATTTAAATTAAGAAGTTTCTTATTTCAGTCTCCTGGACAAAACCATGTTACAAACATGAAAAAACAGTCACTATTTAACTTATGTGCAAAACAGAATACTAATTTTCACCCCTTGCATTGTAACATGGTTTTGTCCAGGAGACTGAAATAAGAAGTTTCTTAAGTTAAGATCCTTAATGAATCAGGCCCACTGTCTCTGTTACCTTGATTATACAATGGAATGGCTTGACTCAATTAGCTATTTGGCTGGATACACTAAACAAAGGGTTACAATATAACATCAAAGAATGACACTTCATGCTTGCGTGAAACAACAAGACATTTGACACATTGCATCTGCAACATTACACAATCTGAGTCTGTGATACATTTTGACACAATAACATTTATATTGCACTGTAACATGTTTTGTCCAGGAGACTTAAATAAGAAACTTCTTAATTTAAGTTCCTTAATGAATCAGGCCCCAGGTCTCATTCTCTGACGTCTAAACATAAATGTGGCGCTACTGACGTTCATAGCAACGCTCGGCCATGTCCCTAGACAGCTGCGGTGAAATCTCGCACAAATCGAGTTTTGCTGTGGAAGAAGTCGTTTCATTCAAGTGCGACGTTCCAGCCATAAAATCTGCAAGTTCTGTTTTAGCTGAGCCATGCTGCAGTGCATTTGTACACTGACATTTTGCAAAATATACGGTCTATGAAATATACGGTCTATGAATAGAACTGATGGTACATGCGAATTAATCCCATAAACAACCTATTTCTGTTGTATACATCGACTACACATTACTAAAAACAGCATGAGATGGGTCTGATCTACTGCAAAATGGTTAATAAATGAATTGTCAGGTCAGCCTCCTTATCTGCGACAGTTACTCCAGTTTAATGACATAGGCATCTTCAGAAAAAGACCAGCACTTATAATGAGTGGCAGAGGCTGTGTTTGGGTTACGGCCAGGCTGGAGATGTACACAATAATCAGGAGGAGAGCACAGCTCTCTAAAACAATTCCTAGACTGCTGACTGCATGAAAAAAAGGGCACAATGCACCAACAATATGTTTCCCACAGCACAGCATTAATATCCAGAAGTGACCTTGTGCTAAAATAATCCGGCTGCACAAACAGATTTTTTGGGGGAAGGGAGGAATGGAGACTGTATTTAAAAAACCACACTAAATGATTCAATCTGAGCCAGGCTTATGCCCAAAGCAACTACACATGCAGTAACTACTGTCACACAGCCACGTTTACCTTTAAAAAGAAGGTGAAAAATAGGTGTAAATTTTTTTTATGGTTCAGCAGTGCTCCTCGCAGTGCATTCTGTTAAAGGAAACACTAATCATGTCAGTATGACATAATCACAGAGCAACATCAATTATTATCTTGGTTTTCCTTTCTGGCCTTTCGGAATTTACTGGATAACGAGCTTTTATGGAAGAGATCCCTAAACTGTACTTAGGTCTTGTTGTGTGTTCTAATGAAAATGTAAATTCTATAGTGATCTGAAGCCCAAGGGCAAAGGTAGTTTTAATCCCTTACTCTCTACAAGATAAAGCAACCTATGGCTCTCCAGAGGGTGCTGAACTACATGTTCCAGCATGCTCTGCCAGTATGTTTTTTTAAAGGATACTTTCTGCACAAGCAGCTAAATACTTATTACATGTTTTGTTTTACTGTGTTATTTTTTAAAGTACTTGTATAGAATAAGAGGTGAAATAAGAATATGACAAGTTTACTGCCATCTGGAGTGGAAGTGAGAACTGCTAAGAGACATAAACAGCTAACTTCAATAAATTCAATAATAGCTACAAATATACAGACATATCTTAGGGAATAGTCCTAATGAACAGCTAATGTGTATTACGTGTTGATCTATTGCCATGAAATGTTTATATAGTATATACACCTACCCACTGTGACATTCTTGTGTCTCAGTAGCTGCTCATTGGACAGCTGTTGCAGCCACCCAATCGGATACTACCTAAACAACAGGGCCTCCGTCAGCCTGCTCCCCACAACTGCTGCTGTCCCTCGTCTGTTTCTTTTACAACCCCACCTGAAAACAGGGGGAAATGTACACTGCAGAACCAATCAACATTCACAATTAAGAAATTGTGGCCTGTGATTGTTCCACCCACTGACACGGAAAGCCCTGGGGTCCTATATCAGGTGGTAGTGCAGCTTTCAGAACCATGACTAAGATATGCTAATTTTGGCAACAGCAAGATCTGAAATAAATACAATATAATTCATACTTGCCTACTCTCCAGGAATATCGGGGAGGCTCCTGAATTTTGGGGAGTCCTCCTGCACTCCCAGAAGAGTAGGCAAACCTCCCAGACCCTGTAAAATGCCAAAATGCACGCTATTCAATACCTTGAATTTCTGTATTTTATGGTAGGGGCAGGACTATAGTGACATAATGACGTCGCCATGCCCTCTCCCACCCTGTGTCACATGATCTGTACTCCGATCTCCTGGAGTACAGATTTAAAAAGTAGGCATGTATGATATAATTAAAAACTTAGTAATAATTAAAAACTGCTAATGTTGGCCCCACATGTGGCTATCTCTTCATTGTGCCAAAAGAGCCAACACAAAATACAGTTTTGATCTAGTTAAAAAACAAAATAACATAATCTCAGTGTATGCAAGAAATATACACGCTCAGCTATTTGGGATAAAAAGGACAACTACACACCTCAAAATAACTTTTTCATATATTACTCATGGCGATAAAATGCACTGTTCAATCTTACCTTATGTTTTCTCTACTATTCTGTTAAAACATACAGTGTGATAGGGCATTTCCTCTCCTCTGTATCTCAACAAGCAAGACACATCCCACAGTCTGAAATCTATGACTGAACGGATGTTGTGATGGGCCAAAGGCTAAGATAGCAAAAATAGAGAAGGTCTCATTAAAACCATTAAAAAAAATAAAAACTAGTTGTCAATGGACATTCGTCCATCAGTTTGCAAAAATTATTTGCAACCTAGAAGACTGCACGTCTTTCACATCTATGAAGTTTAAGACATCTGTCCCCTTATTCTTTCCAAAGTGGTGATGCTCTACTACATAAACAGCATTTCAGAACATGTCAGCTTCAAGCAAAGAAACTGATAGACTGGGCAAGTTTAGTAAAATGTAAACAATTCAATGTATTATATGTAGGTATTGGTTTATCTTAGTAGTACAATGACTAGTAGTGGGTTACTGTCTCTTTAATATTTAGATAAGGTAGAAAAGATACAATCGCTTAGAAAATGGCACTTCCAAATAGGGGCAGCTGGAGAGAAATATATTAGCATCCGGTGAGAAGCTACTTACTACAGATGAAAGAGAAGTGTTCAAACAACCAAGGCAAGGTAAACAGTGCATTCAACTATAACTTATTTTATATAACTATAAGGCTTTATTTTTAATCTTTGAACAAACTAAATAATATCACCCCTGAGTGCAGGCAGCGATGTGAGTAGAGCTACTGTAACAACTATTCAATCAGTTATCACTTATATAAATGCCACAATGCCCAGAATGCAATAAATAGTCAAAGGACACTGTTTTTTTTCATGTAGCACAGAAATACTTGATAGCTTATTTGTACACTACAATTTAAAGTTGATATTTGTGTGCTACATGCAAAAACAGTCCGTATTTAACTTATGTGCAAAACAGAATACTAATTTGCACCCCTTGCATCGTAACATGGTTTTGTCCAGGAGACTTAAATAAGAAGTCTCTTAAGTTAAGATCCTTAATGAATCAGGCCCAGCATTATTAATACATATGCAATGTGATTGTTTTATTTCCTATTCTATACAAGTGGTTCAGTAGAAATAAGTGCAGTAAAAGGAAAAAAATAATGTGTAGTTCAGGGTGGAGAACTGACCTTTACATGCTGGGGTGAGTTTCTTAGGAACTGTGTGGGTGCTGTACGTGGGAACCCAGACTGTTCATCAGTAAAATAGCAGTAAAATAAAAATACTGCATGTATGAAATTATCACTCAACCGCAAAAACTGTTCACTTCTGAACTCTTTCCAGTATTCAGGACTTTCTAGATAATGGGTTTCTGTATAAGACATCCCATATCTATATATTCAACTGAGGACACATGTCTAGTGCAGTAAGTGATGGCAAAGGGCTGATATAACAGGGTCGTGGCATAATGTATCCTGATTTCCTATTGGGAATGTTGGCAGATATGTATGTTCTAAAGATTCTGAGGTTTTCACTTGTCTGTAATTAAGTAGGACGGTAAATACTACATTAGCTACGTATATTATCTTCATGCTTCATATGTGCACCTTTCAGTTTTGGGGTTTAGTGGTCATTTAAGAGCAAGGTTTCAAATGGTATAGCAACTTGGCTTCAATTTGTCTGAAAAATGATTAGCTATGGTCCTAGCTGGATTCAACAAAAGGCCTACGAAAATCTATGTACTGTTGTATGTGTTACAGAGCATACTTTAACATGGACTGTATGTTCTCATGAAATCTAACTCCCACCTACACAACTCTCCCAGAGTCCTCCTCTGGCTCTGGGTGCTACTGTATGTCCAGTAACTGGTGTGTGACCATGACTCATGGAAACTAACAGAAACTCCTCTCAGCAGATGAGGACAATGCAGCCCACATGATTCCACTATTACAAACTTTAGCTGCAAGTGACCAGACATTAACCCCATTTTTAATCAATCTTTTTTTATATTTAAAGGCCCCCGTCACCCTAGCGAGGGCAGCCATTAGTTCACTAGGAACAAGTGACATCACTGAGGCATAAGGCACAATGTTCTTATGCCTCAGAGGTATTACTAGTTGTTAGTATATATTGCATTCTAATGAATATGTGTAACTGATTGGTACAATCCTTTAAAAGTGCCCTTTCTAATTAAGGACATTTTCAATCATTTTCATTTCTAAAAACATTAAGCAGCTCCTTACCTGTATGTTCACGAGGACATGTTTTACCATAAAAATGTATGTTAAAATGGATATTTTTGGATCCGTTTGTTATGCATTCTGCTAAAAGGGACTGCATTTTTTTTTAATATATAATTTAATAGAGTTGCTTCTCACATTTCAACTAATGTGCTTAAGTTGTAACTAACATGATGTTGGAATGGACTTCTGAGAAGAAGACATCATTAACTAGGCTGATGGCATTAGCACAGTACATACTCAACTGTTATGTCCATGCATAGGTTCGACATGCAAATATTAACAAATGGGCAGTATTATCAAATGTGGAGAATTCTACATAGAGGAAAGTCATGTTTGTGTTGCACTGCACCCTCTTAGTACATCTAAAATGCACTCTTGCAATAAAAATTGGCACATAGGTGGTCTTCTGAGCAGATGAGTCATCATTCACTATGGTCCCAACAAGCGGATAAGTACATGGATGGTGCACTGCAAAGGAAGCCTACTGGAGTTGACCCATGGGACGAGTCTCTCATATACAACCCCCTCTATAGGACAGTCAACTTCTCTGACTAAGTACATATACTAATACCTATGTATGATTGGAATGTCTTTCAGCCATGTCTTGTCTTTACACCATTTGACTTGTGGATTTCAACACATCAGCTACCTACCATCTCCCCTAAACAACCCCCCCGTTTGTTTGTATTCCTGTGATATGTAAAACCTTAATAAAAAAATTCAAGAGAAGCCTACTGGATCAAGCACTGGCTTTCCATAGTGATAGGTTCTGGCAGCTCTGCAGTTACTTGGCATGACTTGGGTCCACTCATCCAGAAAAGTAAATGGTAATATATACTACCTTGATAACCTTCATCCAGCAGTGACCCATTTTACATTTCATCCAAATTGGGGTGAAATATTTCAGGGACACAATAACCCCAAACCCCAGGGCACAAATATTCATTGAACGATTTGATACGCATGAAAACAATAAAAAAATAACAAAAAACACAACTTGTAACATGGAAACAAAGAAATGGAAACATATTCCAAACAATACCAGTTTACAATATCTCCCAACCAAAAATGTATGAATATTTCCAATTTATATATTTTTTTAACACTACATCCTAATAGACCAACTTTTCAGGCTCCTCAGCCCTTTTGAGAGGCTATGCTATTACTCACATTTGAGAATGAGATCATCTTCATCCTTTATAGGTTTATAGTGACCAAGGACAGAATCACGCTTGCTTCAAGACAGAGGTGATAAGTACAACTAAACATAACTAGTTATAAACCACTTAATTTACCCCTATCTCTAACAACAGGACTCACCTTCCCCAACACCCTTCCCACACCCTACAGCAGGGGTCAGGGAACTTTTTTACCTTTTACCCCAAAATATATTTAGATACGCAGATGTTACCCCCTTGATTTGAAAGGAAGGAAATCATATATTATTAATTATTGGAATTCAAAATTTTATTGAATCTATTCAAAAAGTCTTTGAAAGCTTCAACTTCAAAACTTTAGGTTTTGGAGAAATGATGTTGTTTCATTATTGATACGAAAGCATCAATATTGGGGCATTTTGATGTTAGAGCAATTTGGATACAGTCTTCAGCGTCCAATCGATTTCTCTGCTTTTTTTTTATGTTCGTTAGAGTGGAAAATTATTGTTCGCAAAGCTAGGTTGTTACAAAAGGCAGCAACTTTTTTACTGCCTCCTCATGTGTAATTTTGAATGCCTTTGCAGCTGTTGACATCCAAAAATATGACAGATCTGCTTTGTTTTCAAATGCAATACGTGCTTCATTATTGCATCAAAGCTCAAGAAGTGCCTCTGCCATCCCTTGAGGCTCTTCTGGTACAACAGCAATTTCACATTTAAAGGGGTCTACAATCCAACTGACAGCATGGGAATTGGCAGCATTACCCCCAGGAATTTGAATTTTTACCCCATTTGGGGTAATTTACTCCTGTTCCCTGACCACTGCCCTACAGCATACCAATACCCTAGCTCTGCAAAACTGATTGACAAATGCAAATTTACAAACTAAGCATTACAAAAAAATAAACAAAAGATGAATTAAATGATAAAAATAAGTATTTAAAATAAAGTATATATTAAGCAAGAATGTATTACTTGCAGCAAGTTTATGATAAATGAATAAATAATGGTCAGCCTGGGTCCTCTTACCAGACCAGGTGCCTGTTGCACCACTACCAACAAAATGTTAATCGATGGAAATTCCTTGTGGCAGAACGGTGCTGCTTCCCTCCATCAGTTACAGAATCTTGTAGAATCAATAATATAGTGTCCTGATGCTCTCTTAATGACTTGCGGTGGCTCAATGCCCTGCGTCTTACCGCCTTATAAACCCACGGATATGTTGCCTTTTGAAAACTATGGTCTCTTCCTGTTCTTTAAAACCACATTGTAACCATTGCAGCAATGTACCAATTAAAGGTTCAAAAGGAGATTTGTTTTTGCCATGCTGTACATGCACAATGTATAGTAAATGCCTTCTATACTGTAAGTATACAGCCCATGGTTCCTTATTTACTATACCTATATCTGTTTTATATTTCCCCTTTAGTACTTTTTTATATTTTGAGTAAGCTGCACATCAGCTCAGCTCTTTAAACAAACTTCCACTTTTCCTTATTCTCACAAATATAAAGCAGTGGATATTTCTGACTATTGCTGCAAATGTTACAGTAGGATCGACTTCACACCAAAAACAAGGCTGTTTTAGGATCAACTGGACTCAGAGGTGGAACTAGTGGACCCTGGTGCAGGGAAGCGGAGAGGAGGGAACTGGGCCCCATTGCACCGTACCTGCTGCACCACTGAATGGACTACCATCTCTGTTCAGCTGTGGGACCCACATAACTAAACTGTCATTGCTGCTGCATCATCTGTTCCGCTGCCCAATGAAGTCAATTTTGATTGTTGTTGCCCTCTCTGTTTGGCTGCTGCACCATCTGCACATCTCTCACATTTCTCCATCATACACCTACTCAACTTACACTCTCTCTGTCTCCTATTCACTTTCACCACACCTCTACCCAAACTCCTCTTCTCTCTCCATAATCTCCTAGTTCTCCCTCCATTATTATTATTTCCCCTTCACCATTTCCTTCCTCACTAGTCTGCACACATGAACTGTTTTGTTTCCTGCACCAACCACACTCACCAGCCTACATAAACAGAAACAATCCTCACACAACCAAATTATCCTTGCGTGTCTTCTTTCTCAACCTGCTCCTTCTCACCTAACACTGGGCCTCGTAAAATCCCCACATTCTGCTCACGTACCTTGCCCCATCCCAAAACTCTCCATCTATCCTGTACTTCCAATACTGCCGACCTTATTCACACATCTCCACTAACCTCTCTTCCCTACTGCTGTTCACTATGGGATACCAGATCTGTGTGTAACAAACTGGCATCCATTCATAAACTATTCATTTTTAAATCTCTCAACCTTCCCACCATTCAGAACCTGGCTCACCTCCGTTGACACTACATCCTCTGCAGCTTACTCCTACAAGGGACCCTCTCTCAGCCACACTCCCAGACCTGAAAACAGACAAGGTGGTGGAGTAGGCATTCTATCTTCCCCAAGATACACCTTCCACGTCATACCTTCTGAACCCTCAGTGTCATTCTCTTCATTTGAAGTCCACACTATCCATTTATTTTATCGTCTCGACACTCATGTTGCTCTCATTTATCACCCTCCAGGTCCAGTTTTCTAATTCTTTGACAACTTTGCAAACTGACTCATTTATTTCCTATCCTTTGCCCTGCCTGTTCTCACATTAGGCAATTTCAACATTCCCATTGATAATCCCACTGTTTCTTCTACTACTAACCTTCTTTCACTTACTTCCTTTAGTCTGTCCCAGTGGACCTCATTTCCCACCCTCTGTAATATACACTCCCTTGACAGTTTTCCTCTTCTGCTTATTAAGTTAATTTTGTTGCTTACCAATAAACATTGTCCAATGCGATTATTGTGGTTCCAATGCACATATTTAATTGCAACGCAAGATATTTAATTACAAAGTATAGGCAGGATTTACAGCAAGCCATCATAACGCATAAAAGATATTACACTAAAGCAAGAAAGTATAAAAAACCAAATACATTACATTTTCACTAGTGCTTCAAAAATGGCCCAGGGAAGCTTGCTTATATGCAGCTTCAGTTTACAAAAAAAAACACTGATGATGTCACTATGTACACAGATAACACTTAGAGAGGTCTTCATTGGACCAGGGTTAACAATGTTCCAGTTGTCTGCTGGTCATAGGTCAGTTCAAAGGATTCCTCTAATAAGGTGTGGCCAGCTCACTCCAACAGCTGAGCACATGTTGTGCCTAAGGGAACTGCCCTAATCCATTTTTACCAACCTATTTGCATTTCAAACACAATATCATTTTGAGCATTTATCCTTTATCTTCAATAACTAGCGATCGCAGGAAGCAAGCGCTTTGCCGATAGTAGCGGATTCCTCATGGTAATGTGTAGATCAAAATGACACTAAACATGATACATTTCCTATATCCTGAGCCTTAGATACCTTTAATATATTATCATTTATGTATAAACAATCTCTAATACATTTTACTAATAAATAAATGCTGATTGGAACCTTAATAAATGTAAATTATTTACAAGTGTAAGTGCGAATGTAAATGTGTGTGTTATTAATCCGTGTGATTGCATCATTACACGTGGCGTACTCGTCGCAATGGCACGGTAAAATAATATTAATTAATTTGGTTTCCTTCATCTGACTTTCACATGCTACTGCTCCATCTCTAGTTTCTCCAATTTAGCCTTTCCACTCTCCGACCACAACCTCCTTTCCTTCAGACTCACCTTACCTTATGTCCTCCCTGCTGCACCAAAATCCACATGTACACAGCAACACCTAGGTATTCTTAAAAAATGATCAGACTAGATGGGCCAAGTGGTTCTTATCTGCTGTCAAATTCTATGTTTCTATGTTTAAACCAATCCACTTCTCATTTTCAATGCCCTTCCCTAATTAGTCTCTCTCTTTCTACAACTAAACACACACTTCAGCCCTAGACAGTACAGCTCCAGCTACCGCATACAGTCTGACGATCCAAACCCTAAACATGGCACACCAAACAGATCCGCTACCTGCAAAAGTGCTCCTGCACTGCAGAGCGCCATTGGAGGAAATCTCATTTCTATCCATATTTCCTCCACTATTAATACATCCTTTCATCTTACAGCACTGCCCTTTCAATTGCCAAACAAGCATGCTTCAAACCTCTAATATCTAGCCAGTCTTCTAACCCATGTCGCCAACTTCAACCTACTTCTATGCCCAGCCCTTCCTCCCTCACAGCCCATGATTTTGCCATGTATTTCAAGGATAAAAATCGACACCATTCAACAAGATATTTCCTCATGCTAAGTTCCAAACACTTTACCCACTCAACCCACCTTCACCTACACTCCCCAATCTACCCTCAATTAATTCTCTCCAGTAACTTATTTATGATGTCTCTGGACTCATCTCATCTCTTCAACCGATTTCTCTCCAATGGCACTTTTCCATTGACCTTTAAATATGCGCTAATCTCACCAATTCTAAAGACATCTTTGCTCAATCCAGCCTCTCTCTCCAACCACTGCCTTCTTTCTTTGCTCCCCTTTGCCTTCAAACTACTTGAGCGGTTGGAGTGCAACTGCCTGTCTCACTTTCTTTTCTCTCACTCCATTCTCGACTCTCTGCAATCAGTGTTCCACCCCCAACATTTCACTGAAACTGCTCTCACAAAAGCGATGAATGATCTACTTACTACTTTACTTACTTAATCAAATCGCTCCTTTGGTTTCTACCTCTGGAACAACTTCCCCTCCACTCGCAGTATCTGTTGGGGTCCCACAAGACTCCCACCATACACTCCGCCCTCTGCTTTGTTCCTCACATCCAGACTTTCTCCCAGTTCACAGTTCTGTGGACTCCACCATAGAAACATTGCCAGAATACGTCATCATTTATTCTAAGTCGGGGAAGTAATTTTTGTTTTTTTCCGCTCGTAGTAGTTACTGTCGATAATACCAGGTCCGGAATTTCGTACCCCACCCTTCCCGACACCCACGTATCCCCAAATCAATCCATCCTTAATGCTACTGCAAGATTGATCTTCCTCTCTTACCTCTCCACATCTGCCGCTCCACAAACCCTACACTGTATCCTCCAGAACCCACTTCAAATTTCTCAAATTTCTCTCCCTTTCCTACAAAGTCCTCAAGAACACCATCCCTTCATACATCTCAAATCTCATATCAAATACTATCCTTCTCTACCTCTGACTTGCGCCTTGTCTCGTCTCTAGTAACCATCTCTCACTCCTGTCTACAAAACTTCTCCCGTGCTGCTACCCACCTACCATGCCCAATCAGGCTTTCCCACAGCCTTCAAATCTGTAGATGCTCTCTAAAAACCCACAAAGTTTTTAGAGCTTAATTTATCACCAATGATACTACTCCCACTAAGGCAACCTCACAACTGTCCCAATTTCCACTCTGAGCCACACTCGCTCTGCTTGTTTCAACTGTGCTATCTCCCACTTAGAATGTAAGCTCTCATGAGCAGGGCCCTCCATACCCTTTTTGTCCATGTCTACCTTGTATGTCCCTGTTTAATGTATATCCTGCTATACCAACTGTACAGCGCTGCAGAGCTCTGAGGCGCCTTACAAATCTACGATGATCATAATAGTAGTGTGCAAATAAAAAGTAAAAATGTCAGACACATTGCTACTGTGTTTAACACATAGTTAGTATAAGCTATTGATTTATTATTTGGCTCAGTATGTAATACTGTTCAGGAAAATAGTTTTCTGCTCTTGTTATAGTGTACCTGTTGCCTAATAATAGCCATTTTGTGGGCTGAACCAATATGCAGCCTATTGATTTGCTAGCACCTTATTCCTCAGTCCTGACACAAGCTTCTACTGAATTATTTGTCTGAATAGTAAATCAGCCTTCTCAGGCCTTTTTGCTTTCTTATTTATTATACATCATGTGTTTTATAATTGTGAAATAAGGGTAGAGCACGAATCAGTTTGAAATTAAAAACTGAAAACCCATGTGAGAAGTTTGCTAAGACAATAAAAACCACCTGTTACTTCCTTTGAGGCCCCAAATACCCTAAAACAGTTGTATGAACCCATTCCCACTTGTTAATTTAGGGTATTCTCATGTTTAATAGCATGGTGTATGTAGAAGACACAACACACACACACACACCACGGACACACATTACATATCTCTTATACGCAACGTGTCCCTGGGTTTTGCTTTCCTAAATACAACATGAAGTCACAATTATTCATATATATTAGTATATATATATATATATATATATATATATATATATATATATATATATATATATATGTGTGCATATATATATCTCTGTAATGTTTGTCTTGATTTTACTTTCTAAAATAAACATGCAACCACAATTATTCATATATATTATATATCTACTATATATATCTGATGTGTGTCTGGGTTTTACTTTCTTAAATGAACATGAAACCACAATTATTCACGTATATTATATATCTACTTTATATATATATATGTAATGTGTGTCTGGGTTTTACTTTCTTAAATACAACATGAAGTCACAATTAGTCATATATATTATATATCTACTATATGTATCTGTAATGTGTATCTGGGTTTTACTTTCTTAAATGCAACATGAAGTCACAACTATTCAAATATATTAGTATATTTACTATATATATCTGTAATGTGTGTCTGGGTTTTACTTTCTTAAATAAACATGAAACCACAATTATTCATATATATTAGTATATCTACTATATATATCTGTAATGTGTGTCTGGGTTTTACTTTCCTAAATAAACTTGAAGTCACGATTGTTTAAGCAGATAAATCTAATTATATAATGCAGCTCTGGGCAGAAAATAATGCCAAAATTTCATTCATTTCCTGATGAAATGAAAGCAAATCTAGATTATAAAAAGGTAGCAAACAAATTAATTTACATAGAAACTTACTTAGCAAAAATCAATCTTTTTGTTTGCTGAAAACCACAATGAAATTCGGGGATGGATAAAATAATGTTGAATTTAGGTGTCAGTCACACAAATCTAGAAGACAGAAAAACTATTTATTTTCTGCCCTGCGTTGTGATCTATATAGGTATCACCTCAGAAACGGTGGTGAATTTTAGGCGATAATACTAATACTACTTATACAAAAAATGTCAACAGTACATATTGGCTATAATTAAGTTTTGCAGTTCTCAATAAAAATGTAGCATCCTCAAGACTCAGTATTTGTACAAGAAACACTTTCCTTTTCATACATCAAAGTTATACTGACAAACTTACTGTCTCTTTACAGTCTGTTGCTTCTGCTCCATTCTCCATGCAGCTGGTTCTCACAGTTGTCAACCCTGTGCCTATCCCCTGTTTAGTTTCTCCAGCCCCCCTCTGTGAGTAATATAGAGGAACAGGAAGTTCTGAACGCACAGCTGTTTTACCAGCAGAGACAACACACCCCACACAAAATCAGCAGAGTATCCGACTTCCGCAGAGCCTGCTGCAAACACAATGATCAGATGTCTGATTACATTCTGGGGAATGATGAATTACAGCTACTAGAATTTGTCATGGGAATCCTCAATTTTTACCATTGAATTAAATTTTTGTTCTTACACGCAAAATACCCACAGGTGGTTTTAGGTGTGTTTTACCATAGACATGTAACATTTATAGCCTGGGCTGCACATAGGATGGGGGCATGGGGGAACACTAGTAATTGTAATCTTCTGGGCCCAGAAGAATTCAAACATGCTGCCAGTATTAAATCATGCTGCTCCTGAAGTCCCATACGTCACGACCATGTTGTCTTGGTGCCAGTCACGTGACATGCAAGCCATGCGACATTGTGCTGTGCATTGTTGTAATTCTCCAGTAAGAAGAGCACTGCACCACCCCACCACCAGTATACAGTTCTGCTACTTATTGTAGTTCCTATTAAATTGGTTTATACAGCACAATAACAGTTACAATACCATCTACAGGTGATCTTCTGACTTGCAGTAACTGGGAATACCCAGTTCAATGTTTATCACCCACTTGTTAGAAAACCAGAGTAAAACAGGTGTAGAGGTTTACTATAAAAGTTCTCTCTCTCTCTCTACTAACAGTTGTTCTGAAGTGACTGGGAGTGAAGATACCTAGGGGTGCACATTTCCTCTACAATCAGAGAGTCTGATGGACAGAACTAATGGAATACTGAATCTTTATATTAACCACCATAACGCTTTGATCCAAACCTGCATGCGGCTCATAGTCATAGAGTACGTACCATAGAGTACAGACCATAGAGTACAGACCATAGAGTACAGACCATAGAGTACTGAACCTTTGCTTGAAGTTTTATCTCAAGGAAAGGCAGGGAAAGGATCAAAATGATCAGGGGCTCCATAATTGTTATGGGCAGGTGTACTTTCATTTAATCTCTTATCTCTCTCTCTTTCCATAAGGAATCAGCAGGCCACACTGACTTAAAGCATCACTCAAGTTGAAAATATTGTATATCAAAATTAGGCAAAACACAGGAGCACCCACATATAACCTACTCATTACACATTCTGTATTAGGTTTAGTCATCTGGCATGTCTAGCCCCTGCACACCTGTGCTGTAATTATATTTTTAGATTTTGCATAATGATAGATCTGTCTCTGCAGTAAAGATCATTATGTGCTGTGCAAAAAGAAGATTTGGGATAAGAGACTGATCCTAGACACCTGAGGAAAAGATCAGTTATGACAATCATCTGTACTAAAAGAAATGTCTTATTAAAGATATTTCTTTGCTAAGAGAAATGATTTCTGAAAAAATGTACTTATGTGAAAGCTTAGCCATACAGTGATTACTATAAGCAAGGGTAAAGATTGCTTCAACTGGTTTATGTTTCAAATAAAGAGGACATGTAAGGAAGCTATTGCTTTATTCAAGGCTGTAAAGTTTATGCTGCCTTAGGGCATGAAGGTGTCCAGCAGATGGAACATGTTTCATTAAGATGAAAGTGCAATCAAGCTCAGTTGCGCCATTTACATTTAACCACTCCACACTACAATGGAGTTCACAGGGAAGCTATTGCAAGGGGATCACAAGAGTCCTTTCTGCGGTGGTGGTTGCAGGATAGCGCCGAATGACAAAATAAAATATGTTCTATCTGTAAGTCAGTTGTAAACCTGTTTTCCAGAATCTAACTATATTAATCAATTCATTCTTACTCTTCCGATCTCAGTTACTTCTGTCTTCTTTCTATAGTTACTGATTCCTAGTGAATTGATAGGCTGCCTTCTCATGAATCTTGGTTCACACAAAAAATGTCTGCTTTCACTGTGTATTGGGTACACTTTAAACAACAATGACAGTATAGCTGTTTCACAATTACCAGATAGTTGTCAACAATAATGAAATACTAAACCCTGAACATCTTTTCACTATGAGAAAATAGTATGCCCTCATTTTCCTCACTTAGCTTGTTACTGTATTTGCCTGGGTTCATTTAAATAATTAATGATAAAAAAAGCCTTTACCAACAGTTATGTAATACAGCCCAAGTTACTGCACTTGGAAAATGTAGGGTAGAACATTGTATCACTGTGAATTGGGTATGAAGTACAAAATGCTGCTCTATGAGATCTGTGGTAGCACTATAAAACTATACTGATTATCATTATAGTCACATTTTTTAGAACAGTGCATTGAAAGCAATTATTATGTCATGTAGCCATTTGTCCCAAATATAATTACCTTTTTGTTATCTACCTTTTTAATCTGTCTCTGTAGCTTTCCTTACACTGTTTATAATGCCCATGTAATTGTCTAAACATGAAAGGAAAACAAAATATTTCAATAATTTAGAGGAGAGTAATGACAAGCTAATTTCAAAATGATCACAGTCAGATAGACAAATGTGAATGTCTAGTTACTCAGCTACAACAATGTGTAAAACAGCAGGTCCAACTGGATGCACTAGACTCCACGGTGGGCCAGCTCTTTTGTAGGCTTTATTCCCAAGGTTTGCAGGGATATTGGGGAAAAAGGTATTTAGGGGGAAACAGCTAAATTGCTTTCATGCACCCTCTCTTCATTTCATCTCACATCCCACTTTACAACCTGTCCACTTTACTCTATCCCTTCACAAATTAGTTGACTTGATGTCTCTTGTGCTCATCCCAGCCTTACCTAAAATCTTTAATCTCCCTCTCTAATGGAATCTTTCCATCATTATTCAAGCATGCAATTATTACTCTTGTTTTGAGCCAAACTAATTCTGACCCAAACTCTGTCTCAGATAATTGTCCCATGTACCTCCAAGCTTCTTGGAGGAGCATGCATGCACTTGCCTCACATGCTTTCTTGTCTAACACATCTATTGAACCCTTTTCAGTCATTCCAAACACTCCACAGAGACTTCTCTATTTTTTATATAAAGGTTACATACCCTAATTCTACAGGACACTATCCTATCATGGTGCTCATCCTTCCTATCAAATCACTCTTTCAGTGTTGTTTTCTTTGGATCCACCTCCAGTACCACCTGGACTCTCCTCTAAATTACTGAAATATTTTGAATCTGTTTCGCTTTCATGTTTAGACAATTACACAAGGCTCCTAGGCCCTCTGTTCTTCTCTATCTATACCGCTTTCTCTTGTACAACTAGTAACATCCTTGATAACTAGGTGTCATCCTTTGCTCAGAATTGTCGTTTGTTCCCCACATCCAATCTGTATCCAAATCCTGTTACATACATCGAAGAAACATTTCCAAAGTATCTCACACAAGACAATATAAACATTTTAATTTGTGTACTCATTATCTCCTGCATTGTCTATTGCAACTCCCTTTTTATTGGCCTTCCCCTAACCAGACTTTAACCCATAATTTTCCTCATAAAACATTATTGTACTGCTTTTCTGCTCAGCCCCTACATTAGTTCACTGAATACAATATAAAATACTTTTACTAACATAAAAGGTCATTAAAAAATTGCATCAACACACATCTCTTCTATAATTCTATAATTATGGAGCATATAGCCCCATTGAGCACATTTTGCCATTGGAATTTGGCTGGAACAATATCCACTATGTGACACTTTATCTCGTGTACCAAACTCCTAGCTTGGACCCTTTAACTCCTCTGCCGATCTGTTAATACTGACTCTTGTTCTTATTATTATATTTTCCCCCAATTGTAAAGCAATGTGGAGTTTGTTGGCGCTATATAAATAAATACTAATAAATAAAATAAATTCCTGGGTGCAATTCATTTTAATATGGTCTCTAAATTAGATTGATAAACACACACATATTCAATTAAATCAACAAACAGGTCCAATGACACAATCCTCCCCTTGTATGAAGGCTTATATCACTGCAAAAGGAATTCATAACATGAATTTGAAAGACTCCCCATATCGCTCAGGACTATAACCTGTGTTTGCAGAAAGCTGCAGCGTCATTCATTTGTTTAAGTGCTGCTTTACAGTCTTGTGCAATACTAACATTGTCAAAGGACGTCTGCGCTGTTTAACAAGCATCATACAAATGAGCAATTGTCTGAAGGTTTGCAGCTCCTTCGAATAACATAAGAACACAAGAATATGATACCATTTAATTTTGTCTATTGACACTAATATTATTGTTTTAGCTTTTCTGCAACATTTACATGACGTCTAATCCTACAGGTGTCATGTATTTTACACCTAGTTGTATAGAATATTAGACGGAATAAGTGGTAAGATTGCAGCCGCCACAAAAGCTAAATATATTGGGAGAGACAGTTGATAATTGAGTGGGGACTTAGCTTGAAAAGTTTCCCAAGATCCTCTATTATGAGCTTTCACTTGTGAATTTTGCTTGGACTTTCATATAATTCACTATAAAACATATCACATCACTTCTTTTCTATTTTGTAGCATGTGATTTGAGGGATGTTACTCTACTATGATCACTTTCATGGAAATCCAAAGACTATTAAAATCTTTCATTATATAGAAAGAACAAATCAGTCAATATTTTTTTTAAAGGGACACTCACCCCACACTATTTCTTTCTTAATCTGACTTGTCTTCAGTGTGAATATGTCTTTTTTATGTTCTGTCTTTGGGTACAATATATTTATGTGGGAGACAATATTTTGTTTACACACAGGAGGCAACCACAAGTGGTCCTTGGAAGTACATCTGCCCCGATCCATTTTCTTCTCCCTCTCTGTTAGGATGGACACCAGACACTAAATAACTTCATAGAGCTGTCTAGGTGAGGTCTTCACCTATAGTATCCACACTCAAATGTCCCCAGGGCATAACTCACAGTAGTAGGAACTATGTGCAGTGTCTGTGAGGAAATACTGAAGACTAGTACGGTTGACAACAAGATATTCAGGAGTAGACTGAAACGGTAGTGTAGCAGACACAGCAGCGTTACAAACGGTCCTTCAAGACCATGGGACAGACAACAGGTAGAATGTACACAGAAAACAGCCTAAGATCAGGCTAGAAAGTATATATCAAAAGCTGGCCATGGGCAAAAAAATAGTCAGCAATTAGAGAAAATACAGAAACTAGCTGAAGGTCAGGACAGGCAGCAGCAAGCGATTATTCCAGTAACTAGCCACGGTCAGGACAGGCAGCAGTCAAGAGGAATCAAAAAACAATCCAAAGTCAGGAGCCAAAAGAAACAGCATGCAATAGCAGCATGGTCATCAGAAAGAGCAAACTCTATCACCGATGGGGAGAAACAGATCTAACTGTATAAAGCAGTGCTCTGCAACCGGTGTGTCGCAGCACACTGATGTGCCACTGGATGTTGCTAAGTGTGCCGCACGCACAAGTGGCGGAACCACAGGCGGTGTGGCCAGTGCAAGGCACCAGGGCACGTGGCGAAGGGGCTCAGGGGCGGATTAGCCACTTCCTGGTGGCTGGTTCCTCACCAGGATCCAGCCACCTTACTAGCTGTGCCTCACGGGTCAGCTCTGGGCTGATCCGTCCCTCCCCTGCTGTTCCCCACCTCCTCTCTTTTACCTCTTTCCGATGCTCCCGGCGGTGTGCACTAAGTGGGACGCCTCCTTCCTCTGATTGCAGAATCAGTGTTACAAACTGTTCCTGAGACATTTTGAATCTGAAAGTCGCCCATACCCCCTGTGTCCTGGAGAGTCCACACACAATATACTTGTAAGAGGTGCAACATCAGATGCGTCTCTGGCTGCAGCCAAGCTTTCAACAGGATCTGATATATGTAGCAATCACACCCCCACTGGAAAACCAATCACATCCAATCTTTTAGGGATTTTCTCCTAAACTATCAAGGTATGTCAAATGTTTAAATAAAATATTGTGCACACAGCACTTTTCAATGCCACGGAAAAAAACACTTATCTCCTAAGAGAACTTACACTAAGAAATGTGTGACATGTGACAATAGGAAGATATTTGAAAGGTTAATAAAAGAATCATGCCTAGCCTGCTTGAGAATTAAGGAGTGTTTCAACATAATACTTGCTAAAATACATACACATTTTTCTACACTGCTCTCTTAATGTGCAGCCATGTAACCTCTCTCTGTATGCACTTTGTAATTCCTGCTTTTTTTTGTATATTTTTGCTTTTGGTGTTCTGCAGAATTCTGGGAAGGGCTTAGGTGTGCCGGGGGTGAGAAAAGGTTGCAGAGCACAGCAATAAAGGACAGGGAACCAATGAATGACAAGCTGCAAAAGAAGTGGAGTGGTACAGATGGAGGCGGGGGAAGGAATGTTCAGCACACACATGCAAAAGAAGACAACAATGACAATGGCGGTGCTTCAGATTGGCTGTTTAACTGCTCTCTGTAGCAGTCAGTGTAACATAATATAATACAAATGTTCATATAAATATATATCTTAATAACTCCGTTAGTTAAATCATATGGTAAAATGTATAAATATGTTGTTAGTGCACCTTCAGTTTACAACCACAGCCTATACAGTGAGGAAAGTCAGACATACCGGAAACAGTCTGCATGCCAGTCAGAGGCCAAGGCCTGCAGATAGCGTCCATCATAGATGCTGAGTCCACAACTGGTACACACCGGCAGCTCATTACCTGGGGGGAGGGAAGAGAATAAAATAATGTTAACAGGGTCAAATACAAAACTTTTAATTAAGCTCCAAAATGATGAGAAACCTGTGTTTAAACAGCTTTAATCACTTATATCTATATAATGTGCATGGTAGTTTATGTAAGCATACATCTAAATGGGAAAAAACAGGTCAAAATGAAGAATGACTACTTTTTAGGGTTTTTTTTTAGCAGATTTGATTTAACTTAAAGAAAATGATTAATTTAATGGGACAATTAACACCAAATGGTTCCCTTACTACTATATACAGATTGTTATATCTGTGGGTAAATGTATCAAGCTGAGAGTTTTCCGGCGGGTTTGAAAAAAAAATCAGACTCTTGCTATCATTTATTTAGTACATTCTATAAAGTGATAGGTAGAATCTGATTGGTTGCTATAGGCAACATCTCCACTTTTCAAACCCGCCGGAAAACTCTCAGCTTGATACATTTACCCCCTGGAGTTAGATCAGGTCTTATGTGAGGATACCACCCTTAGCTGTGATGGCAGTTACCCTCTGTGGGATTCAATTCACTTGGGTAGTCCAAAGTATATCCAAAATAAGGCTTTATTACGACAGCACAGCACCACAAGACATTCACAAGATACACGGTAATGGTAGCATGTATCCTCCAGCAGCCTCTTGCAGTCTCCACTCCAAAGTAATAATCTCAGATTATCCTCACGCGATATTACCACTACCTTAGACAGTTACTATGTCCTTTACGCTGATGTCTTGTACACCAGGATCCTCTAAGTTAGAATAGCTCTCTTGGGTCAAATGTCTCAATCCTCCCACTTACAGCAGGGGTCTAACAGTGGATACTTTATCTGTTAGACATACTGTCTCTGTTACCTTGATTATACAATGGAATGGCTTGACTCAATTAGCTATTTGGCTGGATACACGCTTCACGCTTGCATGAAACAACAAGACATTTGACACATTGCATCTGCAACATTACACAATCTGAGTCTGTGATACATTTTGACACAATAACATTTATATTGATACATATTAATACATTTCCCAGTGCTATTTCAGGCAGTACATCACTGTGGAGGCACATAGTATATCATCTAGAAGTCAAGTTACTCAGACATTGTTCTGATTACAAACCAGGTCTACACCACACCTCATAACAATGGGAATTTCAGACAAATGGTAATTACCTTAGCTAACACAAGAAAAATTACTTCTGCTGTCCTGTTATTTTCACACAATATGGCAATATTATTTCTATTTCTAATACATAATACAATATTGCAGGTAATAGCAAGGGCAAAATGTACCTGAAATAATAATACACATAATACACCGATGCTCTGGTGTATATACTTAGACTGGGTCAAGGTTCAAAAAATACATTAAACGGTGAGAAACGGGTATCAATTAAAAAGTTCTCAATCCAGTAGCACCCCATTTCATGACATCTTAGTATGGTATATCTATATATTAATAGCATATGTACGACTTTTATGAGTGACTTATTTCTATGATGCCATTGTGTCAACATTATATACCAAATTAAAGGTCTTGGTCTGTAGATTTGCAGAAAAATATTGGAGCTGTAATGGGTTGCATAATTTCGGAGTTATTTTGTAAAACATCTGCCCACCATTTACAACTATGTGTAGACATTACCATTGTCCTCTGGAAAATGTGACAGCTGGCAATACACCTGTGCACCTGCTGGTTGCTCTGAAAACTGTGACAGTTAGTGAACTCTCCCTGTGCCCCTGCTGGGTGGACTAGAACATGTGACCAGCTGGGCAGTCTGGAAACTGTGACAATTATTTGCAGCCATGCTGGGTGACCTGGAACATGTGACCTGGTGGGTGGACTGAAAACTGTCACAGTAATTTGCAGTCACATATATCAACGCGTCTTAAGGGGACCTCAATCACGGACTGCTGTGTTATTTCATTATACACTTATCCTTGCTTTGTTTACAACAAACATGTCAAGAGGCCGCCCTCGAAGCCGCCGACGTGGTGGAACCCATACAGGTCGCCCAGAGCGTGCAGTTAAAAGATCTTAAAGTCAATTATTGTCACAATCAACATATAATAAAAAAAAATGATATGCCGTTTGCATTGGACATGACGTATTTGCCACAATAATAGTCTTTGGGTCCTATGGACGTGCAATGTGTGAACTGTGGTTCCCTACAATTTTTGTTAGAGGAGATTAACGGTCATTTTTCAGACTGCTGTCACAATGGAAAGGTTTTGTTGCTGATGTGGTTGTTCCACCATATTTAGCAGTTTTTAACTGTTTATGACATATACTCTTAAATTACATACTCATTATCTCCATAATATCCTCAGTGACAACTCTGCATTTGGCTTTGTATCTTTCAAAGTTAATATTACTCAGTTATCTGGACACGGACCACACACCTTTAAAATACATGGGGGTAAATGTATCAATCTGCGGGTTCTTCAAAACCCGCGTGTTCAGCCTCTTCCGCGATTACATTTCAAGCGGCGCTGCATTGTAAAGGGTTAACTTCCCTTTACAATGCAGCGCCGCTTGAAATGTAATCGCAGAAGAGGCTGAACACGCGGGTGTTGAAGAACCCGCAGATTGATACATTTACCCCATGGTGTTGTACATCATTTAATAGGAAGCTTGCATCCAGATACTGCAGTTAATGCAAGCTACGACCAACTTTATATCCTCGATACTCAACAGGCAAGTGATGACTGTGGGGCTAGAATATAGTGTATAAAAAACATATTTAATTCTGTTACTAAAGTAATTTAGTCATTACATTTCAGTTTCATTTAAGGAGGTTACCGCCGGGTTTCCCTAGTAATTATTATTATGAAGACCATGTATTTATAAGCTTAGAAGATTTTCTGCCATTAAAAAAACCATAAACAGCATTTAAGTAGCATAAAGTGAAATATACAAGACATATACAAAAGATTAAACTCTTCGACTCCCTCTCATCCTCTCCCCAAGTTTATTTAAAAACTTTAGGATTTAATCTTTTCACTGCTCTGTTCTAATACTTTGAATCTCTCACCCCCACTCAGTGCAAGACTCTTGTTCTATAATTAAAAACCAG
Organism: Mixophyes fleayi; assembly: GCF_038048845.1. Taxonomy (NCBI): domain Eukaryota; kingdom Metazoa; phylum Chordata; class Amphibia; order Anura; family Limnodynastidae; genus Mixophyes; species Mixophyes fleayi. The sequence continues at coordinate 315,460,205 of NC_134403.1, read as the reverse complement.
AATCAACACTTGTTCACTCAGACACGGAACTATAGTTAAATGGGTGATGCACAAACATGGTGCTAAATGGCAATTGCTGGTTTTGAAAGCAATCAGACAGAATGGGTTTCAAGAAGATAAACCTTTTAGTATTGTGTGTGGTATCTCACTACCACACAGGTCTACAGTACAATCCCTTTACAATTGGTATTCTAAAATTATTAATATTGTATAAGTGGCTTGATGGATAACATAAAGTAAAGTTTTAACAATCAGGAACAAATAAATAAAAAATATATACAAACAGCTAGTGTCCTGGACTGTGGCTCATAAAATAATAAATAATAATGAACAACGTATACTGGCATGAGAGACAAATAATGGTCACAAGCACTCAGTACCATACTCAACGATGGAACAATGTCGTTCCAATTCTACAGTGTGTATGTACTCACGACCGGCAGTGTCCATAGATCTCTATGGAGTGTGCAGTCACAATCTTTTCAGCCGATGGCTATGACAGATGAAGAGCACAGATCTGAAGGTAAATCGCGTAAAACGTGTATCGTGTGTATACGTGAATCAGCTGCTGATTGGAACTTTTATTTTCTGTCATTGGTAAAATTGTTAAAGATGTCCCTTCGGAGAAATTTCCTGTAGTGTGTATCCAGCCTTAGAGAGAGTAGTTTGGAGGCACATGTGGAATGTGGATTAACAATTGGGATGCTGGCGTTGTCCAGCAGATCACAGCAACAGGCATAGAGAATCCATAGATAATGGGATAGCATGTACATCAAAAGATGTGAACATAAGTGATAGGACATTTGATAGAGCTCTAAATGTGCAATGCAGGGAAAGGAATAGCCCAAACCCACCTTCCTGTCTGCTTCCAGGTCTGGAGGTTTGTGTGAAATGGAGGCCACCATGTGAAAGGGCTGCAGGTGAGACAGTCTCTGATTGAGTAAGCCATGTTTCTGTTATTGCCAGAAGGTCCCATAGACTGTAAGCTTGTGAGCAGGGTTCTCTTACCTCACTGTCTGTATGTATTACCCACTATTGTTTTATTAATGTTTGTTCCCAATTGTAAAGCGCTACGGAATTTGCTGGGGCTATATAAATGATGATGATGATGATGATGATGATGAAGGTTGAGGTTATTTGAGTAGAAGAGGTTGTTACAAACAGAGTGTGCTTTCCATACGGAACATATAAAGGACTTTGAAAGAGATGTGCTTGAGGTTTGCTGGATTTTGGCAGTGTTCTGATATATGTGTATGTGGGATGTGGGAGATGTGAGAGGAGCTGGATTAGGTGATATATCGCCAGCTAATAGAAGCAGAGAGAGAGAGAGAGCAATAAAAAAAGTCCATTGTAAGATGGGAAACCTTTTATATGCTGGTGACAGGTTGAGGATGTTACAGTTAATGAATACAAATAGGAAAAAATAGTGTTAACTAGAGGGCAGTGGATTAATGAGGGGGCAATGTGGACAAAGGGGTGTTTTGCAGGGAGTGTGAAGGGTCATTTAGTTCTAAAGACAACGTCATGAAAGGATAGTAATAAAAGCAATATATTAAACATTGGGATTTAAAAATAAAGGGAAAGAAACAGAGACAAATACATTTCGGAAATGTAGAGAGAAAAAAAGAAAGGTAAATATACCTAGTTACAATGTCCAGGGCAGTTAGGGAGGAGGCGCAGAGTCAGAATGTGGTAGGTGAACATTATTTCTGGATATCTTTATATGTTGTTCAATGTTTGTTCCACTGTGTTGTTTAACTGTGTTTCTTGCACTTTGTGGGAGAACCACTGAGGGCCTGATTCAAGTCCAAATGCGACTTGCACATAACTTGCATTTTTAAGAGCACAGAACTTGTGCATAGTTCCGACCGTATTCAAATCTCAAGATACGTTTCGATTTAAATCTGGGTGGAAGTACTTGCCGTACTTAGACACAGAGACTGCAGTATAAACACAATAAAAGGTCACACCAACACATTAAAAAAAATAATAATCATGAAATAAAATAACTACTGATATCAACATAATCATTTATATAAATATTAAATTTCAAATATTATTTTTGTTATATTATCTACATAGATAATGATTTTTTTAATGCGTGCTGTATATCATATTTCATCATCATCATTTATTTATATAGCGTCACTGATTTCGCAGCGCTGTTCAGAGACCTCATTCACATCAGTCCCTGCCCCATTGGAGCTTACAGTCTAAATTTCTAAATTCCCTAACATACACATGGCCACAGATTCCAGAGCTCATGTGACAGGAGGTAGGAGGGGTTGTGGTGACGTCTATGCCTCACCATGGCCCCTGCTAGGAAATTCCACATTTCACTGCATTTTGCGGTCCAGGAGGATGCCTACTCTTCTGGAGGTCAGGGAGGACTCCCCGAAATTCAGAAGCCTCCCAGAAATTCCGGGAGAGTAGGCAATTATGCACTATAAACAATGTGTCTTTATAGCCTATCTTACTTGCATACAGATGTTCTGTGCTAGCTAGTGGCGTGCATACGTGTACTGTCGTGACAGTCATCACTATCAGTCGCATATACACTAGTCCTTTAGTGAGTACAAATGATACGGCTGAAAAGAAGTGTACTTACGGACAACCCAAGCCTTGAATCGTCCGCACCTGCGTTGGAACGCCCGTACTGTACATAGGCTATGTTAGGCCACCCCCACCCTTCCCTGTTCCGCTTATAAAATCATAGGCAGTCCTGTGTCATTTGCGTTCGGACATGTATTGCATGCAACTGCGTTCATTGCCATAAGGTTTGTTTCTAAGCATGCACAGAGCTATTTTGCGAAAGATACGCTACATCAAATATATATATATATATATATATATATATATATATATATATATATATATATATATATATATAATTATGTCTCGTTTTATGATGCTAATATCATATTAACAGCAATGGGACCAGCAAGTAAACGTTATGCCACACAGTAGTGCCTCAGTTCACATTATGCCTCATGATTGTGCTCCCAATCCATATCATGCCTCATAGTTGTGCCCACAATTCAAAGTATGCCACAATTGTCCCCTCTAGTCATAGTATGCCACATAGTTGTCTACCCTATTCATAGTATGCTACAGTTGCCCCCCCATATTCATAGTATGCCACAGTTGTCCCCCTATTGATAGTATGCCACAGGGATGTGCCTCCTAATGATAGTATGCCACATAGATGTGCCCCTCAATTTTTAGGGCCGCTCTTATTTATCTTTGGAGACATGTATCTTCCTCTCCAGATAACCAGGAGCTGCTTCAGTAAAGCAGCAGAAGACGGCTGACACAGAGCTTCTGCGCATGCGCAGAAGCTCCATTTCAGCCGTCATTGGCTGCTTTAGTGAGACAGCTGCACCGCCGGCTTGCCAGACAGAAGTGGTCCGCATGCCACGTCTGGTACGCGAGCCTGCGCTAAACAAATGGACGTACGCCTGAACATGAATCAGGCCCTGAGTGTAGAAAATATGTTGGACACCATGAGACATCTGTCCCCTTAGACTAAATGCTAAAATATAATAAGGTTGGTTTCAGACCAAGTTACATGTGTGCTGATTGGTCAGTTGAACAAAAGGAATGCAATTACTGTGTATCAGGCTAGAAACGAATCAGGTCATAATGGTGTTATAAAATATGCATCAACACAGGTAATAAATACTAACAAAATGATGTTACATACTTTAAAATCCACAAATTGAACCGAGATGAGTCAATTATATTACAGATATGAAATCAGATAAAGGAGAAGATGAGAGTTGCAGTATTTTAAAGAAGAGATATCTAAATAACTTAAAGGCTATTGTTGTCATTTATTTACAGTGGATTCACAATAACCTTAATAGTTCAGGGGCGCACGGAGGATTGTCAGTATTTAACTTATGTGCAAAACAGAAACCTAGTTTGCACCCCTTGCATTGTAACATGGTTTTGTCCAGTAGACTGAAATAAGATACCTCTTCATTTAAGATCCTTAATGAATCAGGCCCTAGATCACTAAGAGGACTACATAATCAGCACCCACAATACCGACTTGATTTACAAGACACTAACTAGACCATAACTACCACAGGCTACGCCCAGGTCGGTCCAGTATTTGAAGTTAATACCCTGAGTACAAATCTTTAGCTCTTAATGCTATTTTTAACTTTCACTGACCGCGAGGCAGCGCAGTGCAAAGCAGCTGGTGGAACAACAACCCACATGCCCATACCCGAATGCCGCTGTTTACAGAGAGCTGCAGAGTGCTAATAAAAAGGTCAAAGAAGTACAAAGTGATGCCTAATATTCAAAATGGGCCTAAGTCATTACTGAGAGCAAAGCATAAGAAAGGAGTAACTTTGCACCTGGGTAAAACCATTCAGATTTGGGAGCAGGAGTGAATAATTTGTGCAGGGAGGTTTAAACAAAAAAGTAATAATTTACTGCAACAATTTAGTTACTCTTTGTTTCCAAATTATGGGGTGAAGGTGTTTTCAGCAGTGGAATGGCTTAGTTTTGCTTTGTCCAATCTATTAATGGGATTTCTAATGACAGTAACCCTGCCAGCGGTATGTACTGCTGGCACCATATATGTAGAGCAGTATGCGGCCTCCTTATCACTCTGAATATTAATCTCTGTACAGTTGTATATTATTCAGCTACCACTGTGATAAGTTAATGTAGCAGTATGCCAAGGGTTCCCAAACTTTTGCAGTTCGCGGCACCCTTAGAGTCTCCAAATTTTTTCAAGGCACCCCTCCAAAATAATTATTGAGCAGTCCTGTTTTAGAAGTAGTTGGGTCAAAAAAATGTAATAAGTATTTAGGTCAGGACAGAAATACTTATTTAGTTGTATGCAAAAATGCCCCCTCTGCATCCAGACACTCTGCCCCCTCTGCATCCAGACACACTGCCCTCTCTCACACTGCCCCCTCTGCCCTGTCACGCTCATCCCCCCTCCTCTGCTCTGTCACGCTGTCCCCCCTCCTCTGCCCTCTCTCACGATGTCCCCCCCCCCCTCTGCCCTCTGTCACGCTGTCCCCGTCCTCTGCCCTCTGTCACTCTGTCCCCGTCCTCTGCCACGCTATGTCCCCCTCCACGGCCCCTCTAACGCAGTGTCCCCTCCACTGCCCCTCTCACGTTGTGTCCCCCTCCACTGCCCCTCTCATGTTGTGTCCCCCCTCCACTGCCCCCCTCCTCTGCCCCGCTGTCACCCTCCTCTGCCCCTCTGTCATACTCCTGCCCCGCTGTCTGCACCGCTGTCACACTCCTGCCCCGCTGTCTGCACCGCTGTCACACTCCTGCCCCGCTGTCTGCCCGCTGTCACACTCCTGCCGCGCTATCACACTCCTGCCCCGCTATCTGCCCCTCTGTCTGCCCGCTGTCACACTCCCTCTCACTCCTCTGCCGCGAGCCAGCCATAGAAAAAAACCAAAGAGCACATAAACTTACCAATCCGCGCGGCACCGGGACCCAGCAGACTCCTCTCTCCCGCAGCTGTCACTGAATATCGACGTCAGTGACAGCTGCGGGAGAGAGGAGTCTGCTGGGTCCCGGTGCCGCGCGGATTGGTAAGTTTATGTGCTCTTTGGTTTTTTCTATGGCTGGCTCGCGGCACCCCAGTGACAGCGCCGCGGCACCCCTGGGAGCCGCGGCGCACACTTTGGGAACCACCGCAGTATGCCATTTTTTATGGCCATGATAGATCTTTATTTGATAAATATACCCTATGTATTGCGATAACAAATAAATAAATAAACATATGACATTTACAGTTTGGGAAGATATTCCACAGAGTTTTGGTGTACATAACAGACAATTGAGTATGCATAATGTCCCCTAATTATTGCTGTTATAATGAAATTTAGGAATAGTTAGGAACTACTTGAATCATATCTAGGTCTTAACCTGAAAGATTTGTATTTGTATACTATTTGCAACAGAAATGTTCTAATATAGCCAGAAGTATTTCTCATTGACAATTGATACATTGTTATGTACTGTCCTAGGCTATAAAGGCTATGGGAAGTTTTGCCTATTCTGAATACATAGCATAGTTCTCTATCTGATTGCACAACTCTGTGCCCCCTGCTCTGAGAGCACACCATAGCAGCTCCCAATCATAGCCCCACTAGTAAGTGATAGTAGGGGTATGTGCAGCCAATTTCCATTATGATGCCATTGTTCTGCTGTGAACCTGAATAGTGGGATACCTGCGTTGTAGCCTTCTAGGTGTGTGGCCAAACAGCACAGTTATGATTGTTCTAAATTACTGAATTGCAGTATTTGTGGTCAGTAGGACTGAGCATATCCAGGTATCAATACAATCCATATGGATGAAGATTTAATGCAAGTGATTTTCTGTACTAGTTCTAATTTAAGGCACTTTATGCCCTACTCCTCAGTGCACAGTCTACCTTCAATAAGCATTCATTCAAGCGCTGTCGGATCATCTTATGATTACCCACAGAAGCTGCATCTTGCTGCACTAAGTTTTTATACCATTCAAAGAACAATATATTTTGCCGCAGAGGAATTGCAACCTAAGTGCCTTATCTTCATACAATAGATAAGATTTAGGAATTGTTCTTTCAGGCAATCTAGGGGCATGTTTACAGTAGCACTGTTAAGGCAATATAATATTATGTTTTAATTTCTTTTTTAGCAGTCTTTGCTGTGCCTATCTTCCCAGTAAAAATAATGGAGAAAGGGGTTTTGGATAGAGCAGCGTGAACTTGCACAGTTCACTATTAAATATATATGTTGCATTCAGTCACAGTGCCTGATGCTTCATCAACTCTAAACATAGCTGTGCCTGGGAGCTATAAATATATGCTCATGTGAGATTTGTTTATCTCTGTTATCCCAATGGAGCAAAAATTAGGTATTTGTACTGCAATCGTAGGGATCACTAATCCCTTTGCTAATATGCATGTGACTGTTTGCAAGACAGTATGCATTATTTAGCTGTTTGTCTGCTATTCACTTGTGTACATACTCGTCATTACCGACTCACCTTATGCTTGTCAAACAGTTGAGGTGGGGCAGCACGGTGGCTAAGTGGTTAGCACTTCTGACTTACAGCACTGGGGTCATGAGTTCAATTCCTGACCATGGCCTTACCTGTGTGGGGTTTGTATGTTCTCCCCGTGTTTGCGTGTGTTTCCTCCCACACTCCAAAAATATATTGGCTGCTAAAAAATTGACCCTAGCCTGTGTGTGTGTGTGTGTTAGGGAATGTAGACTGTAAGCCCCAATGGGGCAGGGACTGATGTGAGTGAGTTCTCTGTACAGCGCTGCAGAAGTAGTGGTGCTATATAAATAAATGGTAATAATAATATAATTTCATTTTATAAAAAAAATAAAAAAAAATCTCCCCTAACTAGGATATACATTAAGTAAGCATACTCAGTTATTTACAGTGCCATTTTATATCATGTCAGCCTATGTTTAATGATTAATTACTGCTGTGTGATTCTATGGGGGGTATTCAATTGTTTGTTTTAACGCGCTAAACCCAAAAAAAACGAGCGCTCTAAAAATATTACCGTTAATACGGTAATTACTCGCTAAATTTCATCTCGCAGCTCCCTGAGCAGCGAGCTGAAATTCAGCCGCTGGCAGCGAGTAAGTACCGTATTAACTGTTTACGCGCGCAAAATTACCGTATAACATGAAGTTTTTTTAGAGCGCTCGTTTTTTTGGGTTTTAGCGCGTTAAAACAAACAATTGAATACCCCCCTATATGTCCAATGTCCTGTGCCCTCATGTTGTTGGGAGATAGAATATTCTGCCCTCAGATATCACACAGCAATCTATAATGCACCTTGTGCTGTCTTCTGATGTTAGGCTTAGAAATTTTCAACCAATGTATTATCTATAACGATTTTACCAATAACTGAAAAAACAAAACAGAAAAAAGGCCCGATCAGCATGCCAATTCATGTTCCCACACTGTACAAGTTCTACACAACTTACCTTGAGATCTGTGCTCTTCATCTGTCATAACCGTCTGCTGAATAGATTGTGACTCTGTAAACCCTACGGAGATCCTGTTTGTGAGTACATACACACTGCAGAATTGGAACGACATTGTTCTTTTGCTTGAGATTTTTGGTTCAGTTTAACAATCGTAGCGTGTACCCAGCCTTAGTGTCACTCTATAATGCTGTTTTATCATATGCTGCCTGTGTCATTGTACTGCACTGTGCTTTTTATGTAATACATTGCAATGATCTGTACCACACTACAGAGGTATATGGTGTTATGTGATGTTCTGTATCATTCATTTATAATCATGTGACCCTAAATACAGTAGCAAAGACGGTTCAACTTGAAAGTATTACTTTGTAGACCTTTAAACCCTGTTATGATCTTGCTGAAAGCTATAAAAAGCTGTCCATCTTGCACAGTCATTGCTATTCTGCTGCCTATTTCTCCAGCATACATAAGAGTACAGATAGGGACACGCTGTACTCCCTCCGTCCCATGTTCGTCATTTGTTATGCTAAAAAGACTCATCAGTAAGCACTGTGTGTTTCTTTATAGAGATCAATGATTTCTATGTGAGCCTCTATTCACCATCCATCTATTTGTCAATAACTGTAGCAGAGTACGCGTGGACCAAATTCGGATGGATAGCTAATACACAGTATATTGGTGGATAATGTGGCCGTTCTAAGTCTGTAATGTAACCAATCATGGTTCATCAAAACATTTATAATCCTCTCATTAAAAGCTTATTGTGTGCTACGGCTATCTTGCTAATTAGGAATCATGTCTGAATATTATTGTTTTGCACAATCCCAGTCATCTATTTATTGTATTTTTAAGAATAATATAATTAAATTTGCAGACAACAGTAAAGTAAAGAAAGAATAACTGAGCTGGCCCAGCAGGAGAGCGAGCAGTAAGGAAAAGTGTTCTCCACGGCTGCTCTATATTGTCTCGGGTCTAAGCGCTGCTTAATCACAGCTAGAGCAAGAAGGTCACACTCACTTCCAGTACTTACATGTGAACTAAACCTTAGCGAATGTTGGGTGTTTCTCTATAAAAATGTCCCAAGAGAAAAGGAAATTTATATTTACTAGTGGTAGTCTAGCCGGTTGAAATTTAAAGTAAGGCTAAGCCCAAACCCCTGTATATGAAAATGTACCAGCGGGTTATCAGTACCAAAGATATTCCAGATAAAACTATTGTAGGAAATAGTTGTTATGTGGAGTTCCTGGGGCCTGATTCATTAAGGATCTTAACTTAAGAAACTTTTTATTTCAGTCGCCTGGACAAAACCATGTTACAATGCAAGGGGTGAAAATTAGTATTCTGTTTTGCACATAAGTTAAATACTGACTGTTTTTTCATGTAGCACACAAATATCAACTTTAAATTTCAGTGTACAAAATAGGCTATCAAGTATTTGTGTGCTACATGAAAAAAAAGTCAGTATTTAACTTATGTGCAAAAGAGAATACTAATTTGCACCCCTTGCATTGTAACATGGTTTTGTCCAGGAGACTTAAATAAAAAGTTTCTTAAGTTAAGATCCTTAATGAATCAGGCCCATGGTCTTTAAAGGCCTGATTCATTAAGGATCTTAATGTAGATTCATTATTGTGTTGCTACGGTTTGCAGAGTTTGGCTAGTATATAGAGCTCTTTTAAAGTCTCCTTTGACAAAACAACAGCCTGGGGACATGGCATAGTGGCATGGGCAAGAGGGGTGGCAACCATCATTAGAGAGCATGCTATGACATCATTGAGAGCATGGATAGCTCCAGATATGGGAAAATGACACCAGGCAGAAACCCCCTACATTTAGAATAAATGATTCCCTATAGCTTATAACTAGCAATATACCTCCTCTAACCTGCTGTATTTTACTTATCAAACCCATTGTATAGGTCTAATGAGTGCAAAGCAGAGACTTCTTCCCCTTGGCCACTAGGGGAAACCTGCTCCTTATGCATGGAAGGGTACTTGCAAGGCAACGACACTGGCTCTACCCCATTCATACTGACACCCTTCAGGTTATACACTTGGAGCCTGATTCATTAAGGAACTTAGGCAACAATTTGAGTAAGTTTTCTTATTTTGCAAATGAGTTTATTATTTTGCACATAAGTTAAATACTGGCTGTTTTTTCATGTAGCACACAAATATTTTTAGATTTCAGTGTACAATTAAGCTATGAAGTATTTGTGTGCTACATTGAAAAACAGCCAGTATTTAACTTATGTGCCAAATAATAAACTAATTTACACACATTGCATTGCAACATGGTTTTGTCCAGAAAAAGAAAAGTAAGAAAACTTACTCAATTTCTTGCCTAAGTTCCTTAATGAATCAGGCACCTGATGCTACTGAATTCAAATTATCAGCTTTAATTACTTTATGTGCTGGAAATTGAATTTAGTGACATTGAATGCATGATGCTGCATACTCTACTGAAAAACACTGCAGCCAGTCTGCAATGACTGAAAACAGAGAGCTGCCTACACAATGAACATAATGTGCAATATCAATTATCTTGAATTCTATTAATGTGAGATAATTTACAAATATATTTCAAATTGTCACCTTATAATGGATCAAATTGCATTTTCGGTTTTTTAACTCTTTAAACTGTGTTTTGTTAGTTTTTTTTAATTCCAGCAGTTTTAAAGGACAACTAACCCAAAATACAAGTAGCCTTTATAAGAGTTACTAATGACAATCACTTATTATGGGCCTGATTCATCTACGAATGCAGTGTGAACACAACTTGGACTTTCAAAAAAAAAAAGAAAAAAGCATGCAACTTGTGCATTTCTACATCCGTATTCAAATACAAGCGGATCTCTAGAAACATTTTCATTTGGATCAGGGTATAAGTATGCTCTGGCTATACGTTAATTGCCGTATGCAGGCAGACAGAACAGACTACACGATACGCACATGAATATGTGCAACATGCATGCCAAAAAATATTTTATAAAACAAATGAACAAATCTTAATACAATAATTAATAAAGATATTTGTGAAAAAAATGTAAAATTATTTTTTACATGAAATACATAACTTTGGATGTTCTTAATGCATACTGCACATAAAATGCATGTTCTGGCAAGCATATGTGTAGTCATCACTATCAGTCGACACTGACACCTGCCCGGTAGCTGGTGCAAATGATATGGCTAAAAAACACATACGATCAAGAAGCCCTGAACTTGAATAGGCCGCATCTGTGTAGGTAAGACCTTACTGTACATTGTCTACATCCTTCCGCCCCTTCCCACCAACGTTCCGACCTTCATATTGTAAGCGGTCGTCAGTGTCAGTTGTCCACAGATGAATCAGGCCCGTGTATGCGATGTGTTCCATACCTTCACAAGACTTTAAAATAATGTACATTCTACTTACAAATGCTTTGCAGCCGAGAGTATTGTTCTTTGTTATTAACCAACCTGAGTCTAAAAGAAGCTGCCTGTAGTGTGAGCACTGACAGGATGTCCGCTGTGTGTAGTTAAATATATTCTACGCAATCAGAATTTTATTTCACATATCTTCCATTGTGATAAGCAGCTTGTCACATGATCTTAAATTCAAGTACAGTGTTGATGAAAAGCTGAATGAAAATATTTACATGATGTCAGATGTGATTTTAGCCAGGAATTGTGCCTGAACTTAGCTAACAGCAAATCAGTCTGACCTCCAAAACTGACAAAATGTCCTTTGACCTTTAGTACTCAAAGAGCTAGTGATTGAATTTTACAGCGTTAGTCTTTCCATTCAGTTGCTGCATTTATGGATGCACACAGTACTGGCAAAGACATATCTTAGAGGAGACATGTCATGTAAAATAATTATCACAGGAATACCTCTCAGGCACGTTTAGGCTATTAGGGTGAAGGACTACCACAAACATGAATAAGCCAGGAACCAAATGATTCTATGATGTCTCATTGCTTAGTATTGAGTAGAGATCATTTACAATGGCTGGAACAGATCTAAATGTTGCATCCCATATTGCCCTACTGATCCTGTTTTGTGCACTCCTAGGGGTATATTTACTAAACTGCAGCATTGAAAAAGCTGAGATGTTGCTTACAGCAACCAAACAGAACCTAGCTCTCATTTTGTAGAATGTACTAAATAAAGGATAACTTGAATCTGTTTGGTTGCTATGGGCAACATCTCCACTTTTTCAAACCCGCAGTTTAGTAAAAATACCCCCTAAAATGTGTATAAATGAACTTGAGTCCACCACTCTTTAGAGATGTTTTTGGTCCCTTGGTTGATGAACATGTACAAATAAGTCCATTTACTACATATGTCTGTATTAATAAAGAATCTAATGAAAGCATAACACAATTTACAAACAAAAGCAAAAGTGCAAACAGATACATCTATGCACAGGTATAGGATCTATTATCTGGAATGTTTGAGACTTTGGAGTTTTCCAAATCAAAGGTACCCTGACATTCCCCTCCTCATAGCTCCACATAGTTCATATAGAAAGAATAATTTGTCACCATGTCTGTGTGTATGACAAAATCATACTCATAAGCAAAAAAAAAGTTTTCCTTCCATTCTGGTTTTCAGAGCTTTCAGAACTGTAACTCAATATACTAATGTATAAAGGTCTGTCACTCTCTATAATGCTATGAAAACTGATTAGTTAGTGTAGAAAACAGTTAGTGGCCATGACAATTGGACTGTGCTGAAAGCTTTAATGTATTTGAATGTCTGTGTTACCTGTCAGAATTTAGTGGAATAGCCTCTTTCTCTTAAACCCCTTCACCTTCTTTTTTCAAACAAGTTTTTTTTCATGTTCAGAAAATACTACTAGTTTGCTTATTCCACACTACAAAAACAAAAAAAAATACTATCCAAAATTGCCAAAAAAGTGTTTTGTTTTTTTTATTGAAATTGCAACAAAGTGATCTAAAAGCAAATGCGTGTATTATTTTTTTTTTAGCACCACCAAGTAATACTTTGTGGTTCTCATTTTAGCATCAATCCACATTTCCAAAACAGCAATAAGCAGGATTCTACACATAGTATTTCATAATAAAATCTGCACTTGCATAACATGTGTAGGAACAATATGGATAGCCCAACAACGGATACCATTTTGAAAACTAGACAATATGGCATATAAAATGAAACCAGGATGGGGGAGATGTGGGCATTACAACCCCCTTATTCCCTCCCTGAACTGCTTAATGCTTTCTGTAGTATAGATAATTATTGTCTGGTTTTCACCAGTTAATAACTTTTAAGGGGGTACCTCATAGATGGCCAAACCGAGTTTCTAGGTGCCTGGCTCATCATTACTTTTATGTAGGCAGTGGTCATGGAGGTGTGGCTTAATGACATCATGATGATGACAATGTTAAGTCCTGCCTACTCCCCCCATCCACCACCAGCACACACTTGTACCACTATAACTATGCCAGCAAGCACTCGACACTAAAACCCACTTTATGTTCTACAATACGATGCCCTGACAATAATGGTATTTCTCAAATACTGTACATCCCTATTCACTCACTGCACTTTGCAGTACCAGCATTCAGTATGAATATATACATCCAATATAGCAACCATCATCTAGCTACCGCAGTGCACTGCTGACTATGTACTGTATCCACACTGATGCCATACACCCTTACAGCTCTTATAGCACCTGTCACCATCCACTGTATCAACATCCATAGCAGCCATTATCATACAGCGTACCAAAAGCAACAGCATGTTCCCATCCACAGTACCAACACTCAGACCATGTTATCATCCACTGTACCAACACCAATTACACTTATCACCATACATTATACCAACACCTATCACAATCCATAGTACTACTATCCACAACATTTGTTACCATCCACTGCACCAACATCCATAGTGCTCAACACCACAGTAATACCATGCACAACACTAATACCGTCCAGTAAGAACATTAACAGCTTCTGTCACCATACACTGTACCAACACCAACAGCACCTGTCACCATACACTGTACCAACACTAATAGCACCTGTTACCATCCACTGTACCAACAGCACCTGTCACCATCCACTGTACCAACACCAACAGCACCTGTTACCATACACTGTACCAACACCAACAGCACCTGTCACCATCCACTGTACCAACACCAACAGCACCTGTCACCATCCACTGTACCAACACCAACAGCACCTATCACCATCCACTGTACCAACACCAACAGCACCTGTCACCATCCACTGTACCAACAGCACCTGTCACCATCCACTGTACCAACAGCACCTGTCACCATCCACTGTACCAACAACAACAGCACCTATCACTATCCACTGTACCAACACCAAGAGCACCTGTCACCATCCACTGTACCAACACCAACAGCACCGGTCAACATACACTGTACCAACACCAACAGCACCTATCACTATCCACTGTACCAACAGCACCTGTCACCATACACTGTACCAACAGCACCTGTCACCATACACTGTACCAACAAAAACAGCACCTGTCACCATACACTGTACCAACAGCATCTGTCAACATACACTGTACCAACACCAACAGCACCTATCACTATCCACTGCACAACCAACAACACCAGCACCTATCACTATCCACTGTACCAACACCAACAGCACCTATCACCATCCACTGTACCAACACCAACAGCACCTGTCACCATCCACTGTACCAACACCAACAGCACCTGTCACCATCCACTGTACCAACATCCACTGTACCAACAGCACCTGTCACCATCCACTGTACCAACACCAACAGCACCTATCACTATCCACTGTACCAACACCAACAGCAGCTGTCACCATACACTGTACCAACACCAACAGCTCCTATCACTATCCACTGTACCAACACCAACAGCACCTATCACTTTCCACTGTACCAACAGCACCTGTCACCATCCACTGTACCAACAGCACCTATCACCATCCACTGTACCAACACCAACAGCACCTGTCACCATCAACTGTACCAACATCCACTGTACCAACAGCACCTGTCACCATCCACTGTACCAACACCAACAGCACCTATCACTATCCACTGTACCAACACCAACAGCAGCTGTCACCATACACTGTACCAACACCAACAGCTCCTATCACTATCCACTGTACCAACACCAACAGCACCTATCACTTTCCACTGTACCAACAGCACCTGTCACCATCCACTGTACCAACAGCACCTATCACTATTCACTGTACCAACACCAACAGCACCTATCACTTTCCACTGTACCAACAGCACCTATTACTATCCACTGTACCAACAGCACCTATCACTATCCACTGTACCAACAGCACCTATCACTATCCACTGTACCAACACCAACAACACCTGTCACCATACACTGTACCAACACCAACAGCACCTATCACTATCCACTGTACCAACACCAACAGCACCTATCACTTTCCACTGTACCAACAGCACCTGTCACCATCCACTGTACCAACACCAACAGCACCTATCACTATCCACTGTACCAACACTAACAGCACCTATCACTATCCACTGTACCAACACAAACAGTTCCTGTTACCATCCACTGTACCAACACCAAGAGCACCTGTCACTATCTACTGTACCAACACCAACAGCACCTGTCACCATCCACTCTACCAACAGCACCTGTTACCATGCACTGTACCAACACCAACAGCACCTATCACTATCCACTGTACCAACACTAACAGCACCTATCACTATCCACTGTACCAACACTTACAGCACCTATCACTATCCACTGCACCAACACTTACAGCACCTATCACTATCCACTGTACCAACACCAACAGCACCTGTCACCATCCACTGTACCAACACCAACAGCACCTATCACTATCCACTGTACCAACACTAACAGCACCTATCACTATCCACTGTACCAACACCAACAGTTCCTGTTACCATCCACTGTACCAACACCAAGAGCACCTGTCACTATCCACTGTACCAACACCAAGAGCACCTGTCACCATCCACTCTACCAACACCAACAGCATATATCACTATCCACTGTACCAACAGCACCTGTTACCATCCACTGTACCAACACTAACAGCACCTATCACTTTCCACTGTACCAACAGCACCTGTCACCATCCACTGTACCAACACTAACAGCACCTGTCACCATACACTGTACCAACACCAACAGCTCCTATCACCATCCACTGTACCAACACCATCAGCACCTATCACTTTCCACTGTACCAACAGCACCTGTCACCATCCACTGTACCAACACCAACAGCACCTATCACCATCCACTGTACCAACAGCACCTATCACTATCCACTGTACCAACAGCACCTATCACCATCGACTGTACCAACAGCACCTATCACTATCCACTGTACCAACACCAACAGCACCTGTCACCATACACTGTACCAACACCAACAGCACGTATCACTATCCAATGTACCAACACCAACAGCACCTGTCACCATACACTGTACCAACACCAACAGCTCCTATCACTATCCACTGGACCAACAGCACCTATCACTTTCCACTGTACCAACAGCACCTGTCACCATCCACTGTACCAACACCACCTATCACTATCCACTGTACCAACACTAATAGCACCTATCACTATCCACTGTACCAACACCAACAGTTCCTGTTACCATCCACTGTACCAACACCAAGAGCACCTGTCACTATCCACTGTACCAACACCAACAGTTCCTGTTACCA